>NC_063213.1:55268033-55575665 GCF_020740725.1 Corvus hawaiiensis
TTATTGAGATAGTTAAATAAAGATGGTAATCTTGATGATTGCTCTTATGACCTTTGAAAGCAAATGGCATATGTCTCTTGAACACTTAGCAGATTTATTCTCAGAGGTCTATTCTTCCTGTGGTTGAGGATCCATTACTTTCAAGGGGAGTTCTGCCTGCTTGTGTATGCCCAACTTTCCCATCTGGTTTAAGGAGAAGTTCAGAAACTCCTAATACATGCTTTCTTTTCTTGATTAAATTTAAAGCTATTTTCTTTGTGCATAAAATTGATGTTGTTCAATAAATTAATTAGATTTAAATTCTGTTTAACATAATGAATATAATGTAACTGAACATACTATAATTAATTAGGTATTTTTAAAGTGTAGTTTTGTTCTCTGAACTGCTATAATTGTAGATATTTTCAGCATGCTGAAAATCATTTAAATTAATTGTAAGTGTTTGGTACAAAAACCCCAACTAGATCTGGACTTAAATTTTAATTCACATTTGCAAACGCACTGTATTTCAACACTGCTCTGTTTTAATTGTCTCTGATAAATTTTCATCTAATTTTTGATTTAAGCCTTATGATGAGGTTTGGGAAGGCAGCATACAGTAGCATGATAGCCCTTCCAAGAGGTTGTACCAAAGGGTAGGAAAGTTCCTGGTGTAAAGTTCCTGCTTCTTTTTGTCCTCACCCCTATTTCCTTGCAGGTTTGGATGTTTTAAAAATACCAGTTTGCTAAAATTTTCACCCAGTCATACCTACTTAAACTGGTCTTTCCCCAAATCAGTAATGAATTTTGCAGAACTTGATTTCACTTTGTTTTGAATTTTCCTTTTGGATTAATTAATCTAATTTTAATTTTGATTTCACAAAATATTTTTCCATTACAAATTAGAGATACTTTCCCATTTTGCTTTCCCTCTCCTCTTTCTTTTAATTTTCTTTCTCCCCTGAAGAAAAGAGAGAGAGAGAGAAAATTTTTCAAACTGTAAAACAAGGAGGGATGCGTAGGTTTAGGTTGATAGGTTTCTGAGTCCAGAACCAAACAATCCTGAATGCTTAAAAAGTCAATTTTTTTCCAACAAACTTCCTATTCATTCAATTTGAATCTTATTATTTTTTCTCCTTTTATGTTAGAAATAATGACTGCAGAGTTTTGTATAAATGCACACTGCAGTTTAAAACATGTATTTGTTTTGACAATTATATTTTATTACATAAGCCTTTCTCTCCTATTACTACTTCTTTTACTGGCAGTAAAATATTACAGTGTTTACCAGTGAAGGTTCAAAAAAACCCCAAATCCAAAAACAAAGGCCTGAGCTCAAATCAGGAATTAAAATCTAGCTTTCTGTGAGAAAAAGGAAGATATTTATGATGTCACAGTAATTTATGATGTGACCAAGAAATAATGGGTCACAGTTTTAATACGGCTACCATGCCTTAGGACTTGAAAGGTCTGTAAATCATTAAATGATTCTACAACTAGTCAAAATACACAAGTAGAGCAGACAGAGCCAAACGTTAACATATTTGACAGGTCTGTAAGTTAATTGCTTTTATAATGCCAATCAAGTAGGCTCCACTTTGATTTTTTGGCTAGGCTTCTGAGAAGTGAATTACCTATAACGTGGAAAATATCAAATCCACAATTTTAATTTTTTTCCCACTGCAGACTTGGTCAGTGCTTATAACAAACCATACTCCTGTTTGTTTCTGTTTAGACAGGTCATTAATATTCTGTTGTGCTCACAACTTGTATCTGGGCCTTGGAAATCTGGCTGATGCAGTAGCAGGAATGCACTTCTGTTCAGATTAATTACAATTCTATTTATGAGCACTTTTATGTGAGGATTTGACAGAGCTTGCAGTACATTTTATGTGCATTTGGACATTAACAAGACTGTGATTCTAGCAGTGTTTGCTGCTTGAGCTGCACAAAGTAAAACCTTAGCCAGACCAAGGGAAGGCTGTCCTCAGAAGACAAGAAAGATTAGCTAGAGAAAAACACAATTCTGCCTGAGCAGCATGGAAGCTGTTTCTGTGATAGCCTGACCAGGGTAGCGAAAAGCAGATGAGTGAGGGCTCGGGAAATCTCGTGATCTGAAGAAAAGGTATTTACTATATGAACTCCCTTTGCTAAAGAGCATTACCAAAATGCTGTGTATGTAGGACCACAGACGAGAGAACACAGAATAGCATGAGATGGCTTGTCTTGATTTTTGTGGCCTGACTTTATGGAAAGAAAACGTAACGTAGAACCAAGCTTCTGAGAACCCAGTATGCTTTGCTCTTGACATATTGTACCATGAAATTAGGGTTGTCACCTTTGAGATCTGTAAGGAAAACAGTCACTTTGGACTGCTGTCTGTTACTTGGGAGCTTTTCTGGTAACAGGAAAGTCCATAGTGAAATCCCCTCTGGAGCAGTTCAGCATAATTCATCTAACACTCTTGGGATCTATTGCCACACAACCACCAAGACTTTTAGAGTAGTTCGAAGCACTGTAGTGGCACTCTGTAAATCTGGCTTCTAAGCCTTGTTCTGTTGCAGAGTTGGTATGTGATTTTGTGGTAAATGATTCAACAGTTCTATGCCTTAGTTGTCCTTTATTATACAATGAGGATGGTAATTCTTCCATTCTTGAAATCCATGGTACATTTTTAATTTTTTTTAATTTTTTTTTTTTATGACAAGGAAAATTCTTTATTTCGTGCCTGTACTTAAGGAACCTTGACTTTAATTAGGATTAATGGATGCTAGGAAATGCACAGGAAAACAAGCTGCAGCTGGCAAGGAGTAAGGGCTTGGGACAGAGTATGATATGCAGTAGGACTGAATATGAGAAACAGTTGACTAAAAATTTTGGAATTTGCACCTGCTTGTCTTTTGTAAATTAAACAAGTAACCAAGACATTGTAGACAATTTCTTTTGCAGAGGTTGATTTTTGATAGTTGTATAATATATTGCTTATGTATTTTAATGATTGCCATTAATTGCTATAATTGCAATCCCTGGGGGATACTGTTGAGAAACATTAACACTCTAATAGCAGTAGTAATCCTTTCTTCATCCGTGAAACCAAAAAAGAGAATATCTGGTAAGTTGGATGGGATGCAGAATAAAGATCCAGGCTGACCCCAAAAGCTGTTACTGAGAGCAGGAAAGGGGCTACAATTTGAAATAGATAATAAGGTAATTAGGGGAACAAGAACATTTGATGGTCAGTAGCACTGCAAGGGAAAGAATCTAGTACTTTCTTCTGGAATGGAGAACAGAGAATTTCCTTCTTTGATTGCAAGCTGTATTCTCTTCAGAACATAACACCAAAGCTTTCAAACGGAGATGTGAAAGCCCGAGGAGAGTTGTGTCTGGTGTGCTCATTTCTTAGTTAATCTCGTAAGGGCACAAAAAGCAGTTATATTAAAAAGAACAGGAATTTCTTCTCTCAGTGTAATGAAGAAAATCTGTTTATTTTCCAGTAAGTTTATTGCAGAGTGAGTTGAATACATGAAGAAACAGAAAACATTTTGACTTAAACTGAAGTATTAAGTGATTGCTACTAAACTTTTTTTTTTTTCATTACAGACTAGGCCTTATTTCTCCATGGACAAAAACCCCAACCAATCCTCGACTATTCCTACTTCTTCTTTCTGTTCAGTAAAGTAGGAAAGTAGCAGGAGACATGATAGACAGTAGTGTACAAGACTATACTGCCATCGAGAGGTGTTGGGTGATATCATAGCAATTGCAGAGTTAAAGAACTGCAAAAATGGGAAAAAACCCAGCTTCTTTTTAAAAATTCACATGTGTGTAGCTGCATAGCTGGCTGACTTTGTTGAAGCACATTTAAAGGCATACAGATTTCTAGTTGTGTGTGTATTAATCGTTCTTGGATGACAGTGATATTTCCCTTTCATTTTCTTGCTCTAAATCAAACAAGACCGTAAGTGCTTGTGATTAGGTCAAATGTTAAATTCTTTCAGAATAATATGGGCCCTTTGTGGGCCCTTACAGATAATTATCTATGCAGTACCTCTGGGTATATACTCCTATAAATAACTCAAAAATTGTAGTTTTTACTTTAATCACATGATAATAACTGAAAAGTAGTAGATTTACAGTCAGATCATTTGTTTAAAAAATGATTGGGAGAGGTGATAAGGAACTGGGAATTGAGGGTATTCAAGTTTGTAACTTCAGTACAGAAAAATTGGTGTTACTGGGAACCATCTGTATTAAACAGTTGATGAATTTGATTTTTCTGACACAGTGGAGAAATCATTAAGCTTGAGCAACCTGAGCTTAAATGGTGTTTATTCTGGACAAAAAAAAAAAAAAAAGTGGTTTTCAAATTCTGCCCTTTGGGAGCTTGTTTCAAATTTTATAATTAAATACATTTTTAACTGCAAAAGCTAGCAAACCAGAAGGCAGTATTCTTCAACTTTTGGCCAAATAAAATGAATGAGCAGGGTGATACGATGTGCTGAGGATATTTTGTCTGGGTTTTTTTCCATACCAGTACTTCAAAAAGACTGGAAAAAAACCAGAGTGATGAGATTTCTTCCATTACATTCACTATGCAAAAACTTAGAAAGAAGGCAGAAGCCATGCTATTGTGATTCAAGCTACTGATTTGGAGATCAGGATATCTGGAGACTCTGACAAGTTGTGAATGTTTGAGCAGGGAGGAATGCACACACTGGTCGTACAATTAACCTGTCTGCCTCAAAACTCCTCCTTGTAAAACCAGAGTCATTGTACTTTCCTCACAGAAGCACTGGGAGGAAATAAATTAGTATTTATGAGACGCTTGCATTACTGTGATGATGAATAACACAATAGGAGTTACCAGTACTAGATAAGCAAGAAATCATTTCATTAGAGTACAGTAGCCATCTCCAGTTTGCTTCCCCCTCATTTTGAGAGCAAGGAGCTGCAGTTACCAGCGCAGATGCTCAAACAACAGAATGATCAAAGCTCCCCACCAGGCGACTGTACTTACTGCCACTGAAACTGCCTCTGCACAGGCTGATAAACCAGCCTCCCTCTGCATCACGAGGCAGGCAAGTGGTAGAAACCCTCCTACTGAGACCTCTGTCAGGTATTGTCTGGCTCATCGCTTTCAGTCATTCACCGTTTGATTTTGGAGTATATCTTTGATCAAATTCAGAGCATGACAAAGGTTGTTCAGGGAGTTCTGGGCTAGTATCTGGACAGTTTGGAAACACTTCACTGGAAATGACCAGTGTCTCTCTTCAAACCTGCTGTGTGGGCAGCAAAATCTGTAGTGCTTTTAGTACTGTCTGGTGCATGCAGGTCTCAGTGTTTTTAAAAATTTGAGTGTAGTAAGCTTGATTGTATGAAGTGGGTAAATAATAGCATCCATGTTTTTAAATAGCAAGCTGAAGCAGAGGAAGTCCTATGTGATTTAGCCAGAGCAGCAAACGTCTAATGCTGGAAGTGTCAACACAGCCAGTTGGGCATGCAAACATAGGCATTTGTATGTGCTAACACCTGAAGTACTTCCCATCTGTTTGTATGGAAATTATATTATATTGAAGTTATTTGCCTTTATTCTCCTTTAAAATCAGAGATATGTTTCTACTTCCTTTCTTTAAATATGACATTCACTTACAAACATTTTTGTAGATTTTTAAGTTGTTCAATGTTTTGGTGCATTAATAGCAATAATAATACTAAAACTGAATTTTGTTGTAATCTTTTAAAATTTAATATGTTTTTCCTGTAGTGAAAATTAAAGGAACATTTCTCATGGAGTCATGGCACAATAAACTGCAGGAATATCCTACTGAGGGAAAGTACTTTAATTGTGCTAATAGATCAAGTGATAAGAGTTTTTAAGTAATGTGTTTTAGAAAATGGCTGTGGTGTAACAAACTTTCAAATGTACGTTATCACCTGTAATTCAGTTTTTATCATCTTTAGGAAGAAAAAAAATATATATTGGCTTGTGGGAATGCCTAATAATTGTAATACCTACACCAAAATTGTTATTAAATAGGAATATGTAATTAATCAAAGAACTTTTCCAGGATTATTTTTATTTATTTTGAGAATTTTCAAGATGAGTAGACATGGAAAAGAATTTTTTTTTTTTTGTTTTGAATGCTTACTTATTTAACACGTTTCAGCTTAAGTGCAAAACTTAAGTTAGCATATGTGCCACATAATTTATCAGTCTAATTTTTGATGGCAACAAGAATAGCAGTTTTATATATACCAGGATTCTGGTTTGGTAAAAGCAGTTAAATTAAATTATGCCAATTTGAAAGTCAAAACCAGTTGAGTTACACAAGAGCATGCTTTTTCTGGTCAAAATAGGAAACACTTGGGATATTTCAGGGGTTATGTAAAGACTTTAATTTGTAACCACATCGTGTATGCTCACTCTGAGTGGTAGACAAGAATAGTTGTTCATGTGATTTGCCGTTTCTTCAGCACATTATTTGAACCATATTACTGAGCGTATTTTTTGTTTTGAATGATAGTTAATCTGAGCTACAATTAATTATTTTAACACTGGGATAATATAAAAAAGATGTGTATATGGTGTTTACATACTAGACATCACTACATGCAAGTGCTTTTAAACACTTATTTCATTTTAGTCATTACCTTCTAGAACAAAATAGTTGGTTTGTTGTAGGGAGGGCAAGGGTTTCCCTTTGCATAGTTCGTGTGATTTCAGAATCTAGAGGAGAGCATAGCTGTCAGGCCACAGAATTACGTACTTAACAGAACTTAGAATGACACTCTGTTGAATTTGAGCCAGAAGGAGTTTGAATGAGTATTTTTTTTAATACACTTAGGTAACCTTCGCATTACTTTTTTTTCTGGTTGCAGATTTTTAGCTCCAGATCTGTCAGTGTAGTGGAAAGGCTGTGCCCTAAGTTACATGGGATGAATGAGATGAACTTCACAAGAAGTAAAGGGAGTCCAAAATGCTTGCCACTGCTGTGTTTTAAATCAGACTTTCAGAATTGGTTGAGTGGTGTCTTCTCAACAAATGGAGACTAACACATTGAAAACATTTAGTGGTTCTCGATTAATAGAATCCTTCAGTCTGTAGACTTTCTTTTCTTTAATACCTGATACCTAAATAATGATGTAGAGCTCAGACTCTTGAATCAAATGGCACTTAATGGCACTGAAACTGGTAGTTCAGAGGGTTTTTTTTAAGGAAAGCACAATATACTTGCAATTCTGTTTATTGGAATCCATGTGTTCTTTGTTATATGAACTCATGTCAAAATTGAAAAAAGTTTCTGCCAGATTTCTACTCTTCAACAGTATGATTTCACTTTCTATATACTGCACATCACAGCTTCTTTACTAGTTACTATTTTTTCCTTTTACTTCATTACTTCTGTTAGAGTGTTCTTTGCTTGTCAGTATTGCATAACTTGATGTTGATGACCATGTTCTTGCAAAAAGAATTTAGCTAGTGTCTGTCTGATGTACTGCAGTGTCCTTCAGTGGGTGACCTGCTTCCTTTCTGTTTTTCCTGACCACTCATGTTGTGGGGGAGTAGGTTTCTTACCTTGGGAGGTGCTCTAATACTAAAACTCTTGTCTGCTAATATCTTAACCGACTGCAGCAGGATTGAAAATGCCTTATCTTGAATGTAGCAGGATGCACACTGCAAATATTGTAGCAGGTTAATATATTGATTTCTACTTTGAATTTCAGGCTGGAGGTTCTCAAGTAATCTTTACCAATCCACTGGAAATTGTCAAGATTCGATTGCAGGTGGCTGGAGAAATTACTACTGGTCCAAGAGTTAGTGCCCTCAGTGTATTAAGGGACTTGGGTTTCTTTGGTCTCTACAAGGTATGTTTTAAAAAAATGTTTAAAATAAGCCTATTATAAATCTTTCAAATGAATGTATAATTTCAGTGTTCCCACAAACTTTCATAGGTGGACATAATTTTATTTTTTAAAAAAACAATTATTATGTGATATTTTCATTTTTCAGTTTTGATTAAGGGAAGAAACTGTCTCATCTTTTTGAACATGTGGTTTTTGTAAATCTTACTGAGACTTCTTCTCTCACTTCAGCAGGTTTAAGGTTCATTGAGTATTAGTTTGTGATTCCTGATATTCTGCCAGGTGTAAAAATAAGCTTATTTTCATCTGCTACATGATATAGAGCTTACAGTTTTGGAACTTTGCTTTTGCTCTTCTGTGTTTGATTCAGCAACTTTCCCAGATGTCATCGTTCATTTGGTGATGGGAATTAATTGCAGCACAATAATAGTGAAGAAATACAGGCAGTGGGAGCCCAGCATAAAAATAAACTCCTAAAGCAAGCTTCCCCTGGCTTCCTTAGAAGAATATTTCCCTAAATAATACCACGAAAAGCTGCCTTTGTGAGTGTATGCTACAGACTCCACAGTTCTGCTTGCTACATTACTGTCTTCACATAGATACATAAATACGTAGAAGTAAAGTTAGGTTTAATGATGGCAGCAGGAATAAAAACATCTTCTGAATGTTGAATTTAATAGGGTATATGCTACAAATAATTTAAAGGATTAAGATACTTTTATGATGTCTTCTACTTTTAAATGAAGGAGACTCGATACGGGGGAATATGAAAGGTCTTGAAGTACTTTGAGATAGCCAGTACACTCAAGCATTGAAACAAAAGCTGTAATGAATACCATATACTGCAGAGCACTGTGTGGTGTTTCTTCAGACTCTGCAGCCTACTATTCAGAAGAAAGCTTTCACACTTCCAGTTTGTCCCAGGATTTCCAGTGAAGCAGGCAGTATTCCTCTGTTTCTTATTTATGGCAGTGCAGCCATAAATTGAAGATGCTTCAGAAGACACCAAATGAGCCCCATTCCCTTTATCCACAGTGTTTGAATTCCATCTGCTTTTTTAAGCATCCAGTCTTCTAAAATTGTTCTGTTAACATTACAAAGAAGGAGCCTGCCCGTGAGAACGTGTCTGTATGTTTTGGCCTGGAGAGAAGTTGCAGGTCTGAATAGGATTTAATGGGGAGTTGTTTTTCCCTTTTAATTGACTTGCTAATTTTTTAGGTGTTTTACTGAAGCTGAGGCTATTGTGTAAAGTCCTAGTAAATGGCATTACTGTGTTGATCAGATTAACATTTACAACTGAAAACAGGGATATTGTAAAGAGTCTGCTTCCCTGAGGCTGCTCAGGAATGGAGGTCAGCTACTGACTTTTACTTGGACTAGCAAAAAGAAAACCCAAAATGAGAACCAGTGAACTAGTTTACTAAAGTGGCAGTTTCTGATTTTTTTTTTCTCCCTGAGTACTTCTCTTCGTGGTTGAGCAGAATTTGCTACATTTTTCCATTTTTAATGGCATTAATGTCTTAGGTTGTATCATGAATTATTTCTATCCACTAGAGTAAATACCGGTGGATATTAGTCAGAACTACACATGAACACAAGCTAGTTACAGCACTACGTTGCATTGAAACAGACAGTTATCTAATCACAAGACACACAGTTTCATTGCTTCATTTATCGAGTACCTCCGCAAAAAAAAAAAAAAAAGCCGCAGAAGTGTTTGGGTTTGGTTTTACTCAGCAGTTGTCTTTGTTTCTGTTTCTTTTAACCCCCTCACCCTACTTCTTGTGTTCATGTCCTTTTGTATGTCATTAGGATTCACTGCCTACAAAAATTTGAATTATTTGACAAAAGTAGAGAATTTAGCCTGGTGATGGTAGGCACCCACTGAGCACAGACCACATCACAAGGCTTGTGTCCAAGGGCGCCGTTAGTCACAGCCAGGTCTGTAGTTGGGCAGTTTGTGCTGTTCTCTGCCAAACACTTGGCACTGCAGCTGCCCCCTTTCCTCTGTGCCAGTGAGAGCATTGGTGCACCCACATAATGATCTGGAACAGGAGAGTCCTTAAAGCCTCCTTCTCCTTAGGGCTTAGTTTGTTTTGAACCCAGACCAACTCCCTCTGTAGCTTCCCAGGTGGTTGTACCCAGTCAAAAGGAGGAATGGCTGTGGCATGGGGAGCCTGTCTGTCTCAGAATAGTTTTGAACTGCCTTGAGGTGCTTGTGTTAGAGCAGTGTTAGAAGCAAAAGCAGCCCTCTCCTGAATGCTTGTGCTGGAGCTGGCTTGTGAGGCCAGGCAGGCATTAATAACTCATTGCATCAGTCACCAGCCCCAGTAAGTGCTACCCAGACACATCAATGGTCTTAAATGGATTTCAGATGAGACTAGATTTGGTAGGTGCTGCCTTCTCTGGTGGAGCTTCTAAATTAATTTAGTAAGTATAAAGACCAAGTGGACATCAAATAATAATGAATCTTCTACTAATGAGAACTGAAGTATCTTGATATGTTTGGAATGTTCATACTCTTAACAACTCAAATTGGCTTTGAACTATAAAAAAGGAATGAGGATTTTATGACTATCTCAGTACTTTTCATGTTGTTTGCTCTAACATGAACAAGTCTTCCATTTGCATCTGAGGTCTTTGTTTCTTGGTCTCAAGACACAAGACTTGCATCTCAAGCCCTTAATGTACTTATTTTAGTAGATCTAGGTATTACTCCATACATACTGCTGTGGAAGAACAAAAATAGATAGTTATTCTAGAAAATAGTTTTATTTGGGAATCTTGGAGTTTCTTCGCAGGCTTAATGGGCCTTCATGTAGGTATTCCAGCTGTTTAAACACTTGTCTATCTTAGCCATGACTTAAACTAACTGATTGATTTTCTTTTGCAAATGTTGAAAGCAAAATTTTAGACTTCTAATTTTAAGAATTTTAATTTGAAATAAATGGATGTCTTTTTTGGTTATAAGTTTTATTTACCACATTCCAAGGACTGCAGTGAAAATTCTCCTTTCCTAGTTCAAAGAAAAGTCATCCCTGAAAACTGTTCTTACCACTACAGATCCATTTGGCATGCTCTGCTTAGTTCCCATGAGTCGTTTATGCTGAAATTCAGGTGAAAATCTGTAAGAGTCCCAGATAGTAGTCAGCAAGAAAAAATGTATTAAGTGCAGCCAGAAGATGTGAAGAATTGGTCTTAGCTTCATGAGGCAAATTCCTGCATGTCTTAACAAGATGTACTGCTTGTTATTTGAATTCATATATTTGGTATTATTTTCTACCTATGAAGCACTTCCTGTGGATTTCAAAATAAAATGCCCACACCCCCCTGATACAGGTAATTTCAGTGCTCCTGTCTTGCATTAACAGAGAAAACCAAGGCACAGACAGATAAATCTTATGTCTCATGCCAACAAATTAACAAAAGAAATGCTGTGTAAACCCTTTTTTTCATCCAGCTGAGTGAATCTTGTATTGATTATGATCATAATTATCCCAGCATTCTAGTGCAAATGAATTTCCATTGAGGATCACTGAGAAGCTGGATTGCATAGTTTTGGTGCCTCTCTGTATAAGTGAGAGTAATACTCTTTGGCGTCATTCATTGGCATGTGAGTGTGGCACTTCAGTGTGCTACCGACAGAAACAGTTCACAGTAGTACTGTGCTGAGATCTCTGCTCTGTGCTCTCTCTACTTGCAGACTTGATCTTAGAATAATTTTTGTTGAGAGCCAGTCCTGGAGGTCACCTGGGCAATCTGACCAGGTATTTAACCACCTTCATGGTTTAAAGCAAACAAAGAAAAACAAAAAGACCCGCACCCTTTTTCTTAGGCCTCATTGAATTGGCCACATTGAAGCTGCTGTCCGTTGCCTGTGATACTTCCATTGTGCACCTCCAAGAGTAGTTTTCTTTCCCTGCACTCTCCTTTAAGTGAGCAATAAGGTCTCTCCCTAGCCTGCACTTCTCAGAGTTGAGCACACTGAGTTCCTCTCTTTGTATGCTGTGGACTACACAACTGGCTTGATGGCCCTGCACTGGACTCCCTCCAGTGTGAACACATCTTTTTTGTATGGGAGAGACCAGAACTAGACACAGGGCTCCAGATGTGGTCCCAGCAGTGCTGAATGGAGGTAATAATCACTTCCCTTGCACTCTTGCTACTATAGCCCAGGGTGTGGCTGTCTGACTTCCCTGCAAAGAGGTGTTGCTGACCCATACTCAACTTGGGCACAGTATCCTCCAGACTTTTTCTCCAAAAATGCTTTCAGCCTGTGCTGCTGCATAGGTCAGTTCCAGTCCAGGTGCAGGACCTTGCATTTGCTGATTTGGACTTCATTGTATTCTTGTCTGCCTGTATCTCCATCCTGTGAAGGTGTCTCTGAGCAACAGCCTTTCACTATAGCACACTGCTTCCCCAATTCAGCATCATCTGCTGAGAGAGCAGCTTATGTTCTACTGGTTTAGCTATGGGATGTTATGACAGACCATCTCAAAAGCCAGGCTTTTAGTCAAGTTGTACAACATCCATTGCTGTCCCCTTATCTACAGGTCTGGCAAACTGGTTGGTCAGCTGCAATTTGATAAATCTGTATTGGTTGTTCCCAGTCTCTCTTTTGTCCTTCATACACTTGGATACGGCTTCCAGGAACATTGGCTCCATAAACCTCCCAGGAACAGAGGTGTGCCCAAACATCTTGCAGTTTCCCAGATCTTCCTTCTTGCTCTTCCAGATGGGTGTGATGTTTGTCTGTTCTACTTACCAGAACCCCCTTGTCTGACTTGACCTTTTGAAGTTACTAACAACCCCACAATGTCATCAGCCACCTGTCTCGGCACCACTGGAGGTATCTGTTCTGGTCTCAGGATTGTGTATGTGCAGATGGCTCTAAGTGCCCTGTCTGCAGGTAATGCAGACTTTCCTGGTAACTTGTGGAGCTGAGAGGCTTGGGGACAGATTTTACTAGTAAAAAGCAAGACAAAAGTAATTTCTCTGCTTTTTCCGTGTACTTTGTCACTAGGTTTCCTGCCCCCATTGTGCAACAGCCTCACAATTTATTTATTGTCCTTTTGCTGCTGATGTGTTTACCGGAGCCCTTTTTACTCCCCCTTCACATCCCTTACTAGATAGATCTCCAGCTGATCCTTGGCTTTTCTGTCTCAATTGCTGCAGACTCAAGCAGTGGTTCTGTATATCCTGAGTAGCCTATACCCACCTCTGCTTCCATTTTATTTTCTGCATTTGTGCTCAGTCATGAGTTCCTCCATGCTGGTCATCTGAGTTGGTTGCTCAACCTTCTACACAGTGGAATAAACCATCCTAGTGCTTTTGAGGAGACTGTCCTTGGTGGACCTTTGTAACTCCTAAAGTTTTTCTTTGGGGGAAAATTCCTATCACAGCACATATAGCTCAGGGTCAGATAATTGAAATGTCCTTCTCTTCCTTCCTCACCAAAGAACTAAAGAGTAGGTCTGGGGTCATAATAAATGCCAAAATTTACAGTCAGAGCTTCCTCTGAGACTCCCTGCTCCTTCACTGGGTGGTCAGATATTAGCCATTCTGTAATGATATGCAGCTTAGAAATAAAATGCATGTTAATTCCAGCAATAAAAAGATTTGACACATACAGCTCATTAAGCTGACTGCTGGGTTGAACCCATGTCATTCTTTAAAGCTAGAAAGCAAATATTTTTTTCTGCCTTTGTCTAAAATTCTGAACTACTTGTGTAAATAAGTATTTTAAAACATTGTACTTCTCAAAATCCAGCTGCTGCTTTGGGGAGGCACATAACAGCACTTTTGCAGAAGGAATTTGTTTCCTCTATTTGTGTTCTTTCTCCCAGTAATAGTAACTGTGAAAGCACCAGGGCATGGAAGCTTGTGACTAGTAAATTCTTTAGCTACAGATACTCTGTAGATTACAGGTATTCTTAAAAATATAGAGAGAACATATCGCAGTCAGGGAAAACATCATTTAACCTAATGCAAAATGTCATTTGTGTTGGCAGAAATGGAAAGGATACTTTCCTGATTTTTAGTATTTTTAATAGATTTTATTGAATTCCTAGCCACAGCTGAATATTGAAGTAATCATCCATAGCTAATACATTTGCTGTCTTCTACCTGTCTTACACCTTAATATGAATAAAGTCCCGTTAAATTCAGTTGAATTTATATTCTATTGGTTTTAAAAGACATCTTTAAAATGTTCATGTAAATAACCACTGTAAATATACCTCCTTATTTTGTACATCACAGCAAACTCATATCCATATAATATCTGCCATAAAATGTTTAATAAAATGTTACTCCTTGTATACATAATCATTCTGAATAGTGCTTTACAACATAACAGACAGTACCACTCCGTAATTTTGCACAACAAAGTTATTCTGTATCCCAGGAAGACAATAAATAAGAGTGGTAAATGATTCTTCAAGGAAAGGGTATGTTGGTTGTGGTAATGTTTATTTTTATAATTACTACAAGGTACTTAGCTCAGATTTGTGCTTTGGCTGATATTGCCAACACAGTTTCCATTTCCAAAACTAGTCAGAAAAGCTTCCAAAAGTCTCCTTTTCCCCCTCCCCTCCCTTACCCCCGAATACTTCATAAACAAGCTTCTGGTGTGTTGACCTGGAAAGTGTAATCTCAGGTGACAGGATATGTATGAAGCTCTCACCTGGTTCCTTTGATAACAGCTGAGCTATTTTCATGTGATGAAGCTGAGGGTTTACAGCAGGATGACAAACATATGAAACACAGTAGTAAAAGTTTTGAGTTACATTTTGCATCCACCATGCCTATTTGTGACTGTTCTCGTATGTGAGAACCTGCTTTTCAGAAATTTCCTTTGAAATTACCCGAAACAACGCCCTTCCAACTAAAACAGCTATCTTTTTTTTCCTGCAAACTGAGTTGAAATTGCTGGTAGAGCATTTGAAATCAACATTTTATTCCTCTAACTTGATGTTCTAAATGAGTTTCATATTTTGGTTGGTATAAATATATGTGAATAAAAACCTATAATAGCTTTTAAGGCAATGTTATTTTACAGGGGAAAAAAGAATGCAGCCCTTGAAAGCAAATACCAGTAATATTTGATTGACTGTTACAAAACCTGTTAGGTGCTGTTAGGGCTCCGATTCTAAAGAGTTAAGTCTGTAGTAAAACCCAAGAAGAATGCAAAATGATCACGAAATGACATGCTGCCTATTGTTTGTAGCTATAGGATCAAAATAACAATTATACATGCCAAATAAATTCTAAACCTGTAAAAGAGAAAAAGAGGGGGTGGCTGTAAGTACAGGTGCCAGAAGCATTAAATAACTCTCTCAGACAAGGTGCACCACTGTTGTCTTGAATGCTGCTAGGTCCCCCCAGTCTGGCATTTTTCCCCCTGCACTAGACAATGTGCATTCACTGCAGGAGACTAGGCTAAGCCTGCGTCTCCCAGACCTGCCGGCTCCTTCTGCCCAACCCGACACAGAGGTGCCTTTGTCAGTATAATTACCCTCCCCTTGTAGTAGAAATAGTTTGTTTAGAGCCTTATTTGCAGGTAGAGCTGGTATAAGCAGGAATTAGCATGCTAAAGAACCTGTCCCAGCACTGACTTGGGCTTATTTATCCGAATCTTTGACAATCAGGGTTTTTTTTCCTCTGTTGGTTTATTCAGTGAGATACTATCCGAGATTAAGAGCTTTAAGGTTATTAAAGAGATTGAAGATGGGAGCCAACAGGCTGTTGTGCGAGGAAGGCACATGTCCTGGTGTGTAGGATCTCCCAATAATTTCATGCCTGGCAGGTCTGCACCTTGGCTGCCAGAATAAACTCGGCTGGATGCTCCTTACTGCTTTCTGGGGATTGATCAAACCTCCCTTTGGCTTTCAGCACGTTGTCCACATCAAAAAGGTGTGAGAAGTAAAATAAATGTTTCTTTTGCTTTTCAAGATACTGTGGCCAATCTCCCTAAGCCTTCCTAATTGGCCTGGGCTGGTTGCGGATGATTAACTTGAAGTTAAATGGGGCCTGCTTTTAAACATGCTTTCCCAGACTTTAAACGGAGTGATGGGGGGAAACTTTAGACTGTTGCAATGCTGGACCAGAGCCAAGCTGGGTTATTATTAAAGTGGATCCAAGTTTTGATCCAGGTTTTGTTTACGCTGAGCCAACTAAGTTGATGGACATCCCTCCCTCTCTGCATACCTGAATGTATTATTATTAGTGATATTAACAATATGCCACTTCTGCCCTATGAAAAAGAGCCTTTTAATGAAGGGGGAGGAATATTAGCAGCTCAGGTTGAACTAAGAGTTGCTTGCATTTGGACTTTATTGATTTCTGTAAGTTATTTTAACTGTGTCAGGATATTTCAGGGTATGAAAAAAATGCAGAGGAAAAAATGTGTGCAGTGTTTGATGACAACATTGCAAAGAAAGTAAAAGTAACGTGCCCCGAGGGCAAAGGTAGCGAGGAGATTTGCTCTGAGGAGAAGCATGCTCTAAAAATAAATCTTTGAAGAAACCATGTCAGTCTGTGAATGTTTCAGTAGTGAGTTTCATAATTTTCCTGTGAAGTAAATACAGTGCAGACATTTGATCCTTAAATTGTTGGGTTTTTTCATGCAGAAGTTGATAAAACCCTAGTCTTGTCTTCCTATTTGAAGATTAAAGGCAAATTGTTAAACAGGCTTCTGTTGCACATGAGAGTCCAGAATTCTTGTTTCTGTTGAATACAAAGGTTCACCTTCTCTGTGTCCTCAAGGCAGAGCATATGGGCAGAGCAGCACCAACACCAGTGCTTTTTGAGTTCCTTTATGGCATTTTCCTTAGTATCTCTAGAAAGGCATAACAAGAACCAGCGACGGGCAGCATAAATCAGACAGATCCAACTGAGTGAGAAGGCAGAGCGTCTGAACAGCAGGAGTCATTAACCTCCAAAGGGAGTGTCAGGGGAAGTGGTCAGTACTCAGTTGAAAACACAAGAAATAAGCTGACAAAGTGTGTGGGAAGCAGTGGGAGCTGGAGCAGAGCCTTGCTCCCTGTGTTCAGTAGCTGAGTTTGTGACGCACAAAGTCTGACTACAAGATCTAATGGCCTTTTTAATACATCTTTATTTTCTCAGAGGCATTCTCTGACTGCAGACTGCACTTATGAGTGTCTCCTGAGAAGTGGCTTGCAGGACCTGGTTTTCTTGTCACACATCCTGCTGCCTTCCCCTGCCTTGCCTCGTGGAAAGGCAACTTTACGGTTTTTCTGACACCTTGCAGCTCCTTTGTCTTTGATAACCAGCATCCAACTTGGATAAGCACTATATTTTAACTGGTATTACAGTACAAGCAAAGCTTACAGATGTGTCCAGGCATATCATTAGATTTAATTAAATTATGTGGATATTAACATGTCCCCTGTGAAATGTCTGGCACTGAGGCATGTGCTGGTAGACCTGTGAAAAAAAGAAGTACAGTAACAAGGGCACCCCCCGAGGGTTTGTGGATGAACCTCAAGCAGTTTCTCCAGGTCTCCACCCTTCCTTCAAAGAGAAGAGGCTTAGGCTCATCCATGAACCATTTCTTTCTCAAGCTTGAAAGATTTTACCCATTTTCCCAAGCCACCTCTTGTTTGTGCTTTCCTCCCGGTCTTAGTCCTGGCAGGCTCTGGTGTCCTCTGGATCTCCATACTGAGGAAAGGCAGACTTCAAATTACTTTTGCTGTTGGAGCACGGATACTATTTGATATTTTATTTTGGTTGACCTTCCCTAGTGGCCTTTTTGGTTTTTCCCCTGCTTGAAAAACTTTTGACTGTTTGCCACTACCCCAAAAATCATCTTCCCTGTTTGCCTCCCTCTTGGATTTGAAACCAGCTGTATTGCTGGCAACTTCGTTGGCTGATTGTGCCACTTCCACAAATTGATAACAAGGCAAATTTAACAGTAAGAGATGAAATTTATTGAAACAAACTGTATCCCAGATAATTTGTACTTCAAAATTCACAAGTAAATCAAGCTGTTACTGTTCTGCAAAAGACTTGGTGTTATGGTCCTACCCCCTCAATATATGTTGCATTATCAATTGTAGTGCCTGTTTAGATGTATGGACTGGGCACTGTTTCCCCTGGAGTATTTATTTTAAGTGGGAGTGAGGGGTGACAGACCTATCCTGTGGCTCAGTCTGTTCCAAACACGTCTCAAACTCCCACCATGGGTTCATGGCTACAAGGTCAACTATTTAAAGTTCTCCAAAGGTGTTTCCAGAGTTTACTCAAACACGTGATACTTTCTACATTACCAGCACATAACTACAGTGCTACAGAGTGAGGGAGGACATGTAGACAAGATACATACAATGACAGAAATTAGTGAACCAAGAAACAGCACACAGTCACTCCTCAGCAGGGTGAAATACATGAATCTCTTGAGAGGAGAAATTGCTTTTTCTATAAACCCTTTGCAGCAAAATGAAAAAATACAATGTTGCTCTGTTCTCGGATATTCATGGTAAATTTGCTCATTTCTCAAAACTTGGTGTCCTTTTCAACACAGGGTGCTAAGGCATGTTTTTTGCGTGACATCCCCTTCTCTGCCATTTACTTCCCCTGTTACGCTCATTTGAAAGCTTCGTTTGCAAATGAAGATGGGAGGGTTAGCCCTGGAAATCTGCTCTTGGCTGGATCAATAGCTGGTAAGTGCCCAGATTTCTTTTTTCAGGGCTCTATACTGTGCTGGCAGCACAATAGTTACAGCAGTGACAACAGTAACAAAAAACTCTCAAAAGGACTGTATGCAACAATACTGTATTTTGCAACCTTACACAGAAACAACGAAGTTACCATGCTGTAGAATGAGTTGAAGATACTGTAAGTTTCTGGTATAATCAAAATGTTCAGGAAGCAAAAGAAAAGGAAAATAAAGTCTTTTGCTGATGTTTTGTTATCATATATCATCATCCCTTGTGAAGTTACTCTGCTGGTTTTGGCTGTGTCTCACTGAGAGGTAATGTTTTGTTGAAATGATTTATCAACAAAACCATGGCATTCATAAAATTCTTTGTGATCAAATGAATCTTGGATTTTGGTATATATAGTCCAGAAGCCACACTAGAAGTACAGCTCTCCAAACACAATGACATAACAGGTGACAAAATGATGACAGTATTTGCTACCCTCAGTATCCCATGAAGTTACCTGGCTTCTTGAGGATTTTACCTTTGTCATTTTTTTTAATACTAAATAAAGCAGAAGATCTTTAAAACATTTCTGCACTACCACAGATTGCTAATTCCTAGCATACCCAGATATGACAGAGGTGCAGAGTGTGATCTTGAGCACTTGGTTGGTTTAGGTTGCTGCAAAACAGACAGAAGAGCCCAGACATGCTTAACTTCTCACAGATTAATTTAGCTTGAGTGTGCCAGAGCCCAAGGGAGAAGACAGAGACAGGCTTTGTAAGCCTCAGCTTGCCCTTGTGTGCTGCGTGGCAGGGCCCTCTGCAGCACCCAGCTTCTACACCCAAAGGGGACCTCCACTTGATAGCTATCTGCTGCAGGGGGCAGCTTGAGTGTCCTGCTCCTGCAGTGTCTATGGTTGCCCCTAGGAAACAAATAGGCTTGCAGATTTGTGCAACAGGACCTGTAGGGGAGTGAGTAGCAAGCAGGAGGGCTCACATCAGCAGGTATTTCCACCATGCTTATCAGGGGGCTGCTTGCTCTCTCCCAAGTTCTTCCTCCTGCATGGCCCCTGGCAGACTGCTGTGACCTGCCAGGTGAGAAAAATGATGGAATGGCATGACTCCAGTACAGAAAGGTGGTTTAGCAATGTTTTCTCATTTCATTTTAAGCTTTCTCCTCCCTGAGAAAACTCCTTGACTCGTCAAGATTATACTTGGGACTGTGTCTCTTGAGGAGCAGGGCCCTTTTTTAGCCAGTATCTGGTCTTAGATAACAGCTAAGATCAGTTGGTTTGTCTTGTTGAGGCATATAGATCTCTATTCAGTAGCTCATAGTCCAAAGGCATTGAGCTGGCACTAGCAAAGCCAGCTGTGTTCCAGTGACTGTTGCTCAAAACCCCCTTGTCCTCTCCCCTCCCACACCCCATTCCAGAGCTAGGCTCCAAACCCTCCAACAGGAGCTTTTACAGCCAGCCTATTTCTCACCCGTTTTAATGGAACAAAACAATTTTTGAACTTTAGATCATATTTACAGACTTGAAACATAAGATGGGTTTTTAAAGCCAAGTAATTTCTTAGATTTTCCTATTTTTCTCTTTCTAGCCATTGTCAGGTGATTGCAGACTGAGATAACCGTCCCTTTGAAGTTCAGGCACAGAAGCAGTCTTTATTGTTGCTGATATGGCTCACCAATCTAGCTATAATGTGAATTTTACCCAGTGCTTCCTGTGAATCCCATCCTAGGTTAACTCTCAGGAGCAAATTAGAGTGTTAGAGATACAACACTCATCATACTGTTTACAAAAACAAGAAATTTATTTTATTGGGTACATGTAAGTGTGATGGGGGTGCATGTGTCCACTGTTTTGCCAAAAGTCAAGGGAAAGACAGAACAAAACACGCACTGCTTCTGAAAAGCTGGCTTTGGTCTCTGGGCTGATGTCTCTTCTCTGGCCAGGGATCTCACCTGGTCATGGGACTTCAGATGTGGGCATGAGCTCTGGCTGCGTGTGGGAAGCTCCCCCTTCCCACACAGAGCCCGTGCTGCTGGGATATTCAAGCTAGCCGTAATAAGATGTGCACCTGTGTCCTTTGCCGGTGCCTGTTGCTTGTACTGCTTACATTAACTTCCTTTCCATTGTGGTTGGGGTCACAGGCAACATGCATGTCATCTAGCTTGATCTACTGCTGCTTTTCAGTGTTCACCAGGTGTCTCAACCTGTTGTGCCGTAGCGTATTCTGAGATGATTCTGATATCATCTGCAGGATCTCTCCTTAATTTGCTCCATCTGCTTATTGCCTCCATGAACTTCCTTCTCTTCCCCTAGCTCCTCTTTTTTCTTGTCAGCTCCTGCTGGGCTATTTGTCACATTCTGATTGTAAGCTTCTCTTGGCAGCAGTCTGTAAATTCGACAAAATGCTTTTGTCCTGTACACATAGCTCCTAAAAAAAGGATTTTAAGTATCTCAAGTGCAAAATATCCTCAATAATATAGACTGAGTGATAAGGAGATGGAAGTCAATGTGTAGTAAGCAGAATTGTTTCTAAGTAAGTTCTTTGGTTTTCTTGAAAGCACTGGCTGGCTTATGAAGGACAAATGGCGGGCTTTAAATTGAAGACTCAGGCAATACCCTGGTGTGGGAAAGGCTAAGCAAAGAGGAATTTCAGTGTTTCTGGAGTTCAAAAACCTTGACCAGGTTTTAGTGCTTGCCTGCCAGACAGCTCGTGCTTGCACTGAGTGCACACTCAGTCAATGAGTTATTTTGGGGGGACAAGGAAAGGAGGAGGAAATCTTCTTTTGGTGATATGCACATGATTTGATCTCTTGGAGCAGTCTGCAGGAAGGGTGCTCTGGAGCTTGAGGCCAGACCATGCTGGTTTGGACGAAAGTTGTTACAGAATTACTAAGCTGGAAAAAAAAAAGGGGAAGGAGATTTATGCATCTACATCTGACCAAGTTGGTTTGAAACAGATGCAGAATGGAAAAGTAATAAAACCGTAAGAGACAGTGTCTTCTGGGTACAGTCTTGGTGCTTTTCTTTGCCTTTTTTTTTGGCTTTTTTTTTTTTTTCCCCACTTCTAAACATGGGCAGCCCCAAGTTTGGATAGAAATGATTTTAGAAATACCACCCATTGGTAATTTGGTATTTTTTACTTTCAGTTGATTATCTGCCAGGGTAAATTTAAATCTTCCTCCACATATTCTGCTGAGGATGTCAGCTGTGGCTTTGCAGCTGAGCAGTCTGCCATTCCTAATGAGAAGAATGACCCGTTTTGTAAGCCTTAGCTCTCAAGCCATGCTGAGCATGCACGGCATTATCTGGTTCTCAGTGACATTGCTGCGTGAGGGGTGTTTGTGTGTCTGTGTTTGGATGTGTGTGCAGCCTATTCTAGCACAGTGTACAACCAGGATGCCAGCAACCACAGAGAGGAATGAAAAGGAAAGGGAAATATCAACCTTCCCTCCAAAAGCTTTGTGCTTATTAACTATGCAAGTTTCTGATTAGCACTGAAAACTCCAGTCTGTGCCTCCCAGCTTGGCAGGAAGCATGTGATGTGGTGGTTCCTCTGGGAGAAGCTCTCTCTCTGGGTTAAGCCACGTCCACAACAGCCACCTTTTGTTGCTTGTTGCTTGTTCTCCTTCCCAGCTTCTGCTTAAATCAAATGTGGCTGGATTCTCCTGATGTTAGGAGGAAAGACCTGCTTACCTCTGGATAAATGAGGTGTGTGTAGCATATGTGCCAAGCCAGTGGTACCCACCTGATGACTTTTGTGTTGGGCAGGTATGCCTGCAGCATCGCTGGTCACCCCTGCAGATGTGATCAAAACAAGGCTACAGGTGGCAGCCCGAGCAGGACAGACCACCTACAGCGGTGTTGTGGACTGTTTTGCCAAGATCCTGCGGGAAGAAGGTCCAAAGGCTCTCTGGAAAGGAGCAGGAGGTGTGTAAAAGAGCTTTTATTGCCAGGTGATTTCTACTTGAGGCATTTGTCACTTAGGAACTGTATTCTTTTCTTTCAAGCTCGTGTATTTCGATCTTCTCCTCAGTTTGGTGTAACTCTGGTGACTTACGAGCTACTGCAGAGATGGTTTTATGTGGACTTCGGAGGAGTGTAAGTATGTGGTATTTGAATATACCAGGGATCCTGAAGTTATTCTTGGTTTTGTTGGGTCTTGGTCCTCGTTGGAACATCAGAGCCAGGGGCTTGCTAGGACATGTTGTAAAGGCTTTGTAAATATTATTTAAAGCACACTATACTGATGGAGGTTGGGATGATATTCCAGTACCTGTTTCATAGCAAGATATTACCACATTTTATATCACAGTTTCAAGCAGGGAACCTATGTTAGTGTAAACAGAGACAGTGGGAGGCTAAATAATGGGCTGGGGATGTAACTGCAGGGAAAATGTGATGCCTGCCAGGTCAGGATACACTCTGCATTAGTCCTCATTATTTGGTGGAGGAGCTGTGTCCCTGATTAGGGCATTTGACATCCAAAAAAGTATACAGTTGTCACCGAGTTCAAAACCAATTTGTTGGAGCTTCAGCTGTGCCTCCTGCCTTTGTTGACAATACAGGTGGATGGGCATATATAGCTGTTTAACTTGATCCCAGAGCAGCTGCAGACTCTTCACGGATTTTTGGGGACAGCAGTTTGAAAGCCACCACAAAAATTACTTAAACTCTGCTATGTTCCTGGATTGGTTGTGTGCTGTAGCAAAGACTTATGAACCCGTTACCTCACACTGCAGTTTTGATTAATGCACTGCAAATTTTATCTGGATTTGACCATACTCAATCAACATGAAGGCTCCTTACTGTTCTGGAAGGTTTTAAAACAGGGTATTTCTCCTTACATTGCAGTATTTAATTTAGTTACTTACAGGGAAGTACACTCAGATGTCTCATTAAATTGACTTTATGGAGGAGATTTTTGTGAATACTGATTTTACTCTGTGGAAGTTAATTTATTATTTTTATTATTTTGCAGAAAACCAGCTGGATCAGAGACAGTTCCTAAATCTAGGATCACGCTCCCTGCTCCTAACCCTGACCATGTTGGTGGTTATAAATTGGCAGTTGCCACTTTTGCAGGGATTGAAAACAAGTTTGGACTTTACCTACCTCGGTTTAAGCCATCGCCACCTACCTCAAAGGCTGCTGCAGCAGTAGGACCATAAGTTTATTGCTGTAGGGTTTTTGTTATTAGTTGGGAAAGAGCCACTTTTGTAATTGGTCAATACTTTGTTCCTTTAGCTTCTCATCATATAAAAGATTAGCTTCATTTGAGTTTTAAGGTAACTTTCATCTTAAATGTAATCATTTGTCTTTGTGCTTCCGTAACCAGATCACTGTGAAATTCTTACCAGTTGTTTTAAGTTTAGGACCATGAATGTATTTGTCCACATCTGACATGTGCTTATGTTGGGAAGACACTAATTTTAGGTTCCATTTATTGGAGAGGGCTGGGTGAGAGCTGTGAACCAGATCATTTTACAGGCAATGCTCAGTTGCAGATTACCAGGGCAGATGTCGCACATCGTCACTCAAATGGAAAGCTCAGTGGATATCACGGTGCTCAAAGCAGAATGATTTGGACTGTGCGTGTAAATTGGGTTTAAACTTGGTGCGTGTCTGTAGAGGTCAGCAAATACATACCTGGTACCTAAGTAAGCCAGTACAGCTTCAACTTCTTACATCTGTACACGCACAAGTTCTGTTTCTGGATTGTATTATGGAGCTTTTATGTGGAACATGTTTTTGTAATGGAAACCACATTTATAAATGTTTAGTCGTTGTATTATGTTACTGGTATCAAAATGCTCAAAAGAAAGTGTTATTGTCCATAGTCTTTGCACTTTATGGCAGAACTTTTGGCATTCTACTACACATACAAGAAAATTTCATAACTAGGTGCCTATCTTGGGTTGCTGGTGTTTGGAATTCAGTCTGTTTATGCACTTCTATAGTAAAAACGCTGCTTGTTTAAATAACTGCAATAGAAAATTCATGCACTGTATCAATGGTACCTGCCTTAACTGCTGGCTTGTAATTGGCAAATAGGTGGTTTCAGATTCTTATTTACTTCAATTGAGTCAAAAGAGATTAAAATAATCTAAAATAAAAGATTTTACTTAATTTTTGGTGCCTTGCACAGTGTTTAGAAAATTCTGTATTTATGAAGATAGAAATAAACCTTTCAAAGAGATGCACACATGGTATTCTGTTACGGAAATAACACAGTACATCAAATGTCTTGTTCAACTTCAGTGATAAAGTCAGGTTAAGATGAAGCTAATATTTGCACTTGTAGGCTATAAAGACACTTGCAGCTTGAGAACAAATTACCACAGTTCCCCTGCCTAGAAAAGACATCTCTTGGTGGAGATGTCACTCAGGAAAAAAGAAACTTTTCTTCAGTCAAAAGCCAGGATTGGAGTAAGCTTTGATATTTGATCTTTACTTTTGGGGGGAGGTTAAGGGTTATGATCACCTAGTCACTTGAAGGTCCTGTGGGGTGTCTTCTATGATACCTCTTAAGATGAGGAATTTGACCTTACTTGTCTCCTTGGAGAGGGGCAGGTGAGGGGTGGGTGCCTTCAACCTTGGCCGTAAGCTGCGGGAATGCACAGATGCAGCATCTCTGCAGAAGAATGAGTTTGGTGTGCAGTATCACACTGTGCTGTAATTTGTGGAAATACTGAAATGGAAATCACTCTGGTTTTGTATTTGGGTCATCATGAAAATTATTCTCTTGGACTAATTTGTATTTTTAAGTTACTAGTGAAATGGAGTTTGGGGGTTGGAGTAGCAGCACTTGTGCGTGTGAAGGCGAGGGGAGCAGATGACATTTACCTGTGGCTGCATCTTGGAGTCTGGCTAAGAGTCTGGCAGAGACTGCACTGGGCTCTGACAGCCAGGAGCTGCTTCCTCTCAGCCCTGAGTATCCAAGTCTCTCCAAACAACAGCTCCTTCATTTCAGAAATAGGGGGAAAAGAAGCTGTCTCTAGTATTACTTCAAAATTAACAGTTGGGATTTTTGGTTAAGGCTTGTCATAAAAGTAAAACATTCTCACTGGGAGCTGCCTGTGCTTCACATGTGAGATCTTAGGCTGTTTAAGAGTTGGTTGTATACTTCATCCCTCAGATTTGCCTGACATACCATGTCACGGGTTTATGTGAAAAGTCAGCAGCTCAGGGAAGATGTCTGAGTGCAGAGCTGTACCTTCTCCCTGATCCAGGAGAGGAAATGCCTGGCCACTGGATGGGCTTGGCTGGCGGCTGCTCCCTCCTGGCTCAGTCTGGAGGGGGACACCCAGGCTGCACCCACCAGAGCACGTCCCTCTGCTGCCTGACACCGAACCCCAGTGCTGCTGGGGCTTTGCAGCTGGGAGCAGAAGAGGAATTAGAGCCGGGTTATTGTAGGGCTTGCACAACTTCTTGGCTCGTGTGATAAAGACCATTCATTGCTTATGTTCCACAAAACCAATTTCTCTGCCTCCTGGTGCCCTCTCACTCCCAGGCCTGGCAGTATATTTGTGACTTGTTCTTTATTCTGGGGATGAAGGGCACAGCCTTCATCTCCTCTGAGAAAGACTGGACTGACACCCCCATCCATGGTGGCCCTTCCCTTCCCCATTAACTTTCCTGGAGGATTGTTCTCTCCTTCTGCCCATCTCTTCAGGGTCAGTAGACAGCAGAGGCAGGGGCAGCAGTGTTGGAAGAGCCAGTAGCTGCTTTGTTAACATGAAACCCAGTTCAAAACATTCAAAATCGTGCTGCAGCTCTGCCCAGAGATCTTGGGGAAGATCTGTGCCCACAGTCGGCTTCCTCCAGACACAAAAGGATGCATTCCTGCTCTGAAAAGCTTGCAGGCCAAGAATTGTCAGATTGCCTTGCAAACAAACAAAACACCCTGAGGACAATGTTTGTCCTCTGTTGGTTTCTGCGTGAGTTATGCAAATGAATAAAGAGTAACCTCACTTGCTTCCTGCACTCCAGCTAACTCCCTGTGACAGCACTTCTAGAAAAAAATGGCCAAGTACTGATGATGTTACCTGTCGGAATGAGAGTGGGGCAGGGGTGTCCCTGAAGCAGTTACCCCATGTTTGTGTTTCTCGGTCCGGCAGAAGCCGAGAGATGCTTTTCTGCCTGGTCCCCAGGGAATGGGCTGGGCTTAAGCTGACTTAATACTGACAGTTTGCAGGGATGCTTTTATGAGCAAACATACCACAGGCTTCAAAAATAACTTGGGCAGGTTTTTCTAAAACTGCTAAAAATACAAAACCTGACAAACTGCATCATCTCAGGAGGGGACAGCCTGCTCAGAATGACTCTGCTGTAGCCTCCATGTGCACATACATGTCATAGTGCATGCTGCTGAGCTCCTCTCCAGTGGCACAGGGACAATCAGGAATCCTCCAGCTTTGCTGTTTAAACACTGCTGTGAAACTCAGACTCTGTTTTTGGTTTAAACATTTGCCTTTTTTGCATAAACTAGAAGGCGATTTGCAGAGATAGTGATCATTTGTAAGTTATTTAATGGTTGGGAGTATACAAATCTCAAGATGCTTGTATTTTAGGTGTCTCCAGAGACCTTCAAACAGCAAATAACACAGAAGCAGCCTGAGATGAAGTGGTTTCTTTAATGCCACATGCCACATGGTGGTTCTGCTTTCTGCATGGTGAGCAGCAGATAACTCAGGCTGTGAGACTGGGCAGCCTCCCCTGGTGCTGAGCGTGGGGATGTCATCAAAGTGTCTGTTGCCCTTCAGAGAAGAGATGACATTTGAAGTGTAGTAATCATTTTAACTGCTCCTTGCACTGTTCCTCATCGCACCAGGAAACAGTACTATTGCTTGCAAGATTCATTCCAGCTGCTGTAGTTATATTGCCTGGCCTTCCTCACACCCCAGGCTGTGCAGACACTGTGTACCAGACATGGTGGTATTACTTCAGAGGTATCTTTTCTTATGACTTTGAAGGAGAACCAGTCCTGTAAGCTTCCCAAGGACAGGTGGCTGCTCTACAGCACCTTTAGGCACTGAGTCCTGCCTTAAGACTGGTACTGCCCTGGTGACATTGTCACTGGTCAGTGGAGACCATCCCATTCCATGTGGGATGCCGTTTTGCTCTGTGAGGGGTTTCCAGTCTTCTGCTGTGCATGCATTTTATCTACAGTCGCTAAAACTCTTCAGAGCTTTTTCCACCTGTCTTGTGTGAAAGAGCCTATTCCTAGTTGTTTCCATAGCCCTAGAGATGCAGGCTGTCATTTGTAGTGTGAGATGATGATATTCCAGGGTGTGGTAGGGGCTCTGATTTTTTAGAAGTAGCAAATGTTTGGGGCACTGGTTTTGAGACCCAGGAGGAAACACCGTCCATCTTGGAAAATGTATTACGGAGCACTTGCCAAGTACCCTGTGGAAAACGCTGCAGCTCCTGAATCATTGCAACCCAGCACCATTTGTCCTGCCTGCCTTTTCTCTTTGAAGTAGTACAGGCAATTCTGCTGAGTCTAATCTCAGCAGCAGAGACTTGCTCTGACAGCCTTTCCGTGGAGATGTTTGTGGTGTTCTCAGACTCCAGAGGTAGCCCATTTCACTTCCACCTTTCAAAGATCCACTTGGTCCAAGTGCTGTTATTTACACAATGGACCTGGCATTGCAGCCGCATGCTCAGTTTTGTGTGTCCTGGTCAAATTCCAGGTTGGCCAGTGCTGTGGACGTGTTCTTTCAGTATACCTGGCCATCATCTTCTTTCTCTGTTACCATGGGGTCTCCTGAACAAAGTACACGTCATAAAGCTGAAGAACCCTGCTTCACCTTTTAGCTAATGCCTTCACCTTCCACACCCAGTGCCACCTGTCACGTCTCCCCATGTCCTTTCATAGCTCCGTTCAGAACAAATCCCAAGTCCCTGGCCACATCATTCCTCTGCCCCTCACTCATGTTGGTGCAGCTCTGATCCTTAGAACTGAAATCAAGGGAGACTCTGGACTTTCCTTCAACAAGTACAGGAGACTTGTCCCTTCCACATCCACCTCACAGTCCTGTCCTCCATCCTAATCCTCAATTCAGCCTCTTTTTGCCACCTGCCTACTTCTGCTCTAGTTGGGTTTGCTTTTTCTGACCTCTGTGGTTCAGATGTGCTCTCCAGCTGTCTAACCACACAGTTTATGTCCTTCACAGAAAGCTCACTTGCAATGGCCCTAAAAGAGCCAGGCTGTCTTCCGACCTATTCCACACCCAGAGTAGTCCTGGCAGCATCCTCACAGTGCTAGAGCATAGGGCATAACCCTTTATGTTCTTCCTTCTATTCTCTGGATGTTTGTAGGCAAAAGAGACTGGAGAAGGTGATTTCTGTATGCTCAAATTAAAGGATAATTTTGTATTTATTTCCCTACTGGGCAGATTCTGAGAAACATTTTGTCATATGGGCTCTTTTAGAAAGCCAGTGAAGTGGAGCTATTTGTTTAGCAGCAGGAAAATCAAATAAACAAGAACTGTGGGAGATGCCTGGAAGAGCAGCAACAAGGGCAGGCCAGAAACTTCACTGCAGGACAATCATGAGCAGCAGAAGGGAAGTAAATGCCTCTTGTTCTTGGGTGCTTTTCCATCTGCTTCAAGTGTGTGAAATGGCCCTTTCATGTTAATGCTCTGTTCATACAAACCTGGAGATTTCTGTGGAAATTCAGATCTTTTCCTTGTTCCCTCTTTGTGTTCCCTCAGTGTGTACTGCTGAACCCCACACACAAAAAAAAAAGGAGAGAAAAATTTCAAAAAAGGACTTTGGTCATATTGATTTGCACACAGCAGCAACTGCTGAAGGTCTTCTGAGCCTGCTCTTAAAACCATTTCAGAAGCTATTAATGCCGTAAAGTAGGGAGAACTTGGACGTGAGCACACAGACCCCCCCTTAGATTCCAAAAGCTGAGCAGTAATACAGAAAAAGTAGAAGCAAATTTGCCAGCTGTTCCCACTGCACTGATAATGATGAATGGGAGACAACATCAGCTGAATGCCCTTCCCATTACATCACAGGCACTCTCAGATGGTGTCCCCACACTTTGTGATGTGCAGCTACTCCAGCAGGTGGAAGGATAGTGAGCTCCCACCTCTGCCTCCCATGACAGCAGTAATTTGGGTATCCACCTGTGCACGTTCTTGATCTTGTGACACACAGAGAACCAACTGTGCCTCCCTCTCTTCCACTTGGCACCACATCTGCCTTACCCACACAGACAACACTTACGGTTTTTGAAATGAAAACAGGTCAAAACCAGGGAAAAAAACCCAGCGATTATATCAAAACTGATCCTTTACAGTCATCTCACCTGGCTGTTTGTTAGCATTCACCTTTAAGCTACAAAAATGCTGCAAGTCCTACACTGGTTCTTCAGGACAACTCCCAAAGCACCCAGGGGAGCAGGAGGAACACAAGAGTTCTCTAACACATGGCTCCAAACTCAGGGAGCCACCAGAAAATGACTGATGTATCTCTGCTGTGTGCAAGGCCTTCTGGGAGAAGATGCTCCCCACAGCCCAGTGGCAGGACACTGCCATGGGCACTGGGAGATAGTTACAGGTTCCACTATGAAGAAGAAAGTAGTCCATGCACTCTCACTGGGAGTTGCTTCTAACCACCACAAGGATGAGGGAAATGCAGCTTTTCCAAAGGATTTATTTTCTTTGTCTGCCCTGGCTTTAGCAGTGCAGATTTCCCAGTGGTTCTGGACCAGACCATAGCCCCGAACATGATTAGATGACGTGTTTATTCCTCAAGATGACTGCCCAAAGACAAGATGTGGCAATGAGATGATATGAGAAACTTAAGGTATAAGATCTTTCTTGTCAGACTCGCAGTGTTTCTTGCTAAAATGGTTCACCTCCATGCCCCTGAGTGGGAACCACTACTTAATCTAGATGGCAGAGCTGTCCTCTAGCTCAGCAGAGTGTTGTGATATAGACATATCAAGCAGCCTCACTACCAATGTCTATATGGGCCACAGCACTCAGTGAGACCAGTCTGCACTCTGTTTCTTTGCTCAAGCCAGAAGAGATTGTTATAAAAGAGCCCATTCCTGTGTCCCCTGTCCCAACCTAGCCCTCAGGACAGTTTGAGGAGGCCTTGTCTCTCAGCACATATGGCAGCACACTGCTGCTCTGTGTGTGCAGGTAAGCATGCTAGGGATGGAGGGGAAATAAAAATTAGCCCATAAGCTGACATGCAGTAGTGCTTGCCCATGTAAAATTGGTAGCAGGGTCTGATGCACACAGGTCCACTACTGGCCAGTCCCAATGCCAAAGGTGTCTATTTACAGAGCAGCTGTATGAATGTTCTGTGAGTCAGGGCAGCCACATTTCCCCAGTGCCTCACCAGTGACTGGTAATGAACACACTGAGCACTGTTGGCAAGGAAAGATCAACCACACTGCAACAGAACAGGCCCGATACATTTTATTGGCAAGACTGGTGTCATACTTGGGAACCACAACCCTTTGTCAGACTGTTAGTGTTAACTTGCATGACAAGTATCAGTGACCAACTGTATCTGAAATATAGTTGAAGTGCCTAGAAATAATAGGCATCTTAAAAAAAAAGGAAAGGGAACTCATTCTATCCACTCAAGCCAACCTTTATAGATCTTACATCTTAAGCACAACTGATGTACTGTAATTGTTACGTGGACTTTAATGTAACCTCTACAGCAGCACACAGACAATGCAGTTCTCTCATTATGCACATGCTTTAGGATCGTTTATTTTAATGCTTTCAAATAAGTATGTTCCATGCAGCACACCGCAATAAATAAGGAGCAGCAACTTTCATATAGTACATCCATTCATAATGTAAGTCACCATGTGATACACCACATCTAAGGTCTTTGGCCCAGTCCCATACAGTGAAGCACACCACATCTGCACATAATCATATCTGGCTTCATATGGATTTAATAGGACTATGCCAGAAGGGCAATGTGAGCACAAGTTTAACCAGGGGTTCCTAGCTATTAAATACAGCTACTAAGTAGTTAAAAGGCAACAACTAAACCCATAAAGGGTTGATTTGTCTTTTCTTTCTTACTTTTCAGACAGAAATATAAAGTATGAAAATGCTCTGGATATTTTCAGCCTTGTGTAAAGCAGTGTGATTAATATGGAATGCTTTGAGCAATACTGGCATGTACACTGGCATCAAAAGCCACAGCAAGACTGACTCTGACACTGAACACTGGCGTACTCAGCGGGGGAAGCTGCTGTTCTGGCGGGCACTGCTCCTCTCCCTCTAGGCCGCGAGCTCCACCGCCCCCTCTTCTTCACTGTCGGCTCGGTTGGCGCGGATCTCCACCAAGGTCCGGGCGAAGCGCGTCCACTCATCGTTGTGTGGAACAGCCAGCTGCAGGAGAAACCAGCAGGGAATTAATGAAGACACTGGTGGTGTGGGACTGGTTCTCTCTCTGGCCCACATCTGAGGCACCTCCTTTTGAGGAGAGCTCCTACCACAATCAGCATAGCCATGCATGGTGAAGCATCAAAGCATCTGCCTCACCAACCCGCTGGGGGCTGGTACCTAGGAAGCGTGGCCGAATTCACAAGGCACATCTGGCAGTTTCCTATTCAGTACCAGCCAGATGGAGCTTTTAGTCAGTGGCAGAGCAAAAGGCTTTATCTGCTTGATTTTGTAGTGTTGCTGCAAAATCTACCCCTTGGTTAAAATATTTCAGATTTCCCAAACTAGAGCAGAGGCCTTGATCTCTACATGTACACACACGTATGTTTCACTTTACGCACACGAGCTGGCCATTGGCAGTCAGCAAGGCTGTGCCCAAGTGTAATTGTTTGCAGGACCCAGGTCAGTGTGCACAAGGTAACAGAGCTTTTACAACACTGTGTTGAAACTATTTTCCTGAAGTTCATTAAAGCTCTAAGTAATAAAATAAATATATTGTGTTATTTTAATTACCCTCCTCTATTGTTAAGGAATTCACAGTTACAGGAAATGCATTACAATGGAAATGTTATACCAACTGGATACTGCATTACTAGTCTGACTTTTTTATATCATCATGCAAGATCCTTTTCCATTTAATAGCATTGATGTTTCTAATGAAGAGCTCTTGAACATTAGGCTTCAAGAGAGACGTGTAATCTAAATAGCTGAACTTCCAGACAAAACGCTTTAGTGCTATGGCAAAATAATACTGCAGTCATTTCCAGCTGGATCCAATACTGCAATTTCTGGAAGATAATGCAAGCTGGGATTGAGATAATTAGAAAGAAAAAAAAATAACAAAACACCAAAAGAAAACAAGCACTTTTCTCAGCTTTGTTTTCATTAAGCCAAATTTCAGAAAACAGCAACAAGCATCCACATGAACCATGCAAGTTTTTACTACCCTCCTGAAGTGCTGTGATCATGTCCTGCATATAATATGAAAGAATAACTGTTTCAAGACATTACACAGTGCTTGGTACTGAAAAAGGCAACTGTTTGGAAACTACAGGGCACATAATAAACTGGTGTCCACCTTAGCAAATGGATGCCTCTGGACTGAAGAATGGTTACAAACCATAGCTAATCCAGTTTGCACTACCCAGTATTCAATCTGAACTGGTTTAAATCTTTTAATACACCACAAGAAGTGCCAAGCAGATGGTCAGCTAACTATGTCCACGTGGCACTTAGTAGATCATAGGTGCCCATGAGGTGTATGGTACACTGTACTGGAAAACAGTCAAATTATTCTCCTCTACTTACATCTTAGCTGGATACACAGAACTGGAGACTAAGAAAAGCATCTGTTACATGACCCAGCTGGGGAAACAGCTTGTGTGTATGTCCAAGATTAACTCTTGTGGGAACTCCACACACACTGCTTCAGGTGTTAATCGTATGGACAGGAATTTGCAATACAAGATCTAAACATCTCCATATCTCACTGGTGATTATCAGGTTTTTTCAACTATTTTGTACCTAGCTCTGCCTCTACATCCAGTATTTTGGGGGAAAGCGTGTTTTGTAAAGCTTCCCATGTATTACACGTGTATCAGTGACTGAGTTACAGTATGAAGGGCTGGTGCGCAAGTTTGGGGTTTTGCCTGCTGAAACACAAAATATAGTACAGTTCAGCATTAGCTGAGACTACGGACCCAGAAATGCAACCTGTGAAAAAGCCACCTCAGCCCACTTGATATAGGCATCACTGCAATCTCTGGGTTTTCCCTTCTTTGTCTTCCACTTCTGGCATTTTTCTCCTTCTCCCAGGAATGGAGACCAGAGTTACAAGAGTTACTCTTTTCAGACAGCTGTCTCTCATGCCCACATACACAGATGTGCATCTGGGATGGCCTGTATTTGAAAGACTACTCTGTTCTTTCAAGATCCTTCAGCAGAAGGAAATGTAACACCAGAAGAGAGGTCACTGCACCAGGACCCCAGTACCTGTAGCACACGTTGGTCACAGCCACACACCTATACCAGCTTCTGTATAGCAGGAAGGGGCAGTGCAGAGATCCTTCTGTCAGAGATGGAACCAAAACCAGCTGTGCAACCATCTCCGTTATTACTGCATCTCCTAAAAGATTTCATTTCTTGTGATGTGTACAGCACTACCATTTGTCAAACTCTTGAATGAAATGATTCTCACTGATTTCAAGTAGAAAAATCTTTAAAGTGGAGCAATATCCTAGGCAAAGGACTTTCTGAATTAAATAAAGCCTGATTTCTCCTTGTCTTCTAAAGTCTTTAACAGCATTACATTATATTAAATGACTGAAAAAGAAAGTATGTCATTTTAAATAAAAAAAACCTAAATATATTTATGACATTAAGATAATTTAATTGCCTTTACTCCACAGCATGGCCACATACAAATAAAATCAAAGTCCAGGCTATTAAAACAACTTGTTATCTCAAACTTGAAGAGTCTCCCCAGGAATATATGCATTACATGCATTATTCTTAGCTGGCAGTGTTAGCAAGGTCTGGGTCATTTCTAGTCACTCAGTTTACAAAGCATTTAATGACCAAAGTCAATACCTTTAGCACAGAGGAAATAACATTCAGTGCCCACACACAACCAAATTCCTTACATCTTCATCTTATTTTACCTTATTTAATCTCATGCACCACATCATGGTTGCAACAAGGGGCCAATCCTGCTAATAGACCGTTAGTAGAATAAACCTCTCTAATACAAATTCCTCAGGGACGCAGAGGGAAACCTTGGCAATAATGAAGTCAAAGGAAAAATTGTCTTTTATTCTCCAAATCCCTTCTTTATGCAACGGCCCCAGTACTAAACCACAACAGTTATACAGCAAAAGACCACATATAAAAACAAAAGTATCCACAAACTCCAAATTCTTCTCTGGACTAATGCTCCCCTTCCAGTCATTTTCCATTCAAGTTCCTTCATCTGGGCACAGTGACACCCACAAATGCTGGAGACCTGGGTCTATCTGTGGGATCTCCCTCTCAGCTTCTCTGCACATGTGTTTTCTGCAAATACCAGGGCAGAGGTGGAAGAAATGAGGAGATACTCCATAGAGGAAGGACAGAGGTTTAGAGCTATCTGGGTGTTCCTCACTCCTGTGGCAATTTTTCTGTCCACTTCCAGTTACTATAAAGCAGCATGTGTTGACTTCCATGTCATGATGTTGATGCAGGGTAGAAATGTTCACCAAAGCATAATAATTTAATATAATAACTTATTTGGGTCAGAGGGTTATTTGAATGAACTGATGCTAAGGTACGGAGCAAAATGAGAACATAAAAGCTATTAAGTGTTTTCCTCTGATCCCCTTACAATGGAAGGCAAATGCTACCCACACCTAATTAATTGACTGAATTACTCACACTGCTTTAACATCGTGGTATGTTTAGGTTGCATCAGACAGTAATTCTAATGAGGAAAACCAGTGTTATCTAAGAAAAACGGCCGCCGCGATCTTTCTGACAAGCACCCGTTCTTGCCTTGCTGATGTGTCACCATTCTACATGATTTATGCAGTACACAACCAAACTGCATCTCAGTGCTACTACAGAGCCCTTGAACCTTCTGAAGCTTCTGTTTCTTGGGAGGTCACTCTAGTCAAGCACTTCACTTACCTGTCAGCTTTCCTGCCCTAAAGCGTGCCCCGCTCCGTGCTAGGACTGACCGAGGAGATGGTTTATGTGCATCTGGCAGGAGTGTGACAGAGCACTCCGCCCCTGAGGCTCGCCAGGGAGCACAGGCAGCGCTGGGCACGTGAACTTCCCCAAAACCAGCCTCCTCCACCTTCTCATGGAGCCAGAGACCTCCTCTGTGTGCAGACCTTCCAATCCAAACACCAGAGATTTTACAAACACAAGCTGTATTTCCTGTGTTTTCCTAGAAACTGTGCTAACAGCAACTTCACTGAACACTTCTACTCTGAAAACTGTGACAGAACTCAGGAAAAGGAGGTGCTCTGACCAGACAACTCTGGATGTTGTCCTCTGTGTCAGTTAGTGCTGGGCTCCCCCAGCAAGCTGGAAAGGAACAAAAACACAGAGCCTGAAGACACAAATCAACATAAATTTCATTTTCAGATCATTTAACACCTTCTAGTACATTTGCTCTTTTAAGTTAAAGGAAAAGGAAAAGGAAAAGGAGAGAAGGAAAAGGAAAAGGAAAAGGAAAAGGAAAAGGAAAAGGAAAAGGAAAAGGAAAAGGAAAAGGAAAAGGAAAAGGAAAAGGAAAAGGAAAAGAAGAGAAGGAAAGGAGAAAGATTTTGAGACAAAACCCCCAAATCTTTGAATGTGCCTTTTAAAGGAATCTATCCAGATGGTTGAAACAAGATATTACAACATATTTCAAGACTTTTGTATATTTCCCTCCTATCCATCTTTTTTATGGCTTAGTGTTTCAGCTGAATTTGTCCAAATCCCTGTATAGCTTCAGTTTCCTTGAAAAACCACTTTCCAGCCAATGAATTATTCATTGAGGATATTTCACTTTATTTCTGGCTCCTTGCCTTCTCTGAAGCCTCTAAATCTTTGGGATGGGAGTGGACAAACTCCTCCTGCCTTCATCCCTCCAAGCTCTTGTCCATCACAATTCTCCTTTGAGGACAGTGGACTCTCCTGAGAAGGGATCAAAATGCAATTTCAGCAGCAGCAGCCACCTCCACTTTGGAGGAACCAGTGTCCTATAAGCTCAAAGGCAGCCCAGTTGTCCATGTTGAACCTGTTCCATTTCCTTTTAATGACTGTACCTCATGGGCTTACTTACCTGTCACTGAGACACTAGTTCCTAATCTGCAGCACTGATCACTGGTGAAATAATTGTGTAACCCCAGTCACCAGTTCAATAGCCACTTTTTTTTTTGTCTTCACTAGAGTTCAGAAGCCTCAAAGCAAAAACAGCCATGGGAAGAACCTCAGCATTGTCAGTGAGTGAGAGGCTGTTGTGAAGGGGTGAGGTTTTGCCACCAGCACAGCCTGTAACACTGCTGACCCACATGTCCTGTGGACACAGGTGTAAATGGAGAATCTGACAACAAGCAGCTACACCATGGCTTGGAAGATCTGCCAGAATCTGTGGTCGCAGCCCTAGTGCCACACACTGCTTTCAATTAGAAGTTTGCAGATGAGCCTGCATGGTGGTCCAAGATACACTCCAAGGGTGATAGCAGTTCCCAGTTCAAAAATCTGTGACCCATTCGAACATTTCATAGAAACACAAAAATAAGAAAGCATTGTGCTAAGAAAAAGCTTGTTCTGATCTAAATTGCCAGCTTTCTATATAGCTAATCACCGTGCTCCAAAGGGTCAGACACTTTCTGATTAACACTCATCTTTCATTAGTTGCATTTGGGTTTGTTGCTGTTTGGAGACAAAGGGTGATCTTATTCTAGACAATTCTGTTTACTTGTCTCTGCTTCCACACAGCCATATATACCATAAAATCTCGTATCTGGCAGGGAAAATAAAAACTATATAAAAATTAATGTTCTAAAATAGCCTGTTGCTATTACAATTTTTTAGAAAGGCAAGTTAAATACTCTTTGAAGAGATAGATAATTAAAACTTAGGAAATACTCAGACTAATCTGAGTTTGTGGGCAACAGCAAGTCTGGTAAACTGGTGACTAAAATCTCATACTTCATACTAAGTTATTTCTGTATGTGGATTATCACCATTTTAATATTCTTTCAATTCAATTTAACAGCATCATCAAATAAACATAGCTTCAGGCAAATGTAGTTTTAGCTGCATTTTCCCTGAGCAAAATCTGTGTCAATCCATATTGTCTGTATCTCTATGTGCTGAAAAGAAATCTGCTGCAAATACTTGGAGCAATGGATTAACATCTGAATGCAGTTATGACATTGTAGGTAAAAATGTGTTTCATGATGATAAACTACAACTACTTGAACTTGATGATTTCGAAGAAGTAGAACAATCACTTGGTCTCATTTTCCAGGTAAAAGACAGCACTTGCAGAACGAGGACTGCGATACAAACAATAACGAACAATCATAGTTCCACTTTAAGAACTGATCCTATCTTCTGCAGTTCAACAGATGTTTTGTCATTATTGTTGAGGTGAAAACAGATATGCAAATGTAAACATTAAATATCTTGATACACACATAGAGCAGGCAGGCACACACCTATTCTGGCCCTGGTCTTGCCCCCCAAAATCAATTACAGGCTGCCTTTGATATTTTTCTCAACCTATATGGATATTTTATTTCCTGAAAAACCTATATTTTTTCAGGCAACACCCTATGCCACACACATGGATGGAAACAAAGTGGGAGGTAATATGCAACGAAATGGCCACCAAAGTAACCAAGAGCACCCTCTGCACATAACTAAAGTACCACTGTATTTAACTCTGGGGAGAGCCGAGCATCACTGTTAACAATGGTTGAAACCACTGGCAGGAACTCAAACACCACATACTGCATGCAGATGATTTTAATAAGATACAGTGTTTAGACCGCAAAGGATACACTCCAGAGTAGCTCTATATATATTTGTTTACTTAATTGAAGGGGTGGAATACCATAGGCAACCTAAATACTGCATTTATTCTATGCACAGCAGTCGGTCTAGTGTCACAGACACAATATACACCACCCTTCTATGAAGTTAATTACTTAGCCCTCATCTAGATTAATGTCTGTTGTGATTTATTTCTTTGCAATTCACCAGCAGGGTCTGATTTAACTAGTGCTGCCTTAGTAAAAAAAAGACAAAATATTAGCTTATATCAAAAACCCCCAACTGAAACAAAAACTAAATCAATTTTCAGCAAACTTTGACTTTTTTCTTCTAAGGAGAACAGTAACTTCTGAATTGTTACACAGTTGATTCCAAATTATGTTTTGAATACCAAGCTAACAATGGTGTTATTTTAATAATTTATATGTAATGTGCAAAGATATGCTGTACAAAGGGCCTACATAGGAACTGAAGCATTTGAATGCCCATTAATTCTTCTCTAAACTTAGTACTCTTTGTCTGCATCAGTCATCTCGATGCCAGTCTAACAGGAGAACAAAATAAAACATAGCCCGTAAATTATACATACATGACACATAAATGCATGTTAACAGAACATTAAGAATGCAGACTGTAACACTTCAAAGATAGGAAATGTCAGAGTTAAGACTAACTCCCTCAATTTGAGCATGTTATTAATTTTGCATTATGGTACTGTCTTTAATCTTAAAAAGAAAAAAAAAAGAAGAAAAAGTAAGAAACAACAAAACCTGTGCTAGAAGCGAAGACCAATTATGGAAAACTTCAACCTGAAGGATTACAACTTGATAGGGCATATGGAAAAGAAAACAAGGAAGTGGGAAGTATCTTTAATTGTAGATAATGCTACAGTTCCACCTCTAATACCAGAGTTGGCTCAGGCTCTCCTGAATTAACCAGAAAGAATGATGTCCAAGCTATCAAACAGATAATGCCTCCCTCAACTAACGTATCAAGTGCTGCACTTGACATTGACTACAGAGGATAAAACATCGAGTAATCATCAGTCATCCTGAAAGAGTTGACTGCAAACTGAAATTTCAATAACTTGTATTTCCTTAAATCACCTCTTATTTTTAAAATGCTAAGGTTGACTATAAGCTTACAGCTTGTTCTTAAGCCCACTGAAGTGCTTTCACCAGTCATATTGGGAGGAGCCTCTCCTATGCATCTCTCTCGAGGGATACTTTCAATGGCAGAGACTATTGGTCTGTAAGTCCTTGGAAACAGAAGAGATTTAATGCAATTAATCAGCAGAAAGAGCATCTGCCATGCTTGAGGAAAGCTCACAATTTTGCTTCAACAGAGGTGGTGCCCTAAGCAATAAAGTTCTTGCAGTTCCTGCCATTCCACTTCTTCTGTAATGCCATCAGTTTACATGTGGGTTGAGAAAAACAGTGAGGCATGCTGCCTGCCATTCACCTCCCATGGGGATCTCAGTCCTGTTCCAGTTGTCATTTCTCAAAATAATTGAAACTTCCGGGAATTTTTAACGTGTTTCAGGACATATAACATTTAGAGCTAAGGGATCAGGATTCCTCCTCTACCAAATTATGTTATCAGCTGTCATTATTACACAAGGAAGCCTAAAAATACCAAATGAACTAAACTAGAAGGTAAGGCACCCTCAACCTGTTTTTTCCAATACCTACTATTTTTTTTTACTGACAACTACATTGATTGGAAGAATGGGCCCATCGCTCTCACTTGAAATACCAGAGCTTCAGCTTGTAGGGTAGCTATGCTGGCAAAGGTGCCTCCCTGGAAGTTCAGCTGTGGGAAGGACTGTTGCCTCAGGGAAGAAATAAATCATATTCTGCTCAGCTTGCTTCCCATCCAAACCAAGCTGGCCGTGTCCATGCCATGGAAACCTGGCAGGACAAGAACTGTAAAGGACTTCTGCCACAGCTTTCTGGCTCTCAGTTGGCAAATGGACTCGCACCATAAGCAGCTTATAAACTGCTCAAAGATTTTAGTTTGCAGGAGAGTTGCTGCCTTCTCTGAGATTGTGTACACATCCCATTATCTGCAAGAGCTCATCCATCATGAAACAGCAGCGGGTTTTATTTTGTAGTTTTTCTTTTTTTTTTTCATTTCAGACATAGATTCTTCCATCACTTTAGGCACTGGAGTATACATTTCACATTTAAATTAAACACAGAATATAGAATTTTAGCTGCAAAATAGGATGTATTAAGGCCCAGAGTTATCCTCAGTTGATATTTTAGGTTTAACTGTTAGTTTCCAAGTCATGAATTAAGTATTTTTTCATGTTCAAAATACAGACCCTTTTGCAAACCATAAAGATAGAAAACATAGTTAAGGATTCTCAAAATGAAAACTGCTACTGGATGTGACAGGTTCAAACCACAGAAGCCCCCTGAAAAAAATTAATTATACAAAGCAGCTCTTGTTTCAGAAGTGTTTTAACACCACAATAAGTCACGGATTTCTATGAAATTTACAAATTGCTGCACACAAACTGAGCTTAAACTAAATTTTGTACTTGGCAATTTTCCTTTTCCATACTCTCTGTTACTTAAAGCTATGGACATTTTTCAGTAACACTTCTTTTTACATCAGAAAGGGGGTAAAAAGTTTCAGAGAAAATGTCACCCTACAGACTAACTAGATAATTAAAATACATACTCTGTGACACTATTAACATGCATTGACTACAGCTGTGCTCTGCCACAGTGTTCCACAATACAGGGTTAGGATGGGGGCAGACCAGCTAAAGCTGAGACCACTGTCTCAGCTACAAGTATCATAGAAAGCCTGGACCCAGATTATCTTTTCCACTAAGCCTCTTGACAAGTTTTCAGGAGAAGCAGTAACTGAGGAGGAGCTTGTAGTGAAGCCCCCAGCAGTGCCCATGTGGACAGAGTGGTATGTCTGATCTGGACTTCCCTTTGCTCTTTTCCTCTTGCCCTTTACAAGGCTTCCCAGCTCAGCAGGAAAATACCAGCAGGAAGACTGTCACACACAGCTCTCCCTTCTCCCCCTCCTGCAGGCTGCACTGTGCAGAAAGGGAATGATCTCTTACAGATTCTCTTCTGCCGCTCTCATCACTCCGTTATCTGAGTGCCTTCCAATAATGCATTAAGCTACATGATTAACTCCTGTCACATGTGGCTTGTTCTCTCTGATCCTCTCTGCAGGGGGAGGATCTGGGCCTTTGCAAAGGAAAAGGAAACATAAGTCAGCTTTAAAAGTAGTGTGCAAATGAATAAAAAGGACTAGGGCCAAAGTTTTGTCGGTTGGTTGACTGGGTTTCTTAAGGTTTTTATTTCATATGATGAGGAGTTGAATAATTCTTCTAAAAGGTATTTGTGTCATATTGGAAACTCATGTCTTTTTACCCTGTTAAATTCTCTGGGGAGACAGCTAGTAAGCTGTCTCTGGAGAACTGCTGAACTATTTCATCATAAGCACATGGAAGCTAAGAATGAAGAATCAACTGAATTTTTAGGATGACCATTTAAAACCTCCCACTCTTTCTGTCTGTTTTCACTAATACCGATTTAATTTCACTGTCTAATCAACAACAAATGAGAAAAAAGGTACTTTCATTAAAAATCTGGTACTTCCTTCTTTAATTTTAACAAGTAACATTCAGATAGTAAAATGAAAGTGGAATTTCATGTCCATTTATCTGGAGAGAGAAACAGAAGAAACTGTTGTTGCCAAGAACAAGCAAATATCCGGGCATGGGCAGGAAAGTGACCCTATACAGCAGATGTGACCCACTTCTGCATCACGCACAAACACATCACAAAATCCTGCTGACAGGCTCTACTTTGAGAGGATGTTTGTCCCACTGTCTCTACCCACTCTGGGACTTCAGCCTTCTGGAAGTTAAAAATATTCTTCTAATTTCTGACTCAAATTTCTGAATACACGGCCAGCTTGCAGCCACATGCGCTGGTGGCAGCGTGTCCTCAGCTCCACTAGCTCTCCTCCTCTGGCCCCAAGCACTCCTATCTCTGCAGGAACATGAAACATCGGTATTGTCACCAGGCTCACGCTTCCCTGGCCTAATCAAACCGAGTTCTTCTGTCCCTTTCTACAGGCTACTCTCCTCTCCGCATAACCCAGATCCACATCCTTCCCTGACATGTTTCAAGAGTTCCTTTTTAAAATAAAATATTTTTTAAACAAAAGAGTAAGTGATTTTGCACTCACAGTGCAAGCAGAATATGACCTGGAAGAGATAAACGGGGAAAAAAAATAATAGAAGGTGGATGAGAAGCTGCTTCTTTCACAAAGGTGCAAAGAGCATTAGCAAAGTTTTGATCTTTTAAACATCAGTTTTATGAAGCTGCTTTGTAAGTCCAAAGCCCATGATGAGGGAGACTGAGAAGGGCAGAGAGCCAGTGATGCCACATGATATGCAAGAGGTGGCAGAGAAAGAGAAGTTCAAGGCCCCAGGCTGGCACTGGAGATAAAGAGTTCCAATCCTCAGCAACCAGCCTTAGGTAACTCAGATTAATTAGATCACGGCTCAGTTTTCCCTCTTGAAAAGCACTTCCCTAATAAAGATTGTTATTAGGAACACAAGCCTTCATTCCAGCTTCTTTAAGTACCCAAACAGACTGAAAGAACAAGGTAACTCATATCGCTTTCTATTTCTTATCAAACTAATACAACCTCACTGACAGGCAAACAGCCATCAATAGGTGTGTATAGGGAAATTTATACTCAGAGGTATAAACTTATGCATTTCTATGTATGGATGTAGCTAAGCTTCATTTTAAAATGTAGAAGTATATAAACACTTGGTTTTAACTTATCAATATAACACTGTTTTTCTACAGAGGAATAAACCAGTGCTTATATAAAGACCTCAAAGCGTTCACAGTAACCTAAAGTAATGAATATTGTAATGAGAAACACAAGTATTTAGGGTGATAATGACTGGACTTTGCTCTACTTAGATCAGCTCACCCCCTATGGAGGCTACCAAAGCTTCAAGATTTTATCACCCTAGTAATCAGCAATGGGTAATGGCCTTCATAAAACACAGTAATGAAATTGACTGATTTCAAACTAGTGCATTTTTTTCATTAGGGAGTTCTTATTTAACCTACTTCAAAAATCCCTTTGTGAATACTGACTATATCAGTCAAAATTGAAATGATGAGGAACGAGGAGCTTGTGCTGCTCAATATTTCAGATATTATTCAAGTAAAAAGCTGAAGTTCCTGGGGGTTTTTTTTTGTCATCTCTAAATGCTTCCAGTTTTAAAAGTCTTTCAAGATTGAACATTAGAAAACTGGGGAAAAAGAAGAAACAAATCAAAACCTTAGTTCTTTGCATTTTCCAACAACTCATAAGAGATTCTGCTTTGTTAAAACATGTTTTTAAAATTCTCTGAGGCCAGGGTTCCAGCCTACCTAGCAGAAATATCAATGGTGAAATTTAATTATCCTTTATACCTGGATTGTGTATGTTCTTGTAACTATTGTGTCTTACTTAATCTTTGAATGTTTTTGAATAAAACTTGGTTGTACGCACAACCCCTTATTATTGCTCGAATCTGCCTTCATGATATGTGCGTGAGCATTTATCTGTGTTCCAAGAATACTTGTAACTCAACACAGATTTTAAAATCAAATGTTTTATGGCGAGTCTCAACTCTGCTTTTGTGGCAAAAACATTTCCTAACTCAATATATGCTCTACAGAAGCTTTATGATAGCAAAAGCAAACCTACTGGAAAAATCTACCTGGATAACTACATGACACAAAATCTAGCTTCATATTTCTCTCGCTGGACTACAGCAGTTTTTAACTGCATGAAAGAGATGCTTGGATATGTATTTTCTGTACAAAATCTATAGTGAAACACGCGCATCACAAGACAGGAGTACAAAGTACAAATCCTTCCCCACTCTAGCCAGAAAAACAAGTGACTCAGTAGTCGTGCTGAAATGTGAGAGCTGGTCACAAATATACATTTGTTTCTGTCTAGAACCCTAAGAATCTCAGAGCAGCTGTTAAAGGCTGCTGAAATCAAAGGAAATTATTTTATAGGCACCAGCGGGATATCCTTACTGTACACTTCATCCACAAACTTCAGGGCAGTTACCAGCTCCTCCCTCACTGGTCATGTACTTGAAAATGAGATATGGGATTAACACCTATCATGGAGCAAATGGGGAAGTACACAAACAACCTAACACAGCAGCCCTAAAAAGACTTAAGGCAGTATTAACTCTAAAACCTAAGAGAGTCACACAAACATCCATATGATTCTGATTTCACTGCACGGAAACGAGGACAGAGGTAATAACTGTACAAAGAATCCCAGGTAACTGCTTTCTTGGCAGAGCCAGCCTTCCTGGATGGTCTAGAGAAGGACATTTTCTCACTCCTCTCCAGTCCACCTGTCATACTAGTTGCCTTTTAAAAGCATGACTAGAACCAACTGCCTGAAAGACCACCTAACAGATGCAATAGTTTTTCCTGTAACCACTTTAACAAAATAATGTACTGCATTACTCTCCTTGTGATTAGTTTCAAACTCTGTGATCCTATGCTGCAAACTTACTTTATATTTTATTAGAATCAAATAATGAGTCATTGACTTACGGTTTCAATCTATGTACTCACAGTGCAAGCAGAATATGACCTGGAAGAGGTAAACCAGAAAAAAAAAAGAAAAAGAAATAATAGAAGGTGGATGAGAAGCTGCTTCTTTTACAACCAAAGGTGCAAAGAGCATTTGCAATAAGCCAGGTAAGCAACAAACATGGTTGTTAGGCAATATTTATGACAGCAGGCACTGTGTAACATCACTGAAGCGTGCACAATGGGAGCAAGCTTTTTAGAAAATATATCTGCAGAACAGACATGCAGTTAGGTCTAACTATCAATCATCTGAACACGTGAATAAATCTATAGGCAGCAGTCCATGTTCTGTTAAAATCAACTTCTACCACACAGAAAACTTGCTGCCCAGCAAATAAGCCGTAAGGCCACAGAAGCTAAAATATATTACACAAACTATCACAATAATAATATCACAACTATTATGCCAGCAAAAGTTTGAATATTTAGATCTTATGGAGACTAAAGTGTATTTACAATGACTTTGTACAATGTATTTATATATACTAGTTAAGTTATATGGGTTTAAGATCCCATCACACTGAAACAATCAATTTTTGCATGTTTGGGTTTTTATTTCATTTTGTACTTCACACTCTTTAAATCAGTGCTTACTGATCCACAAGGGCACATCTATATGGGCTGTTTAAGTCTCCTCTCCGCTGGAAGTGTGTGTGTAACTCCCATTAATGCTAATGGGCATAAAGCACACGCATAGAGGAGAAAATAGACCCCTCACTGTGAAAATAAATGTGTTCAGTTATTTTCAGATGCGATGCCAAAATCAAACAACTAAAAGTACACAGTCAAAGGAGATAACACTATATAGCCTAATTGAAAGTGTCACCATTATTTTTAACTCCCTGGTCATGGACCCTGCCATGTTCTTCATGTGTCTGACATTTCTTGTGTCATAAAGACCATGACTGGATAACATTAACATGGGCCAAATCCTAAATTCTTACATGAGCGAAAACAGCCCTGATCCCACACTCCTTACCTTCACAAAGGATGCAAGATTAGACCTTATGTCTTATGCTTTTCCCTTAGGTCATATTGTTTTCTTTTTATACCATATGGGTTAATAGCAGCAGTAAACTTCACTGCTCTCTAAGACAGTTCCTTAAAACCGTGATGAATCTATCAAAGTAAAATTCCTAGCACTTAATTTTTTCCTTAATGGTTGACAGCCTGATGTTTTCTGCTCTGATCAAAATTCACAGAGTCAATGCTGTCTAAGAAACAGGTAAGGAAAAACGTTTACCTAGTAAGGTGAAATTTAAAGATATCATGGTGTATTAAAATACAAATACAGTATTTTTTTTCTTCTGATGGAACCAGTGCTTTATGAGTTTACAGCTGATCTAATGTGACATTTGGAACAGTCACAGGAAAACAAAGGTTTTTGAAAGGGTGCAGTATAAGAGGAGCATTAATGGTTTTGGTGAGTGTATTTAGGGTCTTTTTAAAATGGCCTGATGACTTTCTAATGCAAGTAATCACAACCATCTTCCCAAATCAGGGAGATGCACCTTCAAACAAGTGGATGCTACTGAGTTATCAGCGAGGCAGAAATGAGTTCTTCCAGTGATGAGGCCTTTTCAGGAGCTGATGTTGTAGGAGGTGAGAAGAGTGCTGTTGCTGAAAGGTCACCTGTCACAGCTCAGTGTCAGGATTTGCAACACTGCTGGGTCAAATACCACAGTTAGCTGCTGCTGGGTGCTGTACAGCCCAGCTCCCAGCCCCTCAACCTGAGGCACATGCTTGCTTGCTCATCTACTCCCACATCAGTCAGTTCATGGAGAAAAACAGCCCAAAGAAAACAAACAAACAAACAAATAAATAAATAAATCTCTGCTGACCTAACTCCCTCTGCACGACGTGAATGATGACAAGCACTGCTACCTGCACAAAAGCTGGGCAGTAAGGGATGTGGCTAGAGATGGCTGCCAGGAGAACTTCCCCTTTTAAACTGTTAGACCAACCCCATCAGATCCCAGAATCAAACCCCTACAAAAAGGATAGTCAAAGGAGGACCCCAGCTGAGCCAAAAAACTGACCAGTGCCTGCACAGTGAAGTAAAGCACAATCCCTAAAGGCTGCCGTATTTCTGTACCAGACACTTCCAAAAGTGCATGTGCACTGTGAATCCCCTCTGCGTCACACCTGAGGACAGCTAAGGACGGGATCTCTCATCAGAGATGAGCTCTTTACAGACTCTTTATAGACTGGCCCTCAGGGTTAACGACCCAAGAGGCTGCTACTCACCGTACATGCCCTTGGTTCCAGGCTCTTGATCTGCAAAGTATTTCTGCATCTCCCTTGAGGCTTTACAGCGAGAACAGTTGGCCTAGAGAACATATGAGCACCCTTCTCTTTTAAACCAGAAAAAAGGCATTAATAACACAGCAGCCCTAGCAGTGTTGCAGCCCAGATGACCTCTCCTAAATTTCATACAGGAATTACTGCAGAGACTGATACAGCCGGAATGAACCAGGCAACAAATTAATGAGCTCCTTCATTCATTACAGAAGAGGAGGAGGGTTGGCAGTGGTCTGTCAGTAGCCATGTGGATGGACATCCATCGGTTTACTTAAGCACATATGGAACTGAGCTGGAGACACTGAGGCTCTGCATGGGCAGGGCACACAACATCCCTGAAGCAGAACCCCTTATGTAACACTGAATGGGACTCACACAAATCCATACTGTTGAACGACTCTGTTTTCTTTTTCAAGTAGTAGAAGCCTCTCTTTCTTTCTTATTTGAGTGTATCACTATGACTCATTTTGCAAGATGACGTCTTATTATACAGAGGAAAGGTCAAAAACGTCAATATTGCTACTTCTGCATAGAACACTATTTTCTTCTGGGTGAGCTTGCAAGAGTAAATAGTCCTATGAATGATTTGGTGTATGATATGCAAAAAGAGACTTTTCTACAGCCCGTCTAGACTCCCAGACAAGATCAGTCAGTGCTGTCATCAAAGACATTTCCACAGCCTGTCGTATCACTTGAAAGACAGAACAGTCATACAAAAATGAAAAATAAATAAAAACAGCTGACCTGCCAGTGTCACAGTGGAAATCTGAGCACAGTAACCTGAGACAATTTAGAGATTATGCTAACAATATGGCAAGAAGTTTCAGCAAACATTTGTGAGGAAAAGCAACTCCTGCACAAGTGAATGAAATCCAAAAATATGAGTCATGCACAAGCAATTTTGCTATGGGCCATAAAATCACTTTATGAGAGTTACAGATAATTCTGTATGCATTCTATAATGTTTCCCCACTGTGTAGAGATGGGTATCTCAGTATCCTATCACAGATAATGATGGAAAACAAATTCTCTACATAAAGGCTGATTGCTCAGAGATTCACCCTTAAATGTTCCAAGGGATTGTAATGCTGATGGAACACTTTATACCGCATTCATCAACAAAGAGTTAGATTCATCACTGCCAAACACACTGCAGTTTAGATGCTTGTTACAAGATGTAGCAGGGTGAATTGAGAGCAGCTTTAGACACAGAATATGCATCCTGCTATAGTCTATCACGCATGTACCTACCATCCTTCAAAATGACACCTCTCATTTCCTCCTGTTAATACTTTTGCATGTATTCAGACGTATGAAGCAGTATCAAAAGAACAGATGCATTCTCTACATGTCATGCTGACAAAAATTTACAGCAATAAGCCAGTCATGAAAGAAGAGGTGCTGGAGTATAAAATGTGTACCCTTTAGGACCAGCTTTAGAACAGCACTGGCTCTTTTTGCACCTCAGTTTTTTCTCTTTATATTCTTTTAACTTTTTCCAACCGTACCCACAGAACCATTATAAAAAACAGTTTGAAAAACACTGGAAACTTTTAAAAGAGACTTCTCTCATGAGACTTTAACAAGTTAACTCTTTTGCAAGGTAGCCTTATGACTAACACACTGTTGGCAACCGAAATTCAATGAGGACTCCACTGAAAGAATAAGACAGATTTCTTTCTTAAACTTGGATGTGGCAGTCTCCAGAGTTGAGCTTAAAAACAAAACAAAACAAAAAATCCCAACAAAACAAACAAACCACAGAAGAATCCCAAAAGAAGATACCTCTCCAACATCATAGACCCATATGCGGCCTTCTGAATCACCAACTGCTACCTCCTTCCCAGCCTGGGCCCAGCGGACACGGTTGAGGGCAGACGCTCCTTCTATGGTGACACTGGCTGTGGGAACCTGTTGAAACAATAGGAACAGGAAGGACAATAAAATCACACTGCCTAGAAACCCAGGGGTCAGTTTTGAATGGCCCAGATGAGTCAAAGTCCCTTGGCATTTTTGGAAGAAACAAACAACTCTCATTGGGGGGGGAGAAAAAAAACCGAAAGGGTTCATTGTTTCTTTGATCAGATGTGCTAAAAAGAGTAAGAGATTGCTTGGAATGAACAGTAAAGGGCTGTAAATGAAACCATTTTTTCCCCCTTAGCCCTGGAAACATGCAAAACTGCATCTGCTTTTTTCTCAAAAGTCACAAACATGACCAAGAACCAACTGAGAGTAGGATTTGGCTTCAGTCCTGCCCTGGCTCTGACTCAGGCCCAGATAACCTGACGGTCAGCAAACGCATCCTGGTATTCATGCTGACACACCCTTTGAATCCATATTCACCTCTGTGGCTAGATGCAGAGGTTGAAACTTAAGTATTATATCAGAAAAGTCCTGAGCTAATCACTTTAGAGTGAGGACATGGTAGAAGTGAGAACAGCTGAGCTAACATTTTGGAACTCCTACAATATATTCCCACAATTCTCTTTTACATCCCCAGGACATTACTTCTGCTTTAAATACACCTGGATGCTGTCCAATTCCTAACCCACCTCCCTGCCCCAAGTCAACCAACTTAACAGGTGATCCACAAGAATACATAAGGATTCTGATTAATGCGTGGGATGAATAAAGCAATGAACATGATCTTAAGAGAAGTATTTGTAATCTATGCTAGAATGAGGGCATCAAAAGATGCTGCAGGAGGAAGGAACTGCGTGGGTGTTTGTCCCAGTTAGGTGGATCACTCAGTTGATTTAGGTCACCTCATATGACAAATGACAGTAACCTGCAAGCCTACTAATGCTCCACCCCAGCTGCCTTTAATAGGAGAGAACCTGCCTGAGCAAGGAGCCTGTAGCTTGGCATAGCAGTCTTCCAAACAAGGCTTTTTAGTTTCAGCATTTTTTAGGTCAAGGTAAATGGGATAGGATAGCTGCTAAAACAACTTCCTCCACCAGATCCATCCAGTGGGAAATGGTTTCAGTCACACTGTGAGATGACAAGGGAGTGTCCCAGGATCTATAAATGGGCATAGAATGGAGAGCAGTCCAGGTAAAACAAGGTAGCTGGACAAGAACCGGAGTCCAGGCTACCCTGGGAGGAGTGACAGGTACTCCTTCTGTCCTCATTGGCAGCACAGTGCAGCCGAAGTAGGAAGAAAGCAGCTTGAAGTCATATTAAAGCCTGGTCTGAACATCGACAAACTGGCAAGATTAACAAAAGCAGTATTTTGCTGACTTCATCTCGGTTCTCTGACTGTAGCTTTATACTTTTGTTGTGAGACAGGTCTAAAGATTCTGGAGAAAAATAATTTAAAAACGAACATTGTACAGCTCCCATGCCAGTCTCCTCCTCAGCCCTATTGCCTTCATTGTGTCACACTAGATGAGTGACAGCAGGAAGCCAAACCTTTGCAGACTTGCTGAGACTCTCGTTACAGCCGCAGCGTGTGCACTGCCACGCCAGCAGCTGGACAAGGACTGGGGAGCAGGGCTGCTTCCCTTGACTCTGCCCCTGGAGGCTCCCTGCTCCCCCTCACCAACCCTGACACCAGGCTGCAAAACCAGCTGGCACCTCAAGCACAACGGTTCTGCCACAGCTAAAGCATCACCTCGGCAAACGGCTTCACGGTAGTGTCCTCAGCCCCACATGAGAAATGCAAGAGGATTTTGTTTGCAGAATGATGTAGAAATAATGCTGGATACCAATCAGAAAGCACATACCATCCTCCCCCCCTCTAGGAAGTCATTCAAATGCAAATAACTACTGGACTCATCTCCCCATTGTGCAAGGCCTAGTCCTGTCCAAGGCAGTACCACCCAAAAAAACTGGCATGCACTAACTCCTTGTCCCAAGTCTGCTACCTGAGCAAGAGTCAATGGCCTTAAGCTGACATGGAGTCACCGATCCATGATAAAAATCACAGTAGAAAACAAACAAGTTTTACTGCTGTGATCACGGATTTCTGGAAAAAAAAAAAAAAATCCAGCCAAAATTAATTTCCTAACATTTGGAAATGGGTTTTTTGAAAGAGCTAAATGCCACATTTTACAGGACTAAGCCGCTAACCCAGCTATGTTTCTCAGAAAACTGCAGATCAAAGAAATGTGTTTCATGTACAAATATACAGTGTATATTTAGGACATTGAACTTTCACAGAAATCTTTCAGGAGGCTGAAATACGTAACTCTAGAGCTGGGATTTGGTTTAGGTTTTTGTTTTTTGGGGTTTATTTTTTGTTGTTGTTAATACAGCATTTTTTCAGTGTTCCACATAAAAATAAGCAGCACAAATGCCGCAGACACAAAACACAACCCATACTTTTTTTCAAAACCTGATGGTTTTGAAAAATTCTGTTACTAATCCACAAAGCTATCTAACAATACAAAAAGCAATAATGAAACAGTCTTTAAAAATCTAAAGAAAAAGCCTTTTCTCCAGTGATATGCAGAGAAATATAGTCAAACCATAGTATCTTAAAATAGATTTGTCTGCTCTCAGTTGTGATAGTTTAAATTACACATGCCTATTTTAGATTTCAAGATAAGAATTTATTTGTAATAGTAGCATGATGTTTTTAAAATCACATTTGAAATACTTTATAAATTCTACGAAGTTTGTGCCTGTCAGATTTTAAACAATTTTGAAATGAAATTTTATCAGATAACAGATTAAGAAAGATGCAGTCAGAAAAACCTGCGTGATAAGAATATAGCTTTTTATTATTATTTTTATTGCCTATGTAGTGTCAAAACCTGCTTGCAAATACATCTGTTACCTGTTTCTAGAAATAGAAACTATCCTCACACTTTAAAAGCTAAGGTACAGCATGCAATAAACCCAAGAAACATCTCAATGGAATATAACAAGGAAGAAATAAGTGACTTTGTAAATCAGTTTCGTATCAGTTCATACATAAATAAGACTCATCAATCACCTACAGATCTTCTACAATCTTGATCAAAAAATAAATGTTACGGACACATAGGTAAGAAATCAGCATTTGCTATCCTGAAGCAAACCTCACTACACTGATCCATAAAAATAATATTCAGTTTGCAAAGAATGATGGAGTGGGTAAGGATTTTTTCTTTTAAATATTTTTTACACTACTTTACCAGATATAAAATAAAACATGATAATTTTCCCTGCTCTTACAAAAATAATTTCTGATATGCAGAAATAAACATGAAGTACCCCAATAGTCTTGCAACTTTCCAATGAGATTTTGAAAATAATTATTACACCAATTAAATCCTTGGTACAGTCCAATGATCTATGTTATTTTGATCAGAAAGCATCTAGGTCTCAGGAAAAACGTTTTCAATAAATACAGAGAGTAACGCTAGCGGAAACTCTGTTGCAATTCAAAAATTTGAAGGTAGCATATTGTAACTAAACCCAGGTGTTTTCTTAATTGATTTCAAAATAATACCTAAATATTAACGCGGCTTATTCCCCAAATTAAACAAAGCCAGGACTCATTAATAACAATCACATCTCGTTCTTACACAGAGATTTTTATCAAGGCTAGTAGTTAAACACAGTAATAGACCTGTCATTTTCTACTGTCTTCACAAATACTTTGACATCACATATCTGACATCTCAAAGTAGTAATGATCTAAAAAATAGGTGTTTCAAGATCTTATTACAAAGGCAGAAGTGCTGACAAGGAGTTTTTCTTACCAAATAGCTGTGTAGACTTAAATGGCATAATCAATTACAGAAATCTTGAAAATTATTAGCTAATTACGACCTACCAGATAGAGGGTAAAAGCAAACAACGATCACTTTCAGTTACGATGCTTAAAACTGTTTGCAGTTCTCTCTTTCAGAGATACTTTTGTTGCTTCTCCTGCATAACAAAACTTCACATCCATTCAGAATCTGACCGTTTACCATTTATAAAGATTTTTAAATTTGTTTCATCAGTGCTCAGTAAAAAAACCAAATGATATTTCTGTGTCCAGAGATCCAAATTTGATTCTCATAAAAATAAAAAGCTTGGATTCCATGGAAATAATTCCAGTCTGATCCTTACATGAGAGCTGATTTTGACCTCTCAGAACGGAAATAATTTGTGAAATCAGGGGGTGGCCTTGCATGCAGAATAAAAGCAGGATGAAGCTTGAAATTAATTCTTTTTTCTGATGTTTCTATATATTTATATGTAAACACACTGAAAACACACAGCGGTTTGCTACGTACAGCCTTATTATTGATGGGAATGGGATCAAGCAGTCCATACTAATTTTTTGGAAAGAAATTATGGCCTCCTTGAGTAAAATGGCAAAACATCAGTTGATTTCAAGTAGAGCAGGATTTCAGCCATGGTATTTGGGGGGAAAGGGGTTTTTTTTTCTTCTCAAAATGCTGGGGTTTATGCTCTGTGTTTAAGCCTGCATTATGAGAATACCTGAAGGATATGTCCCTCCCTTCCCAAAATAAATTCTTAGGAGACTCCTCCTGTATATCCTCCAGCTGTATGTGCTCTAATTAAAAAGGCTGCACTGCTTCCTGCTCAAAGCACTTCAAAAGGCCTCACTGCTCCCCTTGACAGTGCAGTGCCCGGTGCTGGTTCCTCTTACCTGTCCATGCTTATTTATGGCAAGCACCACTCACTGGAAGCCATAAACTGTGCCCGTATTTTACTCTGACTGAAATGCATAGCACGTTTATGTGAAAGGTATATTAATGATCCAACTACTCTTAAATTTAAAAAAAAATTAAAATAACGTGTATGGAGGATAATAGTGCCTCTTGCTCTTCCAATAGTCTCTTTTTTGGATATAAAAAAGAAATGTGCCAGCTAATATGTGAACTTTTGTTTTCTTACAGTCTGTTTGTTCTTAATGTTAAATTGCATTAAGGAAAAACATGCAAGACTTTGTGTGTGGAAAAAGACTTCAACTTTCATGCAGAAAACTGATTACTGGCCATCTAAGATTGACCTCAGGTGATGACAGGTTTGCTGAAAATCATTTTTGGGTGAAACTCAAATCCAGAAAAAAACTATCAATTTAAGTGTCTGGCGTTTCTAAAATTTTGAAATAATAGGAGGAAAAAAAATGGGGTTTCGCACATTTAGAAAGATGCTTTTTAAAAAACACCGGTTTATCAGTCTCAATCTCTGCTAAAAGTGCTCTGATTAATCCTTTCTCACCAGTGAAATTCAAAGGCGAGACCTTTCCTTTCCAATGGTCCCCACTATTTAGTTAATAGCAGTGAAAAGAAAACTCAATATTTATTAATTGCATTTGTGCCTTTAAGTTCCACAGCAAAGTTTAAAGACAAGAAAAGGAGAGGGTGTAAAGTCCCAAATAACATGTGAGAGAGATGCCCTGTGCTTTAAAAGACTGAAGCGGGGTACCAAGCAACTCAAAGGCAGGATGCAGGGGTACACGCTTGGTTTCTGACACGCCGCAGGCACTGGCACAGGGCTTCCAAGTTACAATCCCCAGAGAATTTGGCTCAGAGAATAATAAATACAGAGGGAAAGGAAGTCTCGCAGTCCAACACGAGCCTCGGTCCCCGCTGGCAGTCAGTGGCGGCGTGGCCGGGCTGCCAAGGTGTGACCCCCTGGGTGAGGGCCGGCATCGCAAACCTGGCGCTTGGAGCGTTGTGCGCCAGAAACGGGGTGGGGGGGATAAGAAAAACCTGCAGAACGGGCGCGGTTTAAAAGTGCACCTTAAAATAACAGAGGAGGAAGGAGCCTCCTCCCCGAGCCGGCACCGCGGCATTTAATTGCGTTGGCTTTCTGCCGGGGGTGCCGGAGTCGGCCCTCCCGCCCCTGACAGGTACCGAGCGCAGCAGCCCCGCCGCAGGGGAGGGAGCAAGGGAGGCGGGCGAGAGGGAACGAGGGACGGCGGGCGGGGGAGGGAGGGAGGGGGGCGGGCGGGCGCCCCCGGCAGAGGGACCTGCCCTCCCTTACCCTCCCCTCCCCGCCGCGCCCCGGGGCGCAGGCGGCGGCCGACGCCGGGCTGCCCCCGCCCCGAGAGAGCGCGGCGCCCCGCGGAGCCCCGACGGAAGGATGGCGAGGGGTGCCCGGCAGTGCCGGCCCTCACAGGGTTAAGGTCTCGCCCGGCGCCCCGCCGCCCGCCCGCGCCTTCCCACCGCCGCCGAGCCGCCTCACCTCGGTGTCGTTATTCAGGTTCCACAGATCCAGGCGCCCCATCCCGTCCACGCAGGCGAAGAGCGCGGGATGCACTGGCGACCACATGACATCGTAGACATAGTCGGCATTGTCTTCAAAGGAGTAGAGCGGCTTGTTGTGCTGTAAAGCAGAGAGCGGCATGAAGACTTCGTGGCGCTAGTGCTGCCTGGGGCTGTCTGGCGAGTCTAATTAAAAACTTTGCACATTTACAAAGTGTCATAAAACTTCCCCAGATGAAAGGTCCTCCACAAAGGGCGGGACTGCGCTTTAATGGGGCAACAACTGTCCGGTGGGATAAATGAGATGCCCGGTGTGAGGGGTGTGGGACGCGCGGATGACGGGGCGGGGGGAGCGGCCGCTCCCGCTCCGGGCCGGCACCCCGGCGGCGGGAGGGGGTGCGGGAGGCGGTGCGGGAGGCGGTGCGGCAGGCAGCGGGCACGGACCGCCGCTCCCGCCCGAGCCGGGCGCGCTGGCGGAGGCTCCGATAAGGATCGTGAGAGCGGCGGGAGCAGCGCGGCGCCTCCGCGGCCCCCCGCGCACCGCGGGCGGCGCCTGCCACCTAGCGGCGGGCGGCGGCAGCGCACGAGCCCTGCGCGCCGCGGGATCCCCGCGCCCGGCGCGCTCCGGAGGGGAGGGAGCCGGGGAGGGAGGGAAGGCTGTTATCTGCAGCAGGCGGGGAGTCGGAGGGAAGTTAGGAAGTACACCAGGAATAAAGTGTAATTGTCCCTCATGAATTATTCATCGCATCTGGCTTGTCTTTAATTTTTGCATAATGGCTTCGCTAATCCCCGATCAATTAATGGAAAATGAAATTTGAATGATAATGAAAACTCCAGAGATGAAAGAAATTAAGTATTCGCATGGCTTGTGACAGAAATCTAAACAATGGGACTTCTGCGAGGGTCCCCCTCACTGCCTCCCTCCTCCTGCCGCTCCCTGCCGCCTCCCTGGCGAGCGCGGCCCGGCGGGACGGGCGCCCGCGGTCCCCCCGCCCCCGGGAAATGCGGCACCACGGAGCGGACCCTGTGCGTGTCCGAGGCGCACCCCTAGAACATCTCGGTCAGATCCCTCTGGAATGCACCCTCGCGCATTTTACAAAGGAAACATTGTCCGGAGTGCCTCAATGTATAGCCATGCATTATTTTTCCGAAAAGTGGAGTGACTAATTGCAATTATTATATAGCTTTCCTTTCGTATATTATTAAACCAATAAAGCAGTTGGTTTGATATCTATTTATAGATGGGTCCTGGCTAGTTTTGGGTTTGGTCCTCTTGCACCCCATGGTGCTTGGGTGGATGCTGGGGCTGGAAGCACTGCAGGGTCAGTACATAGGACAAGTATGTGTCCATCTCTATGCTGCCATGTCTCTGAATATTGATGTGGTACATTGCTGTTGCAGCACTGTATTGTAAACAATTCTGAAACATTTCTGGCCATCACAGGTATCACAAAAAATTACAGAAAGTATTCAGAGATTTAATTACCTGACTTTGTCTTTTGAAAACACATTGAAAACACACAGGGATTTATTCCAGAGGCTGGGTTTTCCTCTGCTTGAATTAATGAAAGATGCTTTGATTACAGGATCAGGTCTCAAATTTTCGTAACCGGCCAAATGGTTTTTGTCCATTTTCTAAGACTAGCAAACATTTTGTGTAACAATGAAATTAAATTAGAGCTTGACTTTATAATCTCAAATTTATGCAAGATTTTAATTTCTTTTCCCAGGCTGGAGTTTTGCAAAAGAAAAGGAAAAAATTATAAAAATATTTTTGTACCTGAAGAAGGTCTTGTTCTCCAAACACAAGTATGTGTCTGCTTAGCATATTATCACTGGAGTTACCTACATGCCTGTGCTAAAGCTTTTGCAGGGTTTAGGGCCAAATGAAGACCAGACTTTTGAATAGGCAGAGGTATTTCATAGGAAATTTCAAAGTGAATCATTACAACTGTGAGCTGGGAAATAGTATTTAGAGAGGGCCACATGGATTCCCAATTCTGCACTATTTTCACTGAAAACATCTAATTCAGGTTCAAATATATCAAGTGTCTAAATCCTGGTGGGCATTGAAGATAGCAGTATATCAAAAGGAAAGGAAATCTGGTCAACTGCTAGGTGGTTGGTATTTTTCTTATTCATGGGAGAAGTGCTGCACATGCAGCACTTTAACATTTAATGTCATGGGAGAAGTAACAAAATTCCACAGGAGTTAAGGGCCTATTAAGATATCAATCAATCCAGGGCAGGTTTCAATCAGCATTTCCTTTTTGTCAGCATATCAAAACTTGTTTTGATCTTGAGTGTGGCACTTTTTTAATGGTCTTTTTAGTTCTGCTACTTTATTTTCCACTTCATGCCTAAAGACCAAGGCATTAGAAGGAAGGGTGAGGAGATTTGGTGCTAGCCTATATCTACACATGTTGTGTAGTCTCTGGCAAATACCTCTAGCTGATGTACCTCTGTTTCCCTGTTATCAAAATAAAAACACTTTTGAAATGCTGGTATTTGAGGTGAAAAGCCTCAAATACCAAAAATGAAACGCCTTTACCATAACAGTGGAAGTACTCGGTCAGATAGAAAGTCAGAGGGAAAGTGTGGACAACAGGAATAATATGGATCTTGAGAAAGATCTCAGACATGCAAGGAATGACACACAAATGAATAGAGAAGAATAGGGCGTGGAGCACTGCAAAGAAGTAAGAAATTGCAGGATTGTGAGCAGCCCAACCAAAAGGCAAGATCAGCTACAGTGTGGTTGGGAAATCAGGGAGAAATCATATGGCAGAAATCAGGCAGTGGTAGTGGAGCTGAGCTGCACCTTCATACTGCCCCTAGTATCGCAGATAGTCCTCCCAGTGTGACTATCTGCCAGTGAAAAAAGAAGAAGTATTTCCCATCCTGTCTTGTCTTCTTGCACTGTTTAGCTAGAGAAGAACACAACAACTGCATAAGGTCCATCTTGCTTCACCTCCTGTCTTCAATACTAACAGCAACTGGCCTTTCTTAAAAGTTTACATATCGTCCTGGTCTGAGAGCAGTTATGTTGATTTCATTGAGAAGACTCCGTTTCTGGGTTTAAGTGTGTGTATAAATGCTCGCAGCACTTCCTTACTGCAAGCCTGTTAACTACGGGCCCAGGCCTGCAGATCTTTTAGTGCAACGATTTATGAGTAAGGACCGATACCCACTGCTTTTAGAAAATGTTGAAATGTGGAACCACGTAAAGGTCACTTTAAAGCAGTTTTAAATTACCAAAACTTCAGACCTACACAATCCATAACTAACATATGGCTATTATTATAAAACAACTGAAATTTAAACTTGATGAGCTTTCATTCTTCAGTATCAACCTACTCTGTTATTCAATAGAACAGAAGAAATAGTTTAAAGCAGTATCTTCAGAAAAACTTGGGCCAAATCTACTTATTACTGAAAAAGTAGAGTGTAGGGTGAAAATACGGCTCTAATGAATCAATGGAGTTTTGCCATTGATTCCAAAAGGACATGATTTGAGCATTTAATGGAAAAAGCAAAAAGCCAATTTCAAGACATGATTTTTTTCTCATTTATTGAAACATGTTCTCAAAGTCAATCATTTATCCTCAGTGTTTGTATAGAGGCATTGTTTAAGAGGACAGTGAAGAGTAAACATTTTAAATACCCATGGGCTGTCTAGGAACTAACACTTGTCCATGAAATAAGAAGCTCACCAAAATAAATTCTACACATTTATATAAAAGAGGGGGTTTTTTACACATATATATTTGACCACTCTATGCCACTTATTTGCATAGAAGAACTTTCTTTAATCCAGGAGGTGCCACACATAAAGTAGCTAATTATCCATATAAAGGAATGTATACATATCCACAGGTTTTAACTAGCATCTGACTTCTGAAAAGCCATGAAAAAAACTACTGGCTTTGCCCATTTCATGAAAAGAGCATTTTTTTTCCACATTGCCGCAATTTCTGTGGGCGTCAGCTCCACTTTAAGGTACTTTCCTAGACTGTACCTTCAGCAGTACAGATGTGTGGTGACACCACACAGTCTGCTGCCTCCAGTTCTTTCTTTCCACTCAATTGTCTTCTATTCTAAAGATGATAAGCCAAACACCATACTTCTGGCTCACACCATATTAACAACAGCCATGAGTGTTGTGCAGTACTGTAAGTTGATTCAAGATGATTTGATTTTTCTAGGTGTGCAGCAAATATGACAGATTCATTAGTCCTTGGCAGAGAAACTTTCCAGACAAGCTGATGTTGTTTGTTTAAGCTCAAGCTCAGGCTTTCAGGCACTTGGAAAGAGCAGAGCCAGAGTGGTCCTGAGCAGAGTGTCTGCTCCTCTGTCTGGCCCTTGAACAAACCAGGGAATAGGAGGTGGGAATGAGATGATCTTTAAAGACCTTTCAACCCAAACCATTCTATGATTCTATGAAGTTAGCCCCTGTGGGACCAAGTATTGTATAAACAGTGTTTATTGATTAAAAGAAAACCCAAAACCACAACCTGCAAACACGTAGGGAAGGTACAATCTTCTGTCTTCCTTTAAAGTGAGTGCTCTGGTGTCACACTGACCAGATGATGTGAAAGAAACTAGGACAGGGCACAGCTTGTGGAACTTCTGCTCAGGGTAGGATCTGAGCTTGTTCAGTATTTTATATGCCCGGTCTTCTCCATCTTGAAAGAGACCTCTTAATATGTTGCTGAATCCAGGCTCATTGTTTCCCTTTTGACTGTGACACTTACCCAGGCCAACTCAAAACATGCAGACAGTATAGCAGAAACTAAAAGCTGCTGGGAATATTGAGGCAAATACTCTTCAAATCAGTTTTACTCTGGTTGTGACCTTTTCCCCTTCAATGGTGTCCTTCTTGGGACACCAGCTATCAGCCGTTTGGGGTTACTTTTCCATACCTCTTGTGGTGGGGAGTTAAGTCCTCTGCTCTGTATAAGGCTCTACTACTCTTGAAAGCCTTCATGTTCTCTCTCCATTTATACGCAGTCAAAGAGACCGTGGTTTTCATTCACACTGACTGATCTCCACAGGACTTTTGCCAGTTCTGGACTATCATGTTTCTCCCAAATCTGTTTTCTAATAGTTACAATGATCTAGGATTACCCAATAGCTCCTGCTTTGATACTATACTTGTGGGACTTGACTTAGTTCAGTTTATGCTCATTTTTAAAAGTTACAGCACTCCCAGGAACTGTTACTAGATGTCATAAACCAGAGGCACTAGTACTGAGGTACTCTAAACTGAGTTATATGAGTAAAAACTCTTTACCTGCCTTAAAATTCCTTCTGGCAGTCAGTTTCAGTGCTGGATTGCAGATGACCCTCTGGGACTCGGAGAACATTTCACTGGGCTATGACCTGTCTGTATGTTGTGTCACCTCACTGTCGGATAATTACTAGGTCACTGAATCAAGTCTAAACTGGCTTGATTGGCAAGGTAACACGCTTAAGTTTTAGACTCAGTAGCAACAGAGGGAAAGAAATGAGTCTGGAAATGATCCCTACACTCTTCACAACCCTTTTGTTTAAGTGCTGTAGTATTGTTACACTGATTTAGTTTGGCATCCTAAAAGTTGCAGACAGACAAGGCAGAAAACTGTTCACTTTTAGAAAGTATTGTTCTTGCAGAGAGGCTGAAACTTGCCTTTCTTAATTGTCAATAATGAAAGAAAGTCCAATATTTTTGCATAAACATGTGGGAATTATTACAGATGGAGGAGGGGACAAGGGTAAGACCGAAAGGAAAGGGGCTACGAGAGCAGACCAAGTCTGGAGATAACCTGATGATTACATTTTTGTGGTTTCCTTCAAAGTCAAAGCGCCACGAGTGAGTATAAAAGAAGGAAGCAAAGGAAAAAAGGTTTGATGATTGGCACAGGCGGTTTTAATGAGAACTGATCTTAATGTCTAATGCTATGGCGTGAAGAAAAAAATAAAAGAACTTGGAAAGTCAGACAACACTTGTCTTTTAAGAGCATCAGAAATTCAAACAGCAGAGCTTTTGAAATCTGTGGAGATAGCCTGGAAGCTAGTTTTACTGATAGGTAAACTGCTTATTTGGTTAATCCTTCTTAACTCTTTTAAGTACTCAGCAGAGGTGCAACACATTCTGGCTGTGCTGCTCTACTGCAAAAGTTCTCTTCTACCATGCCTTTCCACTTATCCAATGGAAAAAGACCTTTTTATTTTCTAAAGAAAAAAAGCAGAAAGCATGGCATTCCTCTTCACCACTGCATATTAGCTGAGAGGCTATTTTCAGTGAGTTTGATATAAATGTGCATTACTTGATGCCTACTGTAAATTTAAATGATTTAAAAGATCTGCTTGCAGAGGATGAAGTTTAAAACCATCAGAATGGGTGTAAGGCAGACTGGCTTACAGTATTCCTCAGCTCACTTTTGTCCCTAGTTCCTTCTGGCCAGGCTGGTGTGTTCTTGTTTCTGCATTTTAGATCATCCAGTTTCATTCCTAATCTGGAGCCCCTCTTAATCCACACTTAAAAGAGTTGTGCCTATGGGTTTCCACTGTATGAGGTTTACTATTCTCTGCTTCGTTCACCCACATCAAGCTGAAGGCAAGTGCAGACAGCAACACTGGAAAAGCCTATACAGGTATCTGCCATTTGTTCCGTATTTCCTCAGACTGCTGACTTCATTGCTAAAAGGTAATCAGGTTTTCCACCTTTTATTTAAAACATGCTCTAAGCAGGACAACACTTCTTCCTAAACTACTAACTATGCATTTGTATCAAGAGACTTTAGATATTGTTTTCTTTTGGCGTTTGTACCTACTTCTAAAAATGGCTCAATTTCTTTTAAGAAGCTCAAACACTACAGAAGTCTTACTGTCCTTGCCTAGCAAAATGATTCACAGTTTCTGTAGTTCATACTCCTGCCTTTTTATCACTATAATCCTGGATTATTTTTCAGGGAAGCTCGAGGGACTTGCTGAGAAATATACGCAAGGCATGTTGATGGAAGAATGACCAAATCCTGGTCAGAGGAAACACTGAAAACAGAGTGAAACACTGAAGGGCACATTTGGTCTTCTACCTCCAGCTGTCACTCCCTGTTTATATCCCACATAGATGGGACAAGGAAGCAGAGCTGGAGAATGAGTAGGATGAATTGAGAGAAACTGGATTGGTGCACTAGTGCTTTCCTGTCATGCAGGAGAGGCAGCAGCACACACTCAGGTCCTGCACGTACCTTTTCTGGGGTCAGTGGGACTGGTCTCCCTGCTTCGGGCCTCACGTTGTTAAAGAGAGGTAGTTTAGCTCAAATTGCAAGGCGAGGAGAGGAGTGGGATAATGTAGCTGAGGTTTGGTTGTTTCCCACCCCTGTGATTCTGACAGGAACATTCAGTATGAGGCCCCTGAAAATTCAATTTTTCTTTTTAATGGAAAATGCTGCTTCATTGCAGAGTACCTGGCCCAGCAGTGTGTCTGTACTCAGCGAATTGCCAGGCTTTCAAGTGACCCTGCTGCTGCTGCAGTTCAGCTGCCAGGAAGCAAGAGCATGAGGAACATTGCAGGATGGCTGACACAGCCTGATGTTACAGCACTGTCTGCTAAACAGTCAAGATTAGTATTTGTAGCTGCTGCCACCAGGATGCCCACAGGGCTTTCATGGGTCAGCAAGCAATGATTTTGAGCCTAATTATTATTGAAGACGACTTCATCTTGTAGGACTTTGAACACAGTTCCTTTTTTTTTACTGATAACAAAAGTCTCTCACATGGCAGAGAAAGAATGGCTGCATGAAGCAGGTGGGAGAAAATTTCCATTAGGGAAGAAGTCCTGGGCTTTATATACTGATAATTGTCCTGAAATGTTTCACTATTGCATGTGAGCTTGATCCTCCAGCGTAATTCTGCAACAGAACTGTCAGTGGGAGGTTTGCATTTTGATTTCAGGGAAAAAAGGAATGATGACTTTGTTTTGCACAGATTATATAAGCTCCTGAAATCCAATTCTGCTTTCCATGTGCAAATAGAGCTTTCACTGCTTACAGCTGGATTTATATTAGGGTTTTCTGAAATACAGTTTAGCCCACTGAGTTTTTTAGAACTCACTGTTTTAGATGACTGTTTTATTTGTGTGTGTGCCATTCTTCACTAAATGTATCGCAAAGAAGCACCATGTTTCATGTGAGTAAATTAAGTATGTTGGTCATCTGATGAGTATTTTCCTAACACTTATCAAATATGGCTACACAGAAAACTGAAATAATGAGAAGTATTTCAAGTGAAGAACTTGGGACTGATTTCAAGGCACCTGACTTCACTTTGGTTTTGCTCTTTAAAATTACCTAGAAAATACGTTTGGGGTTTAGGTTTTTTTTTTTTTTTTGTTCAGCTGGATGAGAGCCAGACCTCTGGCTCCAGAGGTAAAGGGCAAAACCTAAAAAAATCCTGTCTGAACAGGCAACTCCACCCTCTTCCACAAGTCAGCTTGGCCTTTTCACAGAAAGTGAGCTCTGAAGCAAATTCATTCATTGCCTTGTTTTTGGACAAAACTCAAAATTCTGAACTCACACCACAGAGAGACCATTTCCGTGAAATCCCAGCATGCTATTTTATCACCCTTTGTCATTCCCTGTAATGAGATAAAGTTAACATTTGGACAGTGATTAATCAAATGAATCGTTTTAATTGCTTTTATCAAAGAGAAAAGAAGGAGCTTTGTGTAGTAATGGAGCAGTGAGGGAGACCATTCTAGTCATGTATCCAAAATAAGAGCAGTGAAATTGTCCCCTGAGATAGACATTTGAGCCCCACCAAAATCAGTCAGAGGGAGGAGTTGTAAAGGATTCCACAGGATTCTGGCTGCAAATCCAGGTACATATGTATGCATGTGTGTGTGTGGTGTGGGATAAAGAGGCTGATTCCTTCCTGGTAGTGGTTTGGGAGAAACCAGAATAAGAAGACAGACGCAGGAGCTCAAAAGTGCTGACATGCCTGCCAGTTTAGATATGGCCTGAGGCTGTCCAGATGCAAGAAAGCCACCAAAAGCTACAGCAACTGTGGTGGGCAGTAATGGTGGTCTCTCCAAGAGATGTCTAATGCATGCAGTACAGTTACTTCTTTCCAGTGGCTGCATAAGAAACCAAAGTGTGAAAGCTCTACATAATAAATGATCCAGGAGGATCCAAATTCATATGAAGTAAGCGTCACCTAAAATGCCTTATATGATAATATGAGAAGATATGGCCCAAAGGATTTAGGAAAGCTTAGAAAAAAACATTAAGAATGAACATGTTCAAGACTTTATGTTCTAAATCTCATAAAGTCCAGCTCTTCTCTACACTCAAGCATATGCAAGATAAAATACCTGAGTAATCTCTGCATTTCACTAGTCCCATTTTGCTGCTGGAGGTCTGTTTGATCCTGTTAAAAACTGGAGAAAGAAGTAGGGCTGGCCCCAAGTGGACAGAACGGGCTTCATCAAGAAGTGCCAACACATTAAAATCAAAGCTTTACTCTGAGAAGATCCTGCCGTCAGTGAAACCAGAGTTGTTTATAGGCACAAGACAGAGCTCAGAGCAAAACGGCAAGATCATCCCTTCCTCCCCTTACAGAAGACACGCGTTCCTGTCCTGCTCAGGCAGACCCTTGGAGCATGATCCAGAGGCTTACAGGATACTCTTGTGGAGGTCCTACACTCTTCATAAATAACTGCATATTCACTGGGATAGGAACATCTTCCATAAGGTAGGGAAATGGTGTATACCATTAACCACTAACATCAGTGCCTCTAATCTGTGATCCATTCTAACCACCAGCCACAGGACTTCATTAAATCAAGTCATTGACTCCAGATTTTCCAATTACAGTTGCAAAAAATTTTCACGAGGAACAATTCACTAAGTTGTTGTAATAGTTCACTAAGTTTACTGTCCTTTCATCCTAAGTACATGTTTGACTACATTTCTACTTGGATTTTTAACTTCAGACAATGCTAACTGGAACACAAGAGGCTCTCACCCATTTAAGGCAATTGAAATTATAATAGAAAAAAATCTTAGCCTGTAACCAGATAACTTGAAAAATGGTATCTGTAATGTAAAAAACCAGTAAATTCTTAATCTCAAAAAATCACAGCCTGCTATTTTGGTAAACTTAAAAAAATTGGCCATGTGTGCATGCATTTTCTTGGTGACCATCAAGTAGTGCTCTGGTTCATTCTGCAACACTATTTTCCATCACAGTAAATTTGGTCTATCAAGTGGATCTGATCAGATCCTATCAGCAAGGCTTCTGGGGAAGGGTGGAGGTACCTGCCTTTGGTAACACCACCAGCACAGCTTCTGGGGAAGGGTGGAGGTACCTGCCTTTAGTAACACCACCAGCACCACCACCACGTGCTTCTTTGCATTTTTCTAGTGGTAGGCTTCAGCTGGACCTTGGAGGAGATGGTGTTCAACTCTAGGCCAAATGAAAACCAGTGGAGTCTGAAGCTACATGCTGATAGGAAGGTATGACAGGTAAAATAATTTTCTCCAAGACACAGGAAGACTGGGTTGTACCCAGGTTATCAACAAACACGTGGGCAAAAGATATTCAAGGTACAGAAATGTACGTGAAGGCACATAGCATAGAAACGGAAATGTTTGCTGTTTAAAATGGGATTTCTCAAAAAGCACAACAAACTGCAGACTGGAACAGCACAGCATAACAGAAGAGCAGCATGTGAGGAGCATAAGAAAAAAAGACAAAGGAGAGGGACGAGGAAGGCACTACCACTGATGCACATACTAGTAAAGCAAAACTGAGCACAGACACACAATGGGTGGTCTGTCACTGAGGGCACACATGACCTCTGGCTCCTGCTAATGGTTATGTGGTGGCCCTACTACCAGTCTGCTCACCTCTGAGCCTCCTTCTGATGATGGTATTACCATCTTTGATAGATATGCTAATTAGTAAGACCTATAATGTTATACCAGATCTTTTGGGGGTGTGCATTGCGGTGGGCATTACGGTGCATTCCACTGGGACATGGTGCACCTAAGGATCCTTAAAAGAAATACAGAGGTAAAATCCCTTTTTCCCTTCTAAATGTGTTTGATTCTTCATTTTAAGACCAGGAAAAGGCATCACCTCAGTGGAAGGGTAAGAGCTGAAGAAGACATGTGAAGGATGAAAAAGCTAGCAAAATCCACCTCTCTGTACAGACCCTTTTTAACTCCCTTAGCAGAAAACAAGCCATCTTCTAGGCCTTAGCTGAAACTAGCGTATGTTTTGCTATGCTTTAAAATTTCCAGGATAGCTCCCATCTCTTGACACAGTATCAAAAAATTTGCTCTCCAAACAGCAATTGCTGTAATAATAACAATACTTACATTTCATTATTTAACCTCATGCTATTCATTCATGAGGATTAGTGTTTAATTAATTAACAACACTTAGCATTTCCACTTAGCACTTTACCTCTTCAAAGCATCGTACCGACACTGCCTAATTAAGGGCAGAGCTCCACAGACACTTCACATCGGGACTTCCATTTGACAGCTCTGCATCCAAGACTTGCTCACATGGTGTAGCATGAATTCAAGTTGAAAGCCCTACTAACTTCATCAGGAACCAGATAATGCCGTGGTTATCAAGTAACTCCCTTTGCAAATTCTGTTTCTTTTCCTGTTGCTTCTGGTTGCTTGCTATTCACAGAGGGATCTAATTATTGGCTAATGTGATGGATGATAATGTGAACCTTGTATTAGTGTTATCTACAAAACGCTCATTCATCTGCTAGTGAAAATCTTATTCTCAGTCACCCGGTTGAACTGCCTTTAGCTAGAAAATGTGTTAACCACAAAAACAGATTATAAAATGTCAAGAAAGAGTTTTTAAGGGAGATGGTGCTTTCAATCCATCAGTCAAATACCTGCTATGAAAGTGCCTTTCTTGTAAGCACCCCAGGATGCTACACAACATCAATAGACAATATAAACACAAAGCTTTTATGGTTCACTTTACAATTGGACATTGACTCTGAACCTGTGAAACAGAAAGGAATTGAATTTCATGACCAAAGAGGATAATGTGCACAGGATTAAGTAGACAACACTGGTAGAAGCAGGAAAGCAATACGGCTTTGGATGCTGATAGGAAGATTAAAATTACAAATAAGAAACTAAAGGAATAAACCAATTCTGACTAAAATATTGTAAGCCAGCAGAAGCACTCAATACTTCATATCAATCCACTATTTTTTTTTTCAGAGCCCACTGATTGACTGAGCCTTGACTATACGAACTGAACAAAGAGAGCCTTAAATATGTAGTAGCTCCAGCCAAGAAAATTATTCAGACAATATGGAAATAAACTGATGCAGTTGAATGGGGAGAAAAAGAAAATATTCATCACAATTCAAGTACTTGTCTACTGTCTCAGAGGATGTTTTCACAGGGCAGTGGCTGGCAGGGCAGCAGCCTGGGGCTGCTGCTGCTGCTCAAACCTGCTCCAGAAGAAAGCGAGTGATCCAAAACAGCAACGCAGCTTCCAGCTCTGAGCGGTGCTGTGGTGTGTCACATGCACATCACAGCTCGCCCAGCTCAGTCAAACAGCTTTCTCAGGAAGCCCCTCTTGCCAGATGAGCCACAGGTTGATAGATATTAGAAATTTAAATGGGTTGGTTCTTTGAAAACTGATTGTCTTGAACAAAATCAGACCCAACCATTTTGGCACTGAAATACTCCACAAGGCTGACTATATTACTATCTGCAGTGTCTTTGTGCCCAAAATGTGCTGTGTTAGTTACTACTAACTTCTAAAATCCCAAGAGTTAAAAATAAAAATCAGGCTTTATTATCCCTTAATACAGTTTCGTTTAAGCTGCAGATGAATGAGGCTCTTATTGCCATATTCAACCTCAAGCTGATGGTCAAATACGCATCCAAGACTTTTCTGTACATGTGTGTTTGGAATTCAAAACTTGCCCTTCATCTTCCTGGCACTCCCCACAAATTCTTCTCCTCTTACTCAGCTTCAACCCTCCTGTATTCCCTTGTCCCCAGTCACCACTGCCCAGGACTCCCTTGTCTCACATCCAGATGGCCTATCTTTGAGCCAACATCTAAGCTGTCCATCCCATGGCTATCCTGCAGCCCTTTCTAACATTCACCACCTAGGAACCATCCCAGACCCATTCCAGCCTGCCCACGTCCACTTCTCTGGACCACTTTTGCATTGGTTAAGGCTGGGTCTAGTGATGTATATATGTGAATTAGGTAAATAATGCACCTTTCTCATTACAAGTTTCCTGAAACATAATGCTCAAGACAAAAGCACCAGCTATGGTCACTGCTGATTAGGAAAAGATACCTGTTAATTAGCACACACATTGGATCAGGCCATTAACAAATGCATTGGGAAGCCACTATGGAAGCTGATTCAAGTTATCATCTAGGTAACTGTGCTTCTTCCAGCACAAGGTTGTCACATGAGCCCTTCTGATCACTTCTGTATTTACATTTGCTGTGCATCTGTTCTATCATCTCCAAGCCCTGATGTCTTGGAAGAACACATGCTGAGATACTTCCTGACTGGGGTCAGCTTCCAGTACTGGAACTCTGCTGGGTGCAGCTCAAGATGTGAACCAAATGCAGGCACAAAACCAACTTGGTTAAGACAAGAACCTGACATTTGGAAGGCAGTTCTCCACTCTGGTGTATAAAAAAATAAATTTAGATGACTTATATAATTAGGATTTTACCTCTCATTGTCCTGTTTTACTCAGCCTGTACAATAAACCAGGTTGGTCTGTTTAGTCTGTCCCATGGAGTGTTGGGGTCTCAAAGTTTCACAGGACTGTGACATTTCTGCTGTTCTGCTGCTCTCTCTGAAAGAGGTCACAGGCAGAGTGCCACAGAGTAGTCAGCAACAGATCCCTGGTGGTCATGAATGTAAGTTCCAGCATGTACTTCACCCTGCTTCTCATGTCATGGGGACATTTTATCTTTTGGCTATCACGGCCTCCTCCAGCAGTGAATTTCACAAGTGATATTGATTGCACTAAGTTGTATGTGCACTTCCCCTGTTGCTTCATCAGAGGGAAGTGTTCCTGCTGCTGCACCACCACGGTGCATAGTATTAGCCTTGCAATTTAGCCTGCACAGGAGTGCTGAATGGATTGTTTGATGGCTGGGAGTCCAGGACATCCTCATCTCCTTGCCTCATGAAAGTGCTCAGCACTAGGGTTAACACTGAAATGCAGGCCAGCTAAAGGGCAAGGTATGCTCCAGGGCAAATATGACTGAGAGTTACACTAGCTATATATTTTACCTATGATTTTATCACTATGCCCATTCTAACCACAACCTTTCAATTAATTTGTTCTTAGGACTTGATAGATGGTATTAAAAGTATTTCTGACAACAGAATTTGCACAAGTAGCATTACTTGTCCCAGCCCAACTCATATTTCTTACCTTTGTGGTCCACAGTTTCACTGTCCAGTCAAATGATGATGTGACAAAGAGATGGGAAAAGTCTATTGGACCCACTGCCATGTGACAATTGATTCCTGTGACAGGTCCTTGGTGGCCTTCAAAAATTTCACCAATGCCAGCTTTACTGCAGGAAGAAGAAAGATTTACATGCAGAGAGTAATTTACCACCTAGTGATTTAACATAATTTTTCTTTACTCTTAGGTTCCTGTTTCCTTTTAAAGTTCTATTTAACCTGTAAATCTCTCTCCCTTTGCTAAAGCCTTTGCCTGCAGAAGTTTATTCCAATGGGCAAAATTAATGCTCAGAATTCAGCACAGGGAGAATTTCTCTTACTTCTCAAGACTTACCGTACTCACTTCTACATATACTGTCTACTCCTGTTGCTTGAAATAACATTTATGTATAATTATAAAATAATTCTAAATTGTAATTATACTATAGCTTATGCCTCTGAGTAAGCCATTTTCACAAGGAATAACCATTAAAATAAAAATGCAGATATGTTAATGAATTATGATGGGCAATTCTTTTTCTCTTAAATATCTAAGATAAATTTTCATAGCAGTCAATCAAGTCACTAGGAAGCAAATGCTTTTTCACAAAAAGTGAAGGAACTGATCCTGCTATCAAGTATCATACAGTCATTACTTTGAACAAGGGGAGATGTGCATTTCATCAGCTGGAGGTTAGAATAGCTATTTGGAAGGAAAAATACAATGCCGTGTAAGAGAGAATGTGCACAGTTTTCTTCTTCCTGGAAGCAAATTATGCCAGATCAGTTGTCAGTGCTGTCTCACAGTGTACACAGAAAAGGGAATAATGAAATTACCCTTTTAGCTAGATTATAGAAAAATTGCGAGTGGAAGAATATACATTAAAAATAGCCACAGCTCTGATGAGCTTGTCAGCCCTGTGCCGGTGTGAGTACAGTGTACTGAAAGCAGATATGGAGCTGCACCAGAGAAAACTGGTCCTTCATCCAGCTGGTGCAGTGTCCCATCACCTCTCCTGTGTGGACAGTGTGGCCTCACTTAGGCTCCCTGTGCCAGACCTCACAGCATGTGCTGGAGCAGAGGCTGAGTCCTGCAGTGCCGGATAAGAAGGACACCTCTTATTTCATCCCAGCTATCTGCCACGTAGTCAGTGGGGTAAGGGGAATTCTGGAGCACTAAGGCCATCCTGGGTATCTGCTGTGCTTTGACACACCTTTTTTCCAGATAACATATGGCTCTTCACTGTGCTGGGCTGAAGGACACAGGAGCCTCTGGAAATAAACCAGGGATGATAGCAAAAAGCTCCAGGAAAGACAGGCAGGAGCAGAAGAGCTTTTGTCGACAGTCAGTAGGTTTCTACAAAGATGTGCTAAAAAGAGGATCTGGCACCTTCCTCCTCTTGTGAGGAACAAATCAGGCAAGTCTGAAAGTTCAGAAATGAGAAATGCCCTTAGGCATGCTTCATTTATCTTAACAGCCTAAGACTCGTTCAAACCATCAGCTGCCATACAGACTATCAATATATGCCTAAATAGAAGCAATTTAGCAATACTGTCAGCACAGTTGCTCAAAGTCAGGCAGCTCCTGTGCTGGTCACAGGAACAGTACAGACATTGTTGATCCAAGAGAAAAAAACATTGAACACACACTTGGCTATCTCTCATCAACGCAGGCACAGAATGTTTTATAAGTACAAAATGCTGAACTTCACCTTCCATGACGACAGGCTGTGTAGACTGTTCCCTCTTCACTGCCAACGACAAAGTTATTGACATCTCCTGTTGGGAAAGCCATTCCTGTGACCGCCACTGGTTTGGACTTATTGTATACCAGCTCCATGCTCTCCTACCAAAACAGGTTTTTGTTATTATGCTGTGATCCTCCTTTTGTTAGTCTGGGTTGGTTTTTTTTTTATAACTGATTTCTGAATATTACATGGGGAAGCAGGAGAGGAAGATGAAATCATTTGACCCAGACACAGGACTTTGGCTTCTACGTAAGACATTGTGAGAAGATGCAATGTCACAAAACCAGGATGCTCTTACCATCCCCAGTGCTATCTGTCACACATTTGAGACTGGCAGGAAGGCACCGGTCTTTTCTGCATCATCTTAAATCAGCCAGAGATAACAGGTGAGAATTTAAAATCTAATGGTGCAGAAACTACAGGTAATACCTTAATGGTTACATTTGCCAGCCTCAGGCTTTAACAAATCATGCAATACCCTTCTATTTAGAAACATTCTGGAAATCAATTGTCAGGAAGCACATGTAATATTGTGTGCATGTGAGGCATTTATTGCACCGTGTCATTTGTCCCTTTGCAGAACAAAATTACAAAGTTGGGGTCCTGTCACTACCAACATTCTAAGCGTTGCTTTTCAGGGATTTTCAGAGGTAACCATAAACACTCCCTCTAGACTCCACCATCAAGCTACAAACCAGCAGGAATGTTTTCTGTTTTCATTTGGTAGCTATATTTTAAAGTAAATCAGCATGCCCACTTTTGCAATTGCAAATACAATCACCGTGCAAGTTTGTGGCTGTTGCAAGATGTGTATGCTTTGAGCAGATTTTGCACAACTTTTTGGTTTTTCAGCCTAAATGGTGTAACCCAAGAATCCACAAAAGGCCTGAATGGTTTCACCATTTTCATTTTTAGCTCTTTAAGTGGGCATGTTCTCTATGTTTAAAAAGTCTATGCTGCTGCTCTTCTAGGGCGAAAGCCAGTAGGGTTTTTCTCAGAAGGGCTTTTTTGCTGCAAAGAAAATGGGTATCCCTGTGAGAGGAGAGCGATGCAAATCCATAAAGAAATATTGCAGCTTGGTTTATACTTTCCTTTTAAATAAATTTGGTTCTATTATAAAGGCAAAATAAGACATGGAAAATGCATTGGGAGACCACCCCATATTTCTGTAAATATGTGAGTGAGAGAGAAAGAGAGAGAGAAAGAAATTCTGTTAATATGGCAGAGAGACCATATATTTTTGTTAAAATCTTCTGGGGTGAGATCATCATTTAATGTCTGCAGAGATATGGCCATAGACTGTGGTGGACTCTCTCCTCCCAGCACCCACACCATGGCTGTACACAAGTGCTCTGGATCTGTGTCTTTGGAAAGTTTCAGACTGACACACATCAGCAACACTTTACTCCTCCCAGTTTAAAGCTATGGCATGCAGCTTGATGTCAAGTCCTGTGCCTTTCTTTTCTAGATCACCATGAGACATGTGCCAAACTTCAGTGTAATGTGGGGTGTGTTCCCATCCTTGTTGAGAGTCAGTTTTGGAGCAGGGAAATGCCATTTGAGTGATGAGGTACTGGAACTCAGATGTTCACAGATCTGTGCTTCAGACTTTAGTATTCCAGTAAGTGAATATGCAGGGGTGGGATTTATCTTCTTGATGTTTAGGTGAGAAACTGTGGAAGGGATTCGGGTGCCTGAACATATATGCCTGGGCCGTTTTAGGTGCCTCCATTTCTACTGCAGAAGAGTACTGGTTTCTCACAGTCCCAGGGCACAACTACCAGCCCCACACTGTTGCCTTACATGAGCAATGTGGTCGAACTTTGAAGTTGGCTTCCCTTTGAGTAGGGGAGTAGATGTGATGGCTTCCAGAATCCTCTCCCACCCTAAGACAGGACAGTTCCATGTCCCAGGGTGGGTATCTGAAATGGCATTTCACACTTGGATGGGATGAGTCATCCTCCAGAAGTAGCAGCCTCTCTCTACCTCAACTGTACAGAAAACTTGAATTTCGAACTGAGGCTTGACACATCAACTTTCAGATGGCTCAGGTTAGGATAGAGGAGTCCCACCTCTTGTGTCAACACTGAAAAGCGAATAATTCAATAGTAATTGCACATTAATGCATGATTAATGGAATCATTACCGGGAGTTTCTGCGCAGCATTTCGAAACAAGATCAGATCCCATGATGCTTAGTAAAAATGATATTAAATTTTTTTCTAAGAAATTGTGTATAAAAATGAGTGATGTGTTGAAATAGAAAATGTACTACTTCAGAAGATAACACTTAAAAGATGCTTTCTGTACACCTTTTTCAGCATCAGATTCTTTGTTTAGTTTCCATTATTATAATCACTAGTGGTTTGGGCAATTTTCCTGTGTTTCCTTTCATTTCTGATACAAAGGAGAGGAGTGGGGGGAAAGACAATAGCAGCAAACATTCCAGAGGGGGAGGATTAGTTCTAAAACTTTTGATTTGCATTGTTTGTTTCTTTGGCTACTGAAGGTTGCCAGCAAAGTAAGTTTCTGAGTTTCTGACTGTGTGCCTTGGAAACCTGCAGTGCCTAGGGTGTGTTCAGCAGCAGTGCAATCTAGTCCATATTTGTTAAACAATGCTGTAGAATAAGTGCAATGTATACCACAGGCGACTTCTGTAATTACCGTACTTTAAAATGGACTACTTCATTTTCACTTGAAACTGACCTATGTATTAACGTATTACAATAATTACATGATTTGTGGTAAAGGAAATGGGGTTTGGCTCTTAGCAGAGACTGCTGGAAGCAAGCTGTACTCTTTCAAGTGCATCCATTGGTTTTAGTTTGCATAGGATGCGAGATTTTGGCTTTTAGGAGCTATGTTCCACTATGCAGGTATCCTGCTCTACCAAAGACACTTTTTCCCCCCGTGTAGGTGAAAATAAACCCACCTGTGGAGTTGAGAGCATGTCCAGGCTCCAGGAGCACATTTTGCCATCCGTAGAGACAGTAATAAGATTGTGTGCATTCTGTGTTCCAACTACATTCACACAATACACAGGATGCTGAAAACACATAACGCTGGAAGTCAGAGAGCCATTCTTACATTTTCACAAACAAACTTCTAATGTCTCATATGTTATTTTAAAGAATGATTAAGTAGTCACACAATGACTGGAAAATATAAGACTCAGCTTTTGCCAGATAGGAATTGTTTTGGTTGGGTTTTTATGTTTTTTACATTTAAATTTTACGAAGTACGTTATGGAGGTGGAAATGTTTTCAAAGTTTCATTTTTCTTATAATAAAACAACCCAGCTGAGTAATGCTGTGAAAATACTGAATTATGTGGATGAGATTTCACCCACAGGGACATGTATCATTCTTTTGGTGGCTTTTGACACTGAAAATCCATCTTTTTGATGGCTTTTGACACTGAAAATTACCAGCAGAAAGAGGAAAACTGTCCAAACAGAATAAAAATGAAAACTTTGCTCAAGAAAACAGCTGCATAAAACTTGAACTCTGTCAGAATTTGGCTTTCATGCTAAATATTTGCAAATGTACTCCAGTTGAAGAACATGAACAAGCCCATCAATGTTCTTCAGCATTGGCCAATACACCTTTTGAAATCTGTCATTATAAGTGGGGAGTGACTAAATTTAGGGTGTTACACCTGGTTCACCATAATGCAGTCATTCCATGGAGGCTGAATTCCAGTTAGTATGCATAATTGAGACTTGGCCTATTCCTTTTCCAAAGAACCTGGCAACATTTTGAGCCCAAAGCGTCATCTGATGTCTGATGGTGACATATGAGGGATGGGTCAAGTTCAGCAATCTCCAGAGTAAAAAATCAGTCAGACTGAACAATAAGATTTCATTTCCTTTGACCATTACAAGTGATACTGCTAAATTAAGGGTTAGACATATACAAAAGTCGAGCAAACAAAAATTTAATTTCTCTGCTGCATTTACCAACAAATAGAAGACCTGCCTCTGCAGAAAGAAAAAACATTTTTCTCTAATACTTTCCTTAATCAAAGAAAATTAGGACCAACTTACAGGAGATCCCTTAGGAGCTTCTAAGTCATCTCTATGTAGTGTTAGGAATGTAGCATTTGGTCCTGCTGAAAGGAATGGCAGAACTGCTACTTATGTCAGACTACTTCAAGATCCAGCTGCAGGTCACCTACCCAGTCAGTGGGGAATGGCAGAAATCCTCAGAGCTCTGGCTCGCTCTCACGTTTGATACCTGAGTGGGCCCTGTAAATGTCCCCTCTCTAAGAGCAAAAGGTGCAGCACCTGTACAAACAGTGTTTGTGCCCACACTGAGATGGCCTAAGCAGTTGCTGCTGAAATAGTACCTTGTGCTTGGAGGCAACCTGTGCACACCAGTAAGTCACAAGGTCCATTTGATGCCATTTTTTTTCTTTCTCTCAAGATTTTCAGGCACCTGGTTTCTCCCAGATCATCAAATGGACCCCAACTGGTACCTCACATGTGTCTCACACTATTACTCTCCCACCATGGACATTCTTGCTGTTTAGTGTAAGCTAATGACCCCAGCGCTAAACATGATTACTGAGTATTGATGTGTGAAATAAGCACAGACCTATTTTTTTCATGGGCTTTTGACCTCCAGTAGTCCAAACAGACAGAGTGGGTGGGAGGAAGCTAAAGCAAGCAGTAGAATATCTAGAATATTTAGTGGGGGGGGAAGGATTGAGCCATGTCTTTCCAGCAGCACCTCAGTGTGTCAGGCCTGGCTTTAATCAGGGCTACCAGCCATCAATTTCATGCACAATAAAACTCACAGCAGAAATGAAAAGATGTAAGGAAAGCAGATGAAGACAACCAACTGTATGCAACAGAAAGTCTAAACAGGCTCCTTCCTTTCAAAGGGTTGCTGCCAGCTTGATTTTATTTATTTTGGAAATGAAATCATCATGCAAAAGGGTTTTGTCTTAATTAAAATTTCCTGTTGTCCCAAGTGCAGATGTGTGGTGGGTGTGAAAGGAAATTAGTGAGTAAGCTGTGGGTAGAATTCTCTTTCCTGGTGAATCCAGGCAGTAATCAGTGATACTACATTTCAGGAAGGTTGAAGTCAGGGAGAACCACATGATCTATCTGTTTCAAATAAACAAAGCAGGAGTAAGAAAAGAGAAAAATCCTTTCTTCACATACAGCGTGAGTTCAAATTAAAAATGACTATTCAGCTCACGTATCTAGCAGTACAAAAAGTAACATCGCTAAAGTAGTGTTGTCTTAATTTAATCCTTTTTCTTGGCAGCAAGGATTCAAGCCAGCCTTTTGCAACCAAGACCTCATTTACAGTTTATGTAAGTAATTCCTATGTACGAACATAAAGTAAGCAACTCTTATTGTAAAATCTGAGCACTCCTTAAAACATCGTATTTCCTCATGTTAAACCGTGTAAACACGTATTTATATCAATCCATGACAGCACATAAAGTGCCCATCCACAACTGAAAGTAATTTATTTATATTTGTCAAAAGCAAAACATTACATATTTTTCTATTACAATAATAAAACTGCTTTAATATATAATTCCAGGAGGTACAATTTTGCCTTAAATGATTTTTGAGTGTAAACAAATTACTTCCCATTAATCTTTGCTTTTCCACTAGATTTTGAGTCCCAGTTGTTCAATTTTCAGTGATAGTCAGTTTCTTGCCACTAGTTTTCTGGTCTGCTACATCTCTAAATTGCACTTCCAGGAGAGACTGTTTCTTGTCATGCAGATTGAACATTACTGGCGACAAAATGAGCAAAAACATTAGGGAAATGAAAAGCAATGTTGAAGTTGCAACCCATGGCACAGATCATTAGATAATTACATCAACATTCATGATAGTGGAAATTTGGGGAACAATATTTGTATTGCCTGGCCCACTAAGCATGTCTGTGCACACCTGTAATTTTTAATATAAGAGACTTGCAATCATAATACTGGCCCCATACTGAATCTTTAGCAGTAATTCACATGGCATGGTTTCTGGAGTTGTCTTTTAACTCCAGGGATTATGTTGTCACGGTCAACTGAAAGCTGAACCTTGATCTGCAAATTCCAAACATTAGAATCACAGAATTGTAAAAGCTGGAGATGCAAAAGTACTATCACTTTGATCCTTCATTCTGCTAGAACAAGATTATCTTATCTCTCAGAGTACTCTGTGGAGTTCAGTTCCTTATGTTCCAGAAAATCTGTGTTTTTCTGCACTCATATCATACTTCTACATTTTCCTCCTCCTTTCCACTTTCCACTCAGGAATTGCCTTAAGCCCACTCCCAGGATGAGATACTCCACCTTCCATCTCTCCTGAAGAGTCTGCCCAAGCCCAGACTCTGGAGGAGGAGAGCTCAAGAATGCATTAGACGTTTGTGTGGGATGGACTGGATGTCAGTGCCATAGCAATGAGGACACTTTAGCAGGCAACCCAGGCTTGTCTCTTCCTCCAGCACAATATGAGTACTTTGCAACGTAAGAGAGTCTCCCATCACAGACATCATCCTTGTATCACAGACGAAGTCTCTTCTTTCTCAGGCATTTTGTGTTACTGCTCTGCCTGTTTATCTCCTATACATCACTAGAGCCCATTGCCACCATCATTAATTGTCTACAAGTACCTGTGTGTGTTAGCAAAATGCTCTCCTGCATCATTGTGTTGAAACAAACTCTCCCTCAGTGTGCAAAGTCTGCCCTGTGGCCCTGTCTGGAGTAGGAGACCACAGCAGGGATTTATGTACTGCTCTATCAGAAAACAGAAGCAAACCGCCCCACTCTTTCCAAGGGCACCAGTGTCTGCTTACAGGAATTCACTGTGAGACTCTCAAAGTCTGGTTCAATGCAGAAATTTGCATACACCAAGACAACAATAATGACTCTAATTGCCTGCCACGTTGGACTGATAGACATACAGCCTCCGCAGTGGTCTGGCTCTCTTTACAGACAATGGGGACAAGAATTACAGTGCCACTGTGCTGGCACAAAGGTGCCTCACCCAAGTGTTGAACTTAACCCTGCCTTCTTCCTTGGAAAGGAAAATAATGTCCTGACTTGACTGTACAAAGTATGATGATCAAGCACTTACAAGAGGTGGTTGTTCACCTCTCATAGCTACTTTTTTCCCTTCAAGGGCCACACTTACGTTTTCATCTGTGTGGCAACCACCATTGTAGACACAACTAGGCAGCTGCCTTTCCCTGCTGATCATCTCCTCTAAGGAAAAGAGGAGGTGATTTTTATCCTTACCGTGTGAGCAGCAGCAGATAAGGGAGTTCTCTGAACCGGAGTGCGCCTGTGACTGCGATTATCCCACAGGACAATTTGGCCAGAGTATGTTCCACCAACGACCAGGTTTGGGTGAAAGCGGGCAAAACAGACCGACATCACGGAGGACTGGAATAAAAGCGGGAGAAAAGAGAGGGGTTACATGGTCAGCCATCTTCAACTCTCTCCCTAGGGAAGCATACTGTAATTAGCATTTTGTATTTTAGGAATCGCTGTATGAACTCTGTTCATACTCCTTGCACACCAGTAATTCTACTAAAGCCAACAGGACACATGCAAAGAGCTAACTTTGACCCTAAAATGTGTTGTTCCATTGGTCCTAGAGAAATACAGGATGAGTCTAAGCATGATGCTAAAAACCTGAGATAACCTCTCCATGACAGTGATGGTAAAGTGCTTAATTTCATTTCCAGAAGTTAGAACTTCAACTAACCAGATGCCAACCAAACAGAGACTGGCATCCTGGCCCATGATATCCCATCAGAGAGAGCTCTTCCCCTGTTTCTCCTCTAACTTTTAACTCAGGCAATTTGAGGCGAGTCTGTGAAAGACCCTCCAAAGTTCACCTCAAGGTGTGCTGTCTTGAGAGAATCAGCTGACAAGCTGTGTGTCATTGTTGGATTCTATGACTGATTTCACTGCCACCAAGGTCTTCCAAGAACAAAGGGAACCACACTTCACTTTACATTGTTTAAGCAGAACTGAGTTTTTCCTCATCCTAATGGCAGCTGAGTTGTCTTTGTACATTTTCTTTAGCTGGGGATGCTAAGGAGCCAGACTGGTGTGACGGTTACCCTGGCTACCTGGTAGAGTGCCGCACAAGCCAGTATGGAGGTGGTTATCTATCCCAACTACCACTTTTCAGTGTCTTTAAAATAACATGCAACAGCTGAAGTGCTCAAGGGAACAGTCCCCAGAACCTTCATGTGCCAACAAGCTACAGCCAAGAGCAAGAAGCAGTAACTCCAAGTCTTCCATGCTCTTCTTCAAGAATTATGTTCCATTTTTATGTAATTGGTCGTGGATGTTATGTCTTTGTTTTATGCAAATCTTCTTTTATATTTTAATGACTGGATAGTGTTTTGAAGTGTTGGTGTTCCTATGTGGGAACACACTTTACTCAGTGTCAAAGGGTTAACTAAATTACTGTACTTCATTTGCATAAGAAGCATGGCAGACATTTAAGCAAACTTTGTTGCATTAGGAACACTGGAGCTGTCTAGCTGAACTAGACCCAATGTCTACCTATGTAATGGCCCTGTCTCTGGCAGAAGTGGATGGGGTTGCAAAAACTTTGACACGGGCAGATGTGTTGCCTCCTTTCCTTACTGCTCCTCATGCTGATTTTGATGGCTACAGGCTGATTTGAACTCACAAGAGACTTGAAACCACTTCTGATAGGTCTAGAATTAATTACGCTAACTCTTGATGCCTATAACTAGGTTGATAAGAATAAAGCAAAATGGGAAGTTTAAATAGTTTTTACTGAACTCATGTGGCTGCCTGGTATCAATTGCTTAAAGCCAGATTATATGCTAAATGAATTTAACAGACGTACTTATAGCATACAGCTATAAGGGGTTTTTTGACCTACTAAGATAATCAAGACAATGAGAAAAGCTGCCATTACTTTTTTTCTTCCCCACTTTCTCTGCATTCTCATGGCTGTTCACTTGACATCTTTATACCTTCCCCCTTGACTAACACTTCTGCATACACTTCTCTGATGTTACATAGTCTAGCACCTAATGACTAGATGATTAGTGTACATAAATGCCTATTTTAGTCCATATCTAAGTGCTTGAGCACAGCAATTCCATTATGGTCAGTCGTAGCAATGAGAGGTACCTTCCAAACACCATTTCCAAAGGACCTAGCTTTACAGAAAAGAAACCCCACCCCTAAGGAGCAGGATGGAGGTGCTATTAAGAGGGGTTTAAAACTCAGCTACACTGCAGCTGCCATCCAGTTTCCACAGATCCCCCCACATTATAATTAAAACGACCCTACAGCACATGTTCTACATTTTATCTCTTTGTTTAATGGCTTCGTGAGTTGTTTTAATCAACCCCTCTCATTCCTTATAACTGAGCTGACAGATATTCTTACATGAAGTGAAATAGCCAGATGATTTTAAAATAGTACAGATCCACCACTGTGTACACCCCACGGCAGCTACAAGGCTCCACATGTATTTTAAGAAACCTCAATTCAAACAGTCATTCCACAACAAAGTTCCCAAGTTTGTCCCAAACAAACTTGGGAGACTCTGAAGCAGGGCAAAGAAGCCAAGTGGACAGTGTATTTTTAAACGTTCTGCTTTCATGGTTAGCATGTTTTTGCATTTAGAATGCCAGAATACAGCTGAATGGTCAGGATAGAAACTGCTAAAGTATGTTTTTCATAAAGTTCAAAAATAACCCACAGACATGACATGGGCTTGAGCTCTCTGCACTGCTTCTAGTTTTACAATTTGCTCCAAAGTAGTTTGCAGTCTTCAAAAGGTGAAATGCTCATATCCTTTTAATTATGTCAGCATTATTTTTCTATCCAATAAAAAATTCTGTCAAATATTAGAATTTAACAATTTAAGGATTCCATAGCACTTAATATAGTGATTATTTTCTTAAAATTAATGGCAGTACTCAGATGAGTAAGGGCTGTAAGATCAAGCCCATTCATTTAATAACTTGAAAAGCATTCATTTCTTAGTCTTAATGGGAGAGAGTGGCTGACAGGTCTCCAGTCTGTCTGAACAGCTCTGTGCTCAAGGACAGCAGCAGAAACCATTCCTTGTAAGCCTCTTCTGCCCCCAGGCTGCCTCTTGTTTGCCTGTTCAAGTAGTCTTACTCCTCTAAAACAGCTTTGCCACTGACTTCAAAGGGGGAGGAACCAGCACATGGTCAGGTTTTTAAAATAACAGCATATCCTTGGTTGCACTTCTACCACACCCTTCTAGGGAAATCTCACGGCACTTTCCAATAGCAATGGTAAAGTTTCCCAGTTTTTCAGTTAGGAATATTTTATACTGCAGGTGCTTAGTTACTTGTTGCAGAGGACAGAAGAAGCTAGTTTCACAGTATTTGGCAACAGTGCATAAATAAATGTAGGAGGAATCAAGTCAGAAGGCAATTCCACAAGGAGTTTAGTGCTCACAGTAGAAAAGCAGCATTTAGACTAGGAGATTCCCAGCATTATCTTTTTATGGGTGCTACAGAGCATCTGTCTGAGCAACTGCCGGGACCCACAAGAGACAGGCAAAATCCCAGTGTCTGGTCATCTGCATTTCTCTGAATGGCACTGTGCAGTGAATCATTTCAGTATTTACTTTAGCTTAATGCTCAGTTTTCTCCCTCTGTGCAAATACAGCCTACAGGATTTTGCTTTCTCTGTCTCTCCTTAGCTTTCTCAGTGGCCTTACCAAAGTACTTCTGGTACTTCTGGCCTTGTGATCTTCCACCCAGATGTTCTACTCTTAGTGGGGCCACAATACTGGTGCTGCTGCCTCATCCCCTGTGCATGCTCTGCCTCTCTGTAGAGGCGAGTAGATCTCCAAGGGCCAAAGGAGCAAACCCTAGTTCCATGTTCCTACATGCGCTGCCCAAGCATAAGAGAGAGCTCAGGCTGGTAAACTGGGGGTTTTGCCCAGCAAACAGGCAATCCTGCTTCTCAAATGCTAAAGCTTCTGCTCCCAGCTGCTGCAAGAACCATGCTGAAAACATAATTAAGAAACAAAACATGAGATGCCTGTGCTCTTGTTACAGCAAAGAGAGGGCTGGGCCTCATGAACAGAAGTGTTGCCCAGCCCTTGGAGAGGTCTGCAATCTGGGTTAGTGTAGAGGGATTCCTTATGGAACAGGGGCATATGATACCCCTGGAAAGATTGGACAACCCAGAGTTGCTGAGGAAAAGCCCCTAAACAGGCCCCTGGCTGCAGGCAGGCCTGGAAAGCACCTGGCTGCAGGCAGCCCTGAGAGTCCTTGGCAAAGTTATACACTGGTCTTCTCCCCCGCTGATTAGAGGCTGTCCAGAGGGACTGGGCGTGAATCTTTGCAAAAAGTAGATATAAGCTTGCATAGTTGAACAATAAAGGGAGAACGATGCTTAATCGTATCGGTGTACGTGTCATTTATCCGGCCAGCTCTCCAGACTCGGTCCCTTTCAGGTTAGGAAAGCAGCACCCTTTGACCCCTGCCTTGGTGGGGGATCAGATCACCTCAGCCCATAGGGAGGAGCACTGTGGAGCCATCTCTGCCTCCCTGCTCCTTCCCTCCCTCCCACCCTCCCCACTGATGCACTGATCCACTGATCCAAACAGGCCCCCAGCCCACTTCAAGTGGCTGGCAAAGCTGTTTTTCATTTTAGAACCTTAATACGGCCCAGATTTGGATTAATGATGGCATATCCCGTCAACCACAGGTACACGTGCTTGGGACAGACAGTCATTTAGCTTCTCCTTAGTGAGAAGCCTGACCTCAGTACCCACATCTGATGTGTGTAAGGCCCTGGAGACTTGGCTGTCTCTGCTCATGTCTATATGCTCAGATGGCACTCTGCCCAGCCACCAGTTGAACAAGTTCACAAAGACTGGGGTGCTAAATAATAATAACTCTCAATAGGCAAAGACTACTGCCTTCAGCCAGACCTCTTCTGCAGGAAACCACCCCCGGAGCCAGCACTGCCATACTGGTGCCATATGCCTACGCCTGACACCAGATGTATCTCAAAACAATACTTTGTCAGTGGGAAGAAGCAATCTGAGGAGTTCACAGGCATTTCTAGGCTCCAGAATACAGGTTATATTGCAGCAGGCTCTCAGGAAGCTCCTGGGTGGATTTTCTAGCTGACCACATGCATGTGAAAAAGCACGACCATCAGTGGCATGCTGCTGTGGATCACTCTGACACAGGAAACAGCAGGCAATGAAATCAACTTGCAGCTGAGATTATTGAATCGTAGAATATGTTGAGTTGGAAGGGACCCATCAGGATCATTGAGTCCAACTCCTGGCCCTGCACAGAACCCATTAAGAATCACCATGTGCCTGAGAGCCTTGTCCACATGCTTCTTGAACTCTGTCAAGCTTGGTGCTGTAACACTTTCCTGAGGAGCTTGTTCCAGTGCTCTACCACCCCGAGTGAAAAACCTTTTCCTGATATCCAACATAAATCCCTCGTGACTCGGCTTCATGCCATTTCCTTGAGTCCTCTCACTGGTCACAAGAGTGAAGAGACCAGTACTTGCCCCTCCTCTACCCCTCATGAGGAAGTTGTAGACTGCAATGAGGTCTCCCCTCAGTCTCCTCTTCTCCAGGCTGAACAGACCAAGTGACCTCAGCTGCTCCTCATACAGCTTCCCCTCCAGGCCCCTCACCATCCTCACGGTGCTCCTCTGGGCACTCTCTAACAATTTAATGTCTTTTTCATCTTGTGACACCCAAAACTGCCCCCAGGTCTTGAGGTGAGGCCACCCCAGTGCAGAGCAGAGCAGAGCAGGACAATCCCCTCCCTTGCCCGGCTGGTGATGCTGTGCCTGATGCACCTCAGGACACGGGTGGCCCTCTTACTGAAGTGGCAGATCCTTTTCAATGCTTGAGGGACTGAGAGCACAGGGACAAAGCTGTGGTACTGCTCCTTAGCTAAAACCATGAAAAGATGCCAAACTCATAGTCCTTCATCCACAGGAACCGAAGAACAGGGACTGAAACTCTGATTACTTATGTCTGCCCTCCTGAGGAATAAATAAATAAAGAGGAAGGCCAGAAGTACACATGCAACTTACTCATAACCTTTTGTTCTCACTCCTGCTCATCAAGAGCAGCATTTAAAGAGTCTAAGTATTCACAGTCCCTCTGAGAGCTGCCCAACCTTCTTCTGGTCAGGCAATCAGGAGACCATTTAATTCCTGCATTGCTATACACACATATATCTAGCCCCACACATCATATGGATGATATACTTCAACTGCAAAGGTGGATTAGAGCCATCATCTAGAAATAAAAGAGCAACTGAATTACTAAATAAAGCCCTTTTTTTCTGACTGGTCATGGACTGAGAATAATCATGGAAAGTAGCAGTATCAGATCTGAACACTGATTCTCTGGTTTAGGGCCCTATAACATCCTTTCTTCACCACAAAAGGTGTGAGGTATCTTGAAAGAGGCAACTTTAGGGTGACTTTGCTCTGGCTACTGATATACCTGGTATTGTACACTGAAATAGCTGTGTTCCTTCCAAGAGTCCTGTTTATTTTTGCTATCTGCTGTTGTGAATTTGGATATTTCTGTGTTTCATATAACTAAGTATAATTAGTAGTAATAAGAAAACAGGAGAGAGAATAGCAACAGAATTACAGCTAGTTTTGAAATTAAATTTGAAAAGGAAATTAAAACATGGTTTATGTGTACAAAAACCTTTACAAAAGAGGTTATCTCTTAATTCTAAAAGCTTCAAATTCCAACACTTCTGTATTGCTCCCCTCCAACTGTCTTCCTATTAAACTATGAAATAACATCTGAAAGATTTTGTGCTAGAGATTATTTGTGGTACCATACAAAATTCATCTCTACTAAAAATAAAATAAAAGTGGTTGACATCCTTCACATATTAAAAAAAAATAAATAAAACCAAACAAACACTTCTTCAAACCAAATGTCAGAATTCTGTTTAATTAAAAAAAGGAAGTTTATACTTGGTTATGGTGTGTGTCGACATCTATCCCTTTGATTTACAAGAGTATGGAGGGGAAAGAACAGATTGCTTTATTCAAGAGAAAGAAAGGAGGGAGGGGGGCCCTGTGTGACAGGAAAGAGTGTAGGCTGTATTAACTTCAGTGCTTGTTAAAACATGAAGGATTAATGGTAGAAAGGGAGGGAAGAATTGTGAATGTCTCCAGTTTAGGATCTTCAAAAATGTTTGGGGATTCTAAGAATGTCTCACCAGACCACATGAAAGATGCACAGAGAGACTCAGCCACACGACTGCTCTAAATCCAAAGCTGGTATTGCTCCACTTATACCATCAAACCAATGGAGCTGAAATGTAGCCACAAATTAAATTTATTTTTATTGAAAAAGTACTAAGTCTTTAAAAAGAAGGAAAAGAGTATGTCAGGAAACTCAGCCTTTCTTAGCCTAGTTTACAGGGTAGGTAACTCTGACATCTAACCTCAGTGCTGACATCTGAGTATTGCAGTAGAATCAGAGCACTCTGCCCAAGTCTGCAGAAAGGCAATATCCAGCCTTATGACTTCACTTTAAATAGAGCAGAAAGCTGGAGCTTTCTGCTTTCATCTCTGTAACTGCAGGTTCAGCCCATGTAACTACAAGAGAAAAATAATCAGGAAAAATGTCCACAAGCTGCCTTTGCAAAAGGGAATCTACACTTCAGCCCTTTTGGAAAGTGCATTTGCTGTTATTATTAATTCAGCAGTGTCACAGTGACTCAGAAAAGCAGCAAAACTGCTTGCTGTACTGCAAACACAGATAATCCTGATACTTCTCAAATGTGATACAGGAAGATCTTGCAAGCCTTTATCCACAACTGCAACAAACAATTGATTCAGCGACCCTGAATTACTGCACACACATGCAAGCCTCAGAATACAGTCTTTGCCAAGCATCATACTGGCTCTGTTAGACTGATGATGAGATGATTAAAGCCTGGAGAAATAAGGAGTAATTTCATAACAACAGCACATCAAAATAAAGTTTACTTTCCACCCAACTACCTAGATATCAAGTACCCCAATATGTTTGTTTTCTCTGATTAGGACCTGGCTGCTTATCAGATTGCAGGGTCAAACAATTAATGTTTGTGTGCCTGCATGTTGGAGAAGCAAGCACTTCCTTGCTTTGTCTGTTTTATTTAGGTCATGATACTCTAACAGTTATTCATGAGCACTCTTAATTGTTTTGATTAAATTATTGACAAGTGATGGGTATACAGCACCCTTTCAGACCTGGAGCCTGAGGGCATGTGTCTGTGGGTGGAGCACAGAGACCTTCTGCCATTCCCGCTCATTCCACAGGCTGCCCACAATTTGGAGCAGATGGTATGCGTCAGCTTGAGCATGGCAGTCTGGCATGCAGCTTGCATGCAGCAGGGCTCACTGGTTTCAGCTCAGCATTAGCCAAAGGCTTCTGAACCAGAGCTGCTATACATGTAGCCAGCTTCGGACATGGGTCATGGTGTCACTGCCTGCCACCACCGCTAACTATAGCTGCAAGTTTTGTGGCACAGAGACTACTTTGTTATGATGGGTTTGTAACAAAATCCTTACTAAAGCATCTCAGTCTGATGAAAGCCTCTAGAACTGAGCAAATAATAGCACTACCTGTCAAATTTACTTGGTGCAGTGGTCAGAAATGGCAGATAAACTTCAAGCACTGCAAATGAAATCGGATCTAGAGAAGCACATACTCAAAATGTCATGCAAACTAAAGCCTTCTGTAAGTGTTGCAGTTAGTCAACTCCTAAAGCATCTCTAAAGGTGAAGCCACTTCTGTCTAGCAATTACCTGGGGAACCTGGCTGTGAGGGACAAGTCCAGGCATGTTGGTCACGCTTCCCGAATTACTTCTGCATATAATCTCTCTGATATTATCTGATACAGAACATAGGTGTAGTCTGGGCAGCTCAGCTCCATCCCCATAAAGTGCCCCAGCCATTTGTCTAAGGACTTAAGCTTCTTATTGCTGCACACTTCTCCAGGCAGAACCTCCTTCCTGCTGGAACCAAGACCAGGCCTCAGGAGTGAGGCTTAAGAAGTATCCAGAGGTGTTCCCACCTAACGCTATGCAGAAGTAGAAGAGATCCCCCAGGGATTGAGGTATGGGTTAGGCTGGGATTTTGGTGTCCTGGACTCTTCTCCTCACAGTGAAAGCACAACAGATAATCACTTGATGGCAAGTTCTGGAAATACCAGAGTCAGACTTTAGAGAACCCACAGAGATAGCAAATTCCAGACTTGGAGAACAGGAATAGAAACACAAGTTATTCTCGTGCTGCGGTGGTGGTTTTGTGGTTTCTATGGCAGCAGTTCCTCAAACCAATGTATTTGATCAACCAGACTATGTGAAGCCACAGATGAATTAGAAATCAGTACAGATGCTGCAGGAACAATTATCTACAACTCAGCCTGTGAAGCTGGGTGTAGTAGTCACAGCTGCTTCTAAGAGAGTTGCAGATAAATCTCAGGTGTAGCACAGAGTCCAAACCCCCACAAGAAATGCAAAGGCCATGAGAACCAAGGCACAGTCAGAAGATCGAACACATCGAACCAAGAACACTTTAAAGCCCCAGATGAGGAAAGAACTTGCTTAAGTCCATCTTTTCTCCCAAGTCCATGAACTTAATTGTAATCACTTCTTCTAAGTTCTCCATGATTTTAATGACTCAAAAGCCTGCTCACAGCCCAGTAAACTGGTAAGTGCTTTCCTAAACAAGCAATTTTTAAATTCAGGCCTTCCGAAAGCAAATGACCTCCATTCTATGAGGAAAGACAGACACCCTGATGTTCAGCTGGTCCTGGGAAGACTCTGTAGAGTTAGAGACAGTCTCTACTCAGCTGACTTCCACATCAATGTCAGAGACAGGGAAGGGAAAAGGAGTATGAAGTGTCAGAGACAGACTCACTGAATTGCCAATGTTGGGAAGCACATCTAGAGATTGTCTAGTCCAACCCCTTGGTCAGAGCAGGATCAGATGGAGCAGATTGTGGATGACTGTGAGTAGCTGGGTTTTGACTGTCTCCATGGATGAAGACCCCATTGCTAGCTCGTGTTGACCTTCTCACCAACCAACACCCCCAAGTCCTTTCCCTCAGTACTGCTTTCAGTCCCTTCTCAGTCCAGCCTGCATTTCCACTTGGCATTGCCTCTACTCAGGTGCAGGACCTTGCACTTGGCCTTCTTGAACTTCATGAGACTTGCACAGACCCACCTCTCAAGCCTGTGAAGGTCCCTCTGGATGGCATCCCTTCCCTCCAGTGTGTCAACTAAACCACACAGCTGGGTGTGGTCAGTGAATGTGCTGAGGGTGCTCTCAATCATACTGTCCACGTTGCTGATAAAGCTGTTAAACAGTGCTGGTCCCAACACTGACCCCTGGGGACACCACTCATCACTGGTCACTGCTTGGACATTGACCACAACTTTTTGAGTGCAACCATCCAGCCAATTCCTTATCCACTGAGTGTTCCATCCATCAAATCCATGTCCCTCCAGTTCAGAGACAAGGATGTTGTGCAGGACAGTGTAAAATGCTTTGCACAAGTCCAGGTAGATGATGTCAGTCATCGGAAGACTAATAATAGAGGGTTTTATGTTTGCCCATATCCATCACTTTCACTGATGTACCCTTTATAAGTAGTGTCACTATGTAATTGGAAATAATTGAAAATAATTGAAAATTAATTAATTATTGCACATAGATGTGGAGATTGAGCAACTGAGAGGCACAAATAAACAGCTATCTAGTGGAAACAGAAGATACCACAGGCGGGTCTGTATTTAAGAATGAGGGTGGAAGCATGGGCTGCTTTCACACTGTTCCTGTCTCCTACAGTAAATTACGGTAGAGATCCTAGTATCAGTAGCCTAGCTCTGCACTCATAGAGCATTAGGAAGCAGCTAAGATCAGAGAGGAATAAATGAAACCCATTATAGACAATTTTTAATTCCCCTTTCTCTGAACAGACCTTAGTTTTCTGAAATTTCACATCCTGCTTTTGTCACCTGCAAGGTTATGCTGCTTGGTTTCTACAGTTTTTTTCCATAAGTAGTCTTGTAGAGGAGGAAGGGCTGAGATAAGTGTTTTCCAGTCTCAGGGTCAAAACCTTAGTAACACTAAATCAGTATAGTTATGCCATCCTACAGTTGCTGACTCCTGGAGTATCAGAGGACCACATCTTGCTCAAAAACCAGCATCCCTGGGTCATTCACTTGCATCAGTGATGGGACATTTTATAATGCATCTTTATCCTGCCAGGAAAAATGGATTTATCCCAGAAAACTTATGTCAGCAGTTCTGCACAACTCCAGTCTAAATTTGGCCTACTTTATTTATTTACAGATGTAAACATGAGATAACAAATGTTAAGCATGTTTTTCTCTCCATGAAATGACTGGTGACTCAGTATATGTTCATGAACAATATGGAATTGAAGTGGAATTGATATTTTTTCTGAGCTACAAAAACACTAAACAGTGTTATAAGAGCAATCAAAATGAATTAATCACAGGTCCTAACACACTCTGGCACATTTTGTTGTAGCGATAATGAAAACACTCTGATCTCTCCAGTAAGACAAATTGTTAAAAGCATATTGCTTCTTGCATGTAGGACGTTTGCTTGTCATCTTACGCTAAAATAATTCTACTTTAGCTTTTCTTTCTTTTTGCCCCACGGGAAACATCTTCCAAGGATAATATCAGCATCTCAGCCATGTGGCACGTGCTTCTGCCTTCCCTTTGTGGGAAGCTGGGAGTGTTAATCATCATTAAATCAATGGCGTCCATATACAAAAGTTCTTTCTAAGGAAGTACTTGTCAGTCATCCAGCCATGGGGGCAGAGGGCGGAAAACTGTTGATTTTAAACCTAAGGCAGTGGACAGTTGTATCCTGGGCTGTAATGATGGATTCCTTGGTGTCTGGGGCCTTTTACAGCAATTTAGAAGAATAACTGTTTTATATTTTGTGCCAGATAATACAGAAAGAGGCATCACTCCTCACATAGAGCTCCCACAGAGACAAAAATCATGAGGTGAAATAATTTTCTTGAATTTGGACCAAATGTACTCTTCATTGCAAGTAGTTTGCACTGAGAACAGTTACATAACCCAAACAGAAAAGTCATGCCTATGGCTGTTTATCCATCATTTGCAGTGCAGCTAGGGAATTGCATGGTATTCTACATCCTTTATGGAAAAAAGTTCGGTGGAAGGATCTCAGTGACTTATTGATTTCACATCTGATCCTGCATTTCTTGTTCACCTAAAACCCTTTTAGCACTGGGAGTTTCAAATATACAAAAAAAAAAAAAAAAGTTCGGATCAACGAAGGAAAATTGGGCTCTTTTTTCCCTTCCTTCCTTTTTACACTAGGTTATGTTGAAATGGAACCGAATCAACAACTTCTAAACTATAAAACAACCCCAGGAAAAATTGCAGGATTTGGTGATCTTTTCCTCTGCAATTTTGGGATAGTGTGACAAATCTGCATTTTTTTATCAAAGGAGATTTTCAAAATTCTGAGTCAAACGAATAATGTCATGTGTTTGTAAGTATCAATAATCTAAGCCATCTGCAAAGGAATGGTTTTGCAAAGGCATCTCTTTCAGGACACTGTGGATTTTGTCACTGCTTGAGGTTTTGGCAAACCATCAATATCACTATAATTTTCTCTTATGAAATATAGTTTTTGACTGATATATTTTTTTTTGCCCTTAGCTAGCTAAAGTTTAAAAATACTGCATTTCTAACTCGGCAAATTCAAAGGTTAGGCTTTCTCCAAATTCCATATTAGATGCCAGTAATTCAGAAAGGTATAATGCAAGTTATCCGTGAAATAAAGAAACTTAAACAAACAAAAAAAAAGCAATGTTTGCTGTATCAAGTAGCCAACATATTCTTTATATTTGGTCTGAAAGGAAGACTACAGAACTTTAGGAAGAGAAATAGCATCTTTAAGTACAGGTTCATTACAAATCTCTATTTTCACACTTGGAAAAAGCACAATGCTATTGCTAGTAGTGACAGCGTGTCATTTAAGTGTATGACATCTACTCCCTCCAAAAAAGTCTTAGTAGTGAGAACCGCCTGAAATTTTCTATCCAAGACAAGCAAAGCTGTCACTTCCTAATTATTTGATTCATAATTGAAATCTCAGTTTCAAATGAGGAAGGTGATCTGTCTTAAGCCTTGCTCTAAGCAAAGGAGCATTCTGTTGCTAGCAGACTTTGTATGTATAAACACAGTCCTCAAATAATTCAGACTGTTAATTACCAATGGGGAAGTGCACCCACCTTTTGTATTAGCAGTCATTCCACAGACTGACACGGGGTACAATTATTTTGTTATACAAATTAGCTCTGATGGGTGTGTCGCTCTTCAGGGTTCTGTACAAGACAGCAAGAGATCCAAGTCATCATGGAAAAATCAGCTTTGCTAAGGGTTTGGAAAGATACAGTTAAAACCCAAGGGAAGGTATGCAACATTGTGACATCCCTTTAGTCTAAATAATGAATTGAGTTTTGTGGAAATAAGTCAGTTTTAAGAGATTCTAGGACTGAAAGGTGAAGGGCTATGTGGAAAACATGGCATACTTTGTTCTGAACTGCAGATGCTAGTAGATTCCACGCTAATGGCTGCAGCATTTCAGCAGTAAAGCAAGACTGGTGATTTCAGGACTGGCTAAGACATTGTGGCACCCAAGACAGAATATGCATTTTCACATTTTCAGTGCCTTTTCTGTCCTCCCCCACCAAAGCCTTTGACAGGAGACAGGACACTCCGTCCCTCATACATGTGGTCCTGTTTGTCCCCCTCTACAAATCTGCTGCATGCAGGTCTCTCACCTAAGACACCAAAAACCATTTTCCAAGTACTACACTTAGCCTTCAGATGTGTGGGTGTAACTTCTACTGACTCACACACAATCTCTCCACAAGTATTGGGGCACTAAGGCCAAGTGATAGTTATTTTTAATCATCAAAGGCTAGAAGTGGTGTATCCTCCAATGGGAGGAGCAAAAAAAGACAACTGGTATCAGCTGAGAACAGAGGGAAGAATCTAAAACAATAGCCTAAGAGACAAGACATGGGCTCTTTCTTACAAACTGTGCTCTATTCCAAACAGAAACATGGCAGAGAACAAAAGTTTTGAAACAGGAACAGAATAAGTATGTCCTTCTATCACAAGCTGTAGCTGAAACTCTTCTTCTCCCCCAGTCATAGAGTTAGAATTAGAACTTCCCCCAAACTGTAATTCAGAATGGCGCAACTACGCATCTGCATTAACAATTACAGTGTGGAGATAACCATGTAGGCACAAATGTAAGAGCAACAGAGTGTCCCAGAGAAAAGGCACAGCAGAGCTCTACACAGCTCCACAAAGGTCATCCTACCAATGATGCACCGCAGGAAACAAAACTGAAATGAAAACAAAACAGCCCCTTTATTGCTGAAGAAGCCCTCCTTGGTATGATTGACAGTATTTTGGTATGTGCTATTAAAGTCTGCAACACATCTGGGACCCTGGGTGCTGAGGTATTCCCACTATGACAGCTGTCTCAGTGTCTTCACAGGCAGACATTCAGAGGTCCATTCACCAGAGAACTACTTTGAAAAAAGGCAGAATCTGATTCATGTTTAGGATCATAGGGTCATGGGGAAATTCAGTTTGGAAAAAACTTTCTCTCCCAAAGAAGGGGTTTGTGGTTTTTTTGGGAAAATTTGCAGTCATCTCAGAACCACATGTCTTCTCTGACATTTACAGCCCTTTAAAGACTGACCACAGATACCCTCTCTCACTAGAAACTGAGGAATTAGATAAGTCAGCTCTGGAACTGGACACGCTGGTTCTTTGGATTGATTTTACTTAGGGAATTCTGTGACGCTTAGAGGGAGTTCAGAGTCTTTCATTTCTTCTATGTCTCGGAAGAGCTGAATCCCTGCTTGAAAGTCAGTGCTAACAAGGTGAGGAAGTTTTTGTAGAAAAGCACCATTATAACTAAAAGAGAAAATTTTCTTCATTTTTTAAGTATTTCAACCATACTTTCTGGACTTTCCTAAACTTCTTGTAGTATTTCTTTTCTTTAGAGACTGAGCTCTAGTTTGGCTTCCACAGAGAAGGAAACTCAAGGACAAGGGAAAAGGAGGATATTAGTCATTCAGGCTTTTACCTCAGCCTGTTCCACACACAAGTCTTGTGGATTTGGGCGCTCAGCACCTTTAGAAGGCAGGCTGCTGGAGAAAAAAGCACATCTGAAGGAATTTATGTTGATTTTGAAAGAGCAGACAACAACAAAGGAACCAAATCAGGAAAAAAAATAAGGCAACTCTGGCCAATATCAGCCACTAAATATAGCCTTTCTCTTACCTCAATGCATCTAATTCTAAGATACGCATTTATGACTCCATCCATTTAGTTGAAAAGGGAAAGACCACACCAGGATAAGCAATGAAGAGTGGTCAAACACATAACTTAATGGCAGTGCATGGAAGCCACTACAAAAAAGCTAGGGGAGAATGAAACATTTTGTGGTGCAGCTGAGTAGCTGATTTCTGTACCCAATCCACCAGTATTTTCCAAGCACGGACAGCTTTTCTTGAAATTAAAATACAGAACACAAATCCCCTTTCCCACAAAAAACCTGACAGTTTAGTAAAAAGATGGAACTAACCAAGTAAATCTGACTGCATGGCATTTTAGGAAAAGGACAGAAATAGCTGCAGCTATTGAAAGTGATATACTGCTGAAATATTTTTGTGATTATGCTAAAAGCCAATCTGACTCCTTGAAAGAACTCTTAAATGGTTATTGCTTCCTCAAATAAAAGCTACTTCGTATCTGCTCTCCTTCTTTAAAAATACACTGAATGTAGTTGCTTCAAAGTGTCAGATCTGTACTTCTCACTGTCCTTTCGAGACATTTGGAAAAGACATAGCTGACAAAGAGGAAATTAGTAGATCAGGAAATAATCCATAATAAATCAAAAGACAGTCAATGTAGTATTTTTTTTATTTCTGTTATCATTAGATTGGGTGTAGTAAAGCAGAATTCTTTACTTTCCAATCACAATGCAGAGCCCTCCAAATCAGAAAGTCACATTCAATTTGGTTTATTTGCATGAAACTAATACCTTTAGCTGTCTTCCTCCACCCCTCCTCTCCTGAAATGATGAATGTTTGAGGCTGAGATCCAGATACCTCAACCAACTTTAATAACCCCTCTTTAGTTCCAGAAGAAAGGAAATGGTTTGTAATACCCTAAAGTCCCTTAGACACACTGATTATTTCTTTTCCTTCTGACTTCTGTCTCTGCAGATCAGCTCTAACCCAGAAGCTATGAGATCTGATAGAAGAGCTGTGCTGTACACATGCTAACAGGCCCTGCTGGAAGAAGGGGTATAAAGCTCAGACTATTATCTGCTAGCCCATCTACTGCAAACTCTGAGTTCTCATTTGCCTCATTTGACCAGATATGTGGCTGCAAAGTTTCAGATACTTCTTCAGGTAACTCTGGCTTAGAAAGCTTAGGTCAGACCACTGTGAAACAGAAACAACATCATGGGCAGAGATGATGAGTAGTGCAAATAATCCTCATAATTAATGGGTAATGTAGATTTTTATTTGTATGTTCAGGGAAAAAAAACACATTAAGAACATAAAAAGCACTTTCTGAAAAAGACAGAAATATTGAGAAATATGGTTGGTGCTACTCTATCAATCAATGGTATGGGAATGTTCATATAGAAGGCCAGCCCCGTGCATTCCAGAAATCAATACAGGATTGAGCACATGTTGAGTCAGATCATCAATAACTGTGAGATACTATTTTTGTTTTTGTCACCCCCACCTAAACACAGACCAGCAGTAGCTGAGAGAAGCAGTGTGAACCACTGCTTAAAATTCTCCCAACTAAACCAAGGGATATTCAATGCAATTTCCATGTTGTTGCTGGAATTCATTCCATCTCTGGATACTGCCAAACCAACCCAACTAGGGATGACTCATCTGCAGGGTTTCATGAAGTACTTCTGAAAGGCATGTGTCTTGCCTTTGGAATGCTTTGGATTACACCAATAGTATGTTATGCTCCAGCATGGGGGAAGAGGATATTCCTGACTCTTCCCTACAAAGATATTCCCAGTCTGCACTCTGCAGTATTAACTGCATGCTCCATTTATTTCTCACTACCTAAGGAAAGCATTGAGCATTCATTCCTTTGGCAAATGATATCACCCTGTCATTCCAACGTTGCTTCTGAGACAACAATTTTTGCTTGCATAGGAAAACAAATGAAAAAATTGTCCAATCCCTCATTCTTCCCTGTTTTCCTATTTCTAACCTTGTGGTAAAGAGATGTATGATGAGCTACAGAGGAAAAAATTTGGGAGTCACAGCTAAAATACTGTCGGCACATGAAGCAGAAATATAAAAACCCAAAGAAGGGCAAAAATAAAACATGTAGAAAAAAAATATTCCATAGGAGGTGAGAGTAGAAGCCAGCAGGACTGTTTCATTTTAGAAAGCATCTGATAGAGCACATGGCAGTACACACGAATTAGTGAGTAAACATGTCCACTTGGCTGATTGTCATTTTTCCTTTAATGCATAATAACTAAAATTGAACCCAGTATTTGTAGCACAACATGTTGTAGAGCTATGAAATTTACTACTACTTAAATTGTACTAATGAGCCAACAATTTCATATGACTTGAAATTGGGTTAGAATTTCATATTTACAGAATATACCACCCCTCACATTTGAGGACTGAAATCAAATATTTTGCTGACTGGAGTTAGGCAAAAATGTCCTTGCCAGTAGATTTTTACATCATTGTCTGTCATGGCTGATAGACAACTTTAGTTGAAGCTCCTTGGTTCTGGCAACTTTCAGCATTTCACATTCTCCTATGTTAGATTAAAAACAGTCCCAGAAAGAGGTAAAGAAAATGAAGAAATTCCATGGTACTCATCTCACCTAAATCTGGATAATATATCAGGAAAGACAGGAAAACATTAAGGGTTCTAGCTTCAAAAATTTACCAAATTAGCACAATTGGTATCTGAAGTTCTCCCTGCTGCATTCCAGCCAGCTCTTCAGCTGTCCAGAGATGCTTCACAGATCTATCTCTATTGATGTTACCAGAATTCCTGAGGTGAAATTTCTTAGCAGTTTCTCAGAAATGGCTTCAAAAACCTATTTATTGATTTGGTTTCTCAGAAGTGGCTCGCAAAAGCTCATTGACAGTCACACCTGAAATGAGTTTCTACTTCCTTGTATCTTGCTCTCTGAGCCCCAAAAATTGAAAGGAAAAAGGTGTATTAGTCAGCATCTGTAGGATTTATTGAGACCACTTTTTGCAGAAAGTCTTTGGGAAGGAAAATAGAGGCCTATTGTGGAAATTTGAGTACACTCAATTATTTGAGTACACTCAAAGTACTGTGTTTATCATATCTGGGCAACCTAGCTATAACAATAAGGTGTGCGTTCATCTCTAGCTGTTGGGCTGGACTGTTATAAGGTCATGCATTTTGTGAAATAAAATTGGGCCTCTCTCTCAGAAGGCCTAGAGAAATAACTGGATCAGGACTGAATAAGGGAATGTTTCTGTAGCAAAATGGTAATATAAATGATATGGGGCTGACTAATAATACAGTCTGTTTCCACTAACAGAATAACATGATGATCTATAGAACTGAAATCCAGACTCTGAGCTAAGATGCTATTTTTTTCTTATTTTCCATCTGAGTCAGTTAGAACAAACCTGTGTTCAAGAGACCAAGTTGTGTACTTTTTGCTTCCCCATTTAATCATATGTGGGTATCCCCATCTGATCTGAAGATGCACAGAAGATATTCCACATCGAAAGCCCTATAATGGTGATTCACAGACAGATCCAACTCATAATGGATTTAAATGCAAATTATCTATGGTCAGTTTGAAAAGAAAATAAGTAGTTCCCATGGGTAGAACTGATGTCCTTTAGCTGAAAGAGCATGAATCCAGGATACATGTGCAAGCACAGTGTCATATGTGTCTCTCAATTCACAGGTTTTAAAGTTCCATTTCTAAAAAGGGGCACATCCAACAATGTGAGGATTAGACAGAAGCTCAGCCATGCCAAATTCCTGGCCACCATTTTGTCCTATGTGTGTTTTTCTAATGGCAAGGATAGCCTGTCTCATTGCTTTCCATGCAGTGAGTCATACCTCCTCTGTTTAAGAGTATCGAGATAGAACTTTAAATTAATGGAGCAAACTGTTATGTCTTTAGTCAATCTTCCTCTGTGTGCTTAGAAGGGCTACCCCAAATCTGCTCATTATCTTGCAAAATCAATCTAGTTTAAGGATTATTCTTCCTAGAAATGCCATTTCTTCTCTTGAAAATTTTGTTCAAAACATTAAGCAGCATGTACATCATAGAAGAATCTGAACATGGGATCTGAGCTAAGGTCTTAACCAGTCTGAAAGAACACATTGGCTGCCGAATACGATATCCAGGCAAATACAAGTCCTCATTTCAAAGGTAATACACAAACACACACACATACATATATACACACGTACATAAATCTGTATGGCACATTTGCAGGCCTAAACTCCTTGTGAAGTAGTTTTTCAGCACAGCAAATTAGAAAAATATGCCCAGAATTAAAGGTTACTTAATCAGGTTGAAGCAGCAACTTCAATTCCAGCAACTCCCTCCCACTATGTTACATCTGATAATGTACCCAAGTCCAAACATAAACTTAGTTCAAAAAGATGTTTGGTCCTTGAATGTAAAATGACACTTAGCTTACACAATTAGACAGGTAATACATATCCTTCCAAGAGAAGCAATTTTTACCACAGAATTATCTGCGTTTTACTAATCTCTGATTGTTAAGTTTTACTTGCTGAAACTTTTCCATATGGCTTTTTGAATACCACTATCCTGTATCTAATTACTACAGAGGGATATTAATGAAGAGGTTTGAAATCTGGCCCAAGCCCTGTTCCACAGTTTGGACAGTTTCATGGAGATAGAGCCAGTGAGCTGAACACTTCTGTCAATACGAGGCTGTGCCACTTCACACACAAAAGCAGTGGCAAAAGAGGACTAAACAGACATACAGAAATAAACCACTCAATTATTTTGTAATTGTCCATGAACTTCTAAACCAGCGTGACTGTAAAGTAGCACTGAGTGAAGTGAAGCACTATTTTGCTGACCTAAAGGACAGTCAAACAGGAATTAGGAATTGGTGGAGTAGTTCTTGTAATCGAGACCATTTTGATCAAGCTGGAAGTCAGACGCATGTCCAAAAATGTGACGTTTACTACCCAATTTTAAAGGCAAAACATGATATTGAGCAGAACCAAGGCAAGGGTAGGCAGCTTGAGTGCAGAGGATGCGAGGAAGTTAACGTGGGTGGGAAAGCATGTGTAACTGCCTGGATGAGGAAGTGGTACACCACAGTTACTTCATAAGTGTGAGGGATTTATGAACTACATCTCCTAGGGACTGTTTTAAATAGACAAAGAACGACATGCAGTCCTGACAGGCTTTTGTTGGAGAAGGCTGGTTGCCTTCTAAAAACACTGGACTGTCACTTGTACTTTTACTAAAAATGCCTATTTTTGACCTTAACCTTTTCATACAAACAGTGGGGAGATGCACTATGTAGTAAACTCTTTTGCCTAGCATATAACCAATGGCTTCCTCAGTCTTACCTGACAATGGAAAACATATTCTGGTGTGGTTTTCTTGAACTTCATGTTCCACACCAAGGCTACCCCATCCGGTTCATGTGGAGCATCTTCATTATTGTTATAAGATGCAACCATCAATTCAGGGTACTAGAAAGGAAAAGAAAATACAAATGAAATAACATGGATGATGAAAAACCTACACAAAATCATATGAGACAGAAATAATCTACACTAAACGTGCAATATCTGGTTTTAATTATTATACATGCTAGTTCAATCATACTATTCTGCTTTATTTTGGTTTTACATTTTACTCATCCCTAACATCCTTAAAGCCCCAGATACTTGCTCTCTATCAGTTATTCTCAAATATCACAAGGGCAATGTTATTTTCTGCAGGTAATTCTTAAGAAAAGACAACTAACACAATATTTATAAAGGGAATGAAAAGGAAGGAAGAGGGAAAATTTGAACGCTTGAATAATTTTAATGTATTTGCTTAACTATCTCTTCAGGGACAAACTGCTGTCTTAATTGATTTTGATAATAAAACACTACAACCATAGGGTTGACTTGCTTTTATTCTGAAATTCACTTTTTTTTCAGCATTCCTGAAAACTATTCTTTCTTATTTCATTATGCACTCTTATGCACTTATGCACGGAATCAACATGAAAGCTCTTCTTGATGACTCAAATGGCAAACAAAATATTTTCTTCACAGAAGCTCAATTTTGCAAGATGCTGAGGTCATCTTGTAAAGCACAGGGTGACCTTGAATTCCACTGACTCAGTGAGATTGATGCAATAAGCACTTTAAAATCAGATCTACACTTTCTTGTATACCCATTATCCACTGTTGTATAGGAGTAGATATGGAACACCCATATGTATTTGCTTTGTTTATATATACCTATCTATATATACATAATATCAAACGTGAAAAATCAGAATTTCACACTGTCTTGATGACCTTGCATCATGTTAAAACACCATAAGAAGTACTAATTTATCCACAAAACATCAATTACTTTCTGTCTACATAGTAACTCCCAGTTGTCCACTCTCACGTGTTTGACACTAGGCACCTCTGGTAACCTCTGTCCTTCCCTCTATTTGCCCATTTAGAGGGATAGGGCAGTGGACATTATAGCATGTCCAGAGAAACGCATGTGGCTTCTGCAGACCAACGAGTCAGCAGCTCAGGTTCTGCAAGACCTACATTCTCCTCCTGTAAACCAGAAATGCTTTCCCTCAAAATTTCTCAACAATTTCCCTCAATTTCTGCAAGTTATTGTCACTTTTTGTCTTTCCCAGGTAGATTCCTGCCAAGCCATCCACCACTTTACAAGAGAACAGTGAAGCTAGTAGATGCAAAGGAAGCAGGACAAAGAAACTGCCATTTGGGAGCTGTGAATTTGGTCCAAATGCACTTTAACAATAAAAAAACCCCAAACCATCACTCTTTATATCATTATTATTGGGGTTTGAAACTCTCTGCTCTCAAAATCCATTTGGAAGAAATAATGCACACAGCTGTAACTTCTGCCACCAGCAGCTGTTACTTCCCACTTTCTGTACACTTCCATGGATAATGTATCAAAGAGCTGATGATTTTTCTATCCAAGCTCATCGCTCCAAATTAGCCTGGCCCCATGTGTGGAAGAATCAGCAATGACACATGGCCACCATAGCCTCCCTTTTCCCATTTGAAGGAAGCTCTGACTAGGTTGTACCTACATCCCTCCAGACCCTGGCTGCTGGCACACCTTGTAAGGACAATTCAGCACCCAATTCACTTGCATGGGATTTAGAGGATGCAGTAGACTAACCACGTCTTCTCCCTCATCAAGACCTGAGGGAGACCTGAAGGTGGATTAATCCCACACCTGAGATACCACCTCTCTGGACACAGTTGTGCCAACCATGCCCTCAACTGCTCTCATCCATCTCACCCCTCTCCTCTCCCACTCCTGCAACAGAGCTTACAACCACTTCTGAACAGCGAGCTCAGCTTCTCCTTTGAACCTTTTCATCCCACACTGGCCCATGTCCAAGTAAACAGAGTGTGCAGCAGGCTCTTGGCAGGCCATCATGTTTTGGCTGAACAGGTTGGGTACCATTCACACGAGTGGCTAAGCCTGCAGTCATGAAGGGGCAGATACCTGGGCAGGCAGAAGCAACAACCCCTCCTGCCAGCATGACTGCAACCAGCTAGGGTGTGTGACCTGCTCCAAAGTACCAATTCTGAAGCACTTTGAGGCTGGCTCATGCTCCTGGGAAGTTTAGTGAGCATGGTTAGCAGCACGTCTGGCCATAAACAAACACTGACTCAAATCTTGCTGGTCTATTGGTAGGTTTTGCAGTCACTTTATGTATTTGACTGGAAACACAGTTTAAAATTTACACAGATGCTGGGGTCATAGCTAGCTGGGTTGCACCATTATGAGGCTTTTTGACCCTTAAAAAAACAGAGCTAAATGCAGCACCCTAAATCCTCTCTGCCATTGCACACTCCAGTGCTCCACTCAATCTACTTCCACTTACACAGTTTCAGTCCTCACCAGGTACCCAGATGTCCTGCAACTGAAAACAACATGAAAACGGTGCTGTGCAAAACCTCATTCAAGGCTGTTGCCCGAGAGTCAAGAAAGACACATCACTATCCCCGAGACCATGGTTTTCTTGGCTTTAGGCTATCTAAGTTAGTTCCCCTCCCATGCACATAGTAAGGTGATATCATTCTTTGTGTTTACTCTCAGTCTGTTGGGCCTTTCCCTAAGATCCTTAAGCACCTAAGCCATTTTCCTGTTGCTCTGTGAAAGAATCAAGGGGCTAGAGAGTTAACTTGAAGGGTATGAATGGTCCCACATGTTTGAGACCATATTGTACATGTGACTGGGAACAGAATAACTTGTTTAATCGATGTATCAATGTCCTTTGTTTGATTAAGCTTCTATTTACCTCCAGGCTGTTTCGCAGCAGCAGTTTTATCGCAGAAAATTGAGCAATGTGTTCTGCAGTTCCCATGATTATTCAAGTTATTCTTTGGCACAGTGGACACTGTCATGTCCTGGAGCGTGTGTGAGCAGCAGAGCTAGTGGTTAGGTGAAATACCTCTGCCCGGCTCCACCTCCTGTCCCATGGATACAACTTAAAGCAGGAAAGCAAGGAGGCAAGTCCCTACTCCCAAGCTACTGTAGGGCAGCATGCAGAAGCCCCCCACACAGAGGAGCCCCTGCTGGGGTGCCAGGGAGCTGAGCATGAGGAGTTAACAAAGAGGAAGGCAGGCGGGGCCACCCTGGAACAAAGAGGTGGGAAGCAGAACATGCCTTCAAGCCCCAGGGGCTGAACAATTACATTTGGCAGTGCTCTTCTGAGGCAGCTTTTTTTCTTGCTGCCCTGGGAATACAGTAAGAGCTGCCTGTTAGGAAAATATCAGATAAGAATTCCATGTAATTTCCAGCCCCTGAACAAGTGAACAGTTTAAGATAAGTGTTTCCTCAGGCTTATATTTGATTTCTGTGGAAATCCATATGTGCTTAAAGGCCACCCACATCACAATAGTGCATACCTGTTGCTAGACTGATATTTTGTATGAAAGCAAAGGTATAAATCCTTCATTTCACGCATGGGGCGCAAGATGGCTATTACAAGAAGCCTCTCTGCAGCTGGCTGTTGTGCACCCCCCAGACCTCCTCAGCCTACCAGCCACACTCACTGGGACCCCCCCGACTCTTCTCCTCTCTGCTGCCTCCACGTCCTGAGTGCAGTCAGCTGCCGCCTTGCCTGGGAAGTACCCAGAGGGATAGAAGCAGCTCTGCTGCCATTTCAAGGGGAAAGAGAGAAGCACAGATTCAAAGTCCCTGTGCTCCTTATCCACTGCCTCTCTCCAGTCTGCACACATCATTTATGTACTTGACCTTGACCACTTGCTCTGCTCATGTGCATATCTAATGTGGTGCAGAAAGAGCTGCTCCTTCTAAGATTAGGCAAAGCTTGTTCTTAACACTGGGCTGAACTACATCTATAGCACCTTTGCTGCCCACACCAGGCTGCACCAGGTCTCTGGAGACCCTGTGGCATGACTGAGGCTGGGTTTCGGGCCAAGTGGGCAGACTGGCTTGTGCTCGCATTTTTTAGCTCCATGTCCTCTTGGAGCAGTTTTGTTGCATCTGTATTGTGGATTTAGGAGCAGAGTGTCCTTGGTTCTCTCCACAGGGAAACCAGATGCTTTGCTCCAGGCCAGAACCTAGGAACAGGCTAACAATGATGAAACAGGACAAGGGGGGCTGGAGTAAAACCAGAACTAAATTAATTTAACAGGACCTGTGATGATGTCTGTGTGTGCTAATCCCAGCTCTCCAACAGAGTAACTAATTAACCTGGTTTCTGTACTTTGCTGATGTGACTGTATTGGTTTTGGAGAGTTTAAGCAGGTCTATCATCAATTTTTTTCTGCAATGACTGCCTTGCAGTGCACAGAAACTGGGTACATTTCAGGCATGTTGCTTTGGTATGCCCCAGGGCAGCTGCAGTCTCCTCTTCCATCACTTGAAGAGAGGACCCAGCAGTTTTTGAAAGACATCTTTTCAATCTTTTCAAATTGTTCAGATACTTTCACCTTTTTATTTTTAGTATATTAGAAAAATTAATTTTATTTCTCACCATTATTTTTTAAATTGTATATACTATGTATAGTTACGCATATTTAGTAAACTAATTTTAGTTAGTTTAATTTTAAACCTTTTGTCCTAAAAATGTTTGCATGGGCTGAAGTAGTGAAAGGGAAAGGAAAAGTAAAGACTTCATCTTGGTAGGTTTGTTAACCTAGGGTTCAAACACAATATCCTGATTTTGAAGACCAAGTAACATATATAAAAAAAAAGAAGCTGACAGCTTCATTATTGTCCATTACTCTTCTTTACAGAGAAATGTGCTTTCACTCACACAAGGCCCTGCTGTTATCTCAAAAATAACATCCTGCTCTGCATAAAGAAGAGCACACAGAGGCTGCCCATAAGTTTCACTGGGAGAAGTGGAAGTGATACGGAAATATGTCTCCCAACTTCACATCTTACCTGAAGAGACCAATCCATGCAGGTGACGACACGATGCTTTGACCAGTGCTCATCATAAAACTGCCGGTTAAAGGAAAGGTTGGCTCCTGCTTGAACATCTCTGTGTGAATTCAAACAAAGTGATAAATTTTCAAGTACCAGGGTTCAAATGCTGTGAAAAGCAGTGCAAAGTTTTCGACTACTTCTCAGATCTCTGCTCAGCCTGGGGAAGTCTGCCACCTTGATTTAATTGCTCTCACTGACTGTCTGGCTGAAAATGATGCAACAAGGAACACATTTTAGATCTGTTTCACAAAACCACATTTCTTAATTTCTCACTGCCTGCCTGACTCTTCTGGGTCACTCTGGGCTCTCTGCCCTCTTTGTCTCTCAGGATGAACCCAGCCCTGGCATTCAGTTCCCCCTTTTCTGAACCTTCACCTCCAAGCTATAACCAAACCTCTCTTACTTTTGACTCCTGAAATCTTAAAGGTATAGCACCTCCTCCCAGAGGTGGAGAGAGCAGATGCTGTGTGACACTGTAAGGACAGGCTGAAGTTCAGTGCTGGTCCAACACTGCCACACTGATGCACTCAGCTGGTCCATAGGGATGGTGTTCTGGGTTAACCTCCAGTAACTTCAGTGCAATACAGCTCCTGATTTGCCATGAGGCCTCAACAGATACATAGCTGTTACAACCTATGTATTTCCTCTCCAACTAACAAGTTTTACTGCTTTGCTCCCATATCAATTCTGAAAACAAAACTTGTCACTTCTTGTCTTAGCTGTTTAGATTGCAAATGCTTTGGGAGATCATAATTTTATCCCCACAATGCATGGTATAGTGGGATCCATTACAGACCTGAGGCAGTAGTAGAATATAAACAACACTAATTTGAATCTGTGAAAATATCATAAGCACACACATGTACACCACTGGAATGTACACGTTTACATGTACTGTGTATACACACATTTATCTATTTCAGTTATTTGTTCAGAATTTTAAATTTCACCCTAAAAATGAAACAAAAAATTAAACCAGCTGAATAATATGTCAAGTTAAAAAAAAACCAAAAACCCAACCCCAGATCAGTCAAGCACAAAGCTATTTTACAATATAATTTCAGATGACAAAGTAACCCAGGCCTTCACAGAGAAATTTTGAGCTTTTCTTAGCTGTAAAAATGTTAAATTCTGTTTAAAGTTAAGGCTTCCTGTTACTTGAATTCTCTTTATAAAACTCATTTTACAAAAGCAAAAAAAACCCCAAACTGACCCATCTTTCTCTTCTACATCTCTGCCACTGTAGTCAAAGAAGATGTCTGAATCTTCAGCCAAAGCTCTCTCAATTACACGTATTGTGCGGTCAAAAAATATCAGGAATTCTTCTGAATGGAGAACTTGTTGCTTTTCTTCTTCTGTCAGTTCTCTAGGAGGAGCTTGGAAAATGAAAAGATATAGTTAGGAGTATGACATTTCACCCCTTTCCCAATGAATCAACATCTTCAGTGGGTTTCTTTTGACATGAAAGCTTGCTGTAGCAATGTCAGGAGAAAAAATCAAAGCTTTACTCTTAAAATCATGACTAAGAAGTTTTTAATATGTCTAAACATACTCCTGTATATTCCCAGAATGTAGCCTCTACATAGACGAGATCCTATATCTAATGTATTTATTATTCTGAAATGGAAAATTCTTAAACCCCCCAAATTAAATAAACGCAATGTTCCTATTTCAGGAAATGGCCATGACTGACGTTTAGGCAATACCTAACTGGAAAAGCAGAACACTTATGTAACAGAGGACCTGTCAGAGGAGCTGAAGATAAAATAATCTTCTTAACTTATACTACAGTTCTTTGTATTAAAAGGGCTCACATAATCTCTCCCTTCACTTCTTCCAATTTCTACTTGGTGTCACTGATAAATTCTGTCTTTGCTTCAGAGCTTTTGTGAAGTAATGAACTGAATAACCAAAGATATTCTCTGAGGCAGAAAAACTGAAAGCAACCAGCCAACACCAGTTTCTTTAAGGCAGCGTTATTCCTTGCAGAGGAACCCTAAGACTCAGAACAACAAATGTCACTGAGCCATGGGCAAAGCTGCCCTGGGAGGGGGTGTCTTGGGCAGCAGTAAGAATAGCATGACCCCCACAAGATGAAGTTGATTCTTTGCATGTACACAGAGATGATAAACCTTTACTTCCAATATTTCCAGTTTGGCCCTTCATTTGAAAAATACTATGTTTATAGAATGCACCAATGCAACATCTCCATCAGTTTAATGACCTGTTGGTAAATTTTAACTCAAATATGAGAATCAGGGGGAATGAAAGTTGAGATGCTGCTGTTACTACAGTACAAAATTCTATTCTCAATTACACTATCAGGGTCATATTGATATTGTGGCAATATTGTGTATCGATTATGCATTTTCCCACATGTGCTTTTGAATCATCATTTTGGTTATACTTCAGAATTACTTGTATTTCAAGAAATGACACTAATATCTTTACAGTTACCCCAAACCAACCCTGCAACTAGCCTGAATTCCGAGCATAAAAAGCTCTGTTGACAGAGAATTTTGTTCCAAATTTATAATTACAAACACAAGCAACATATCATAAACAGATTTATTGCAAAAGTACAGAGAGTCCTATGTAAGAGTTTAACAAGTGATCAAGGGTCTCCTACATTTGGCTTTACACTATAGATTTGAGGTGTTTACCTGTGAAAATGACCTTGCAGTCTCCCTAGACCATACTGGGTTAAAACATCAGCAGCCAAAAAGGGAATTCAGCAGTTCAGAGAACACCCACTATACAGTGAAGTTTAACTCCCAGCCCTGTCATACATATCTCAATGTTTAATTAAACAGTGAGTGACACAGTTTCAAGCTGCAACTCAAAATGATTTTCTAGTTTCTCTGCCGTGCCACACAGTTGCTTTCAGTGATCAGGAAGATGTGGCCCCTGCTAACCATCTGATTTTCCTGCGCTTCGCACTGGATTCATGCACTCCAGTGCCCGAGTACAATGACACGACCAGGCCCCAGGGCAGGAACGGATGGGAAGGCACAGCAGCAGGCAGGAGGAGTGTCATGGTCATCACTCCTGCAGTACTCAGCTCCCCCTGCTCTCAGAGTTGCTGAGGTTGGGAGAGGCTGCTATCACCACACTTTGCCTCAAGTTTGCCTCAATCGGTCAAAGTGTTAGCTCTGAAAGACAAAATCTCTGCACTACACCTGAGCTAAACAGAGAGGGTAGGAGGAGCAATTTGGCCCTCAGGAGACCGAGCAGCTAAGAAGTTAGAAACGCTAGCCTTTGATGATCTCCTGTGGCCTTGGCCCTATGTTTCCTACCAAGCAGGTTAGTGGTTCCTGTGGAGCTCCACACATCCAGAGAATATCTGCATCCCCCCACATGGTCCCCCTGAGTAGCAGAGCGACAATTACCAAGCAGGAGCACGATTTGCCCCTAAATGCTTTACACAGAAGCAAAGCATGTGGAAGGAAAAGAATGACTAGCAAAAAGTACAGCTTGACCTATTGCAGCATCTACTGCTGAATAGTAATTGGCACTGAGGGAACTCATCTGGCAAGGAAGCCTGTAATGAGGCAATATCCCATCGTCACCACTAAAGCACTGCTTTCTGAGAATCAAAGACAACAAGCATGACAATGCAGCAAAATGGCATAAAGAGGGGGAAAATAACTGCAAAGGCAACTGGAAAACTCATTTAAAGCTGCTCCAAATGGTAAAAATTATTTTCTAAATCAAATCCTCTCTACAGCTTGGAATATAAATTTATTACTCAGCCATTTGCTGACTATAACTGCAAAGCAAATACAACCCAAAATCAATAGAAATGGAAAGGCAAAAAATAAACAACTTGGGAGCTGTGGAGTGCTCACAAGCAATGGTGGCACACATGACTGTAGTTCTACCTCAGCAAAATCTCCCTTGCAGTTAGCAATGATCTGTGGGAGGCCAGCAGTCTATTAAACCATCAGGAACACCTTGGCTAAAGTTTTTAGGGCATAAATCAGCTTACCTCATTCATCTGACTGACACACCAGATGCCCCCTGGCGAAATTAAGCTTCATATTTTAGCCTTATTTTCTTCTTTCATTCGGCTGCCTCTGAAGTTTTATTTGAGGCAATCTCTTCTTACAAGAATGTTAACATCATTACTTTTTCCAGTCTAAAACATTGCTATAACTACTGTAAATACATGAAATATAAGCAAAAAGCCCCAAACAGACAGGTTTGCTCTTTCAAATACGGAGGTTTTCTAACCATTTATCTTTCAGAGCCATTTCAATTTTCTCCTTGTTCCTTCTCTCTGTCTGTCCATTACCTCAAATAAAATAAAAAGAATCCATGTAATTTTCTGCAATTTTTCTTCCGATCTGGGAGCTTACAGTGACTTTGATCTCAGCTTTCAAGAGACACAGGCTCTCTTCAAGGAAAACTGAGAAACTTAAGTAGCTGATCAAAGAGGTTTTTTGTTTTGTTTTGTCACAGAGACCTATGCGATATGACAATATTTTCAGAAATTCCCTGCAAGAATACAGCATTTGTCATCAAGTATCTGCTCTCTCTGGCATAAAACCCAAACCAACCACATCTAACCTTCTGTGCTGAACAAAGCCCAGTGCAGTGTGTAGTTTACCACTGCTAAATGTTACATGCTTATTGCCTGGAGTGCAATGAGAACTCCTGCAAAGGAAGCTCCATAGTTTGCTCGTTTTGACACCACAGCTTCCTAAGGAACTGTTGTGCCTGTGCTCTGATCCCACCTGGAGGAGCTGAACCCATCTGTGGCCCCGCACAGCTCATGGCAGCAGGACCCATGGTGCAGCCACCAAGTCCTGCCTAACAGGACCAGCAAGCATCCCATCTGTCCACGAACACACCAAGACGTCGATGGGATCCTGCACCCACCAGCAGCCTGCTCTCCAAGTGGCTCTGGGGCTATGATGTCAACAACATGTATCAAAGAAGCCCTGTGTTCACGCTGATGTATAATACTGTACAAAATAAAATGGAATTTACATTTAAAATTAAATTGCTGTACAGAGCAATATATGCACAGAGGACACCACAGGGAAAGAAATTGTGAGGTGTATCTGTAATGAAAGATATTATATACTTGTGCTGGAACAGGAAGGTCTAGAATATGAAACAATAATTGAACATGATGTGAACACAACCAATTTATTCAAGACTTATTTACAAAAAATAGGAACATTTTATCATTTCATGTGACTTAACATAATCCTCAGAAATACCATATTTCGCATCAGGTCCTTTGTCCATAAATTTCTTTGGACAAAACAGAAAGAAACAAAAAATTATATTAAAACATCTTCTTGAATCTTTAATAAAATTGCTGCAGACTCGTTCTTATTCAGCAGAAGCATGTTTGTCGTAAATACAACATAAATAGGTGGGTAACAGTGCAGGATCAAATTTACAAATATTCAAGTACCAGGATTTGAGTCTTCTCCCAAGAGAGCTAAAAAAACCTTAAAAAATATATATAAAAAAAAAACCAAACAAAACCCCACATTTAAATAAATATAAAAAAGATTCTCCTGGAATTGCAGAAATTCTAAAAACCTGACAAGAGAAATGAAGTCCATTAAAGGAAAAAAAACCAAACCAAAACACCAAAAGGAGTAAGTGAACGAAAGAAAGGGCAAACTAATAAAAACAGTAAAGCAGGAAGCAGCATTGCTATCAACCCAGAGATATAATGAGAGACAGAAGGAGATTATTAAAACCCCTTAAGAGCTGTATTATTTCTTTCAGCATCTATTTAAATCCATGTAAACTTTAGACGTGCTGACGAGGGAGGATGGCTGAAAGGTACAGGGTGAGAACTGCAAGGTCTGAAGTGGCTCTCAGCAGCTTTCAGTCCTTGCCTGCTGATACCTTGTGATCCTCCCGTTTTTCTAGTGCTTTGCACTTTCATGTCAGGCTTGATACATGCCATATCCTGCTTGCCGTGTGCCATACCATGGCTTGATATATGTCATGTCTTTGTTGTGCTGGCAAGTCCCTTCATGGCATAAACATAAAAAGGAAGATTTCAAGCTTTTTTCAGGGATTTTTTGATTCTGGAGTAGCAAGTTGCAGAGCCTTAGATTTGAATCTGTTCCAGGCAGGGCTGTTCCCACTGCCTGTGCTTCTCCAGGGGCCATGCTGGACACCATCCCTGAGCATGCTCGATCTGGCTGTAAGGATGGGTCAGCACACCTGAGCTCACTGTGGTGTTGGTGGCAGTGAAACCATGGCATTTCTGGCCACGACAAACCTCACCACAATGTGTCTTGCTTTTCCAATACTGATGCCTGAGCTGTTGAGAGCGAAACCATCCCCACCAGCCCAGCCTGCTCTGTGGACACCTGAGCCCCATGCACAGGGCCAGGGCAAGAGTGAGGCACAGCAGGTCTTTGGAGCTGCAGATCCCAGCCTTTCCCATCACAGCCTTTCATGCAAGTTTCTGTGGGTATGCCCATGGCTTCAGATAAATGCAGGTTGAGGCCCACTTTCAAGACCTAGCCCGTTCCGTTGTTCATGTGGTTTCTACTGACACAAAGAGGAGCCTTAGGTGGAGTTCCAGAGCTCTCTGGTGGTGGAAAGCCCCATCCCACTTGATGCCACAGTTTGGGACCAGTCTCTTGTTTATGTGGTCAGGAGAGGCTGGGAACAGGCAGAGCCCAGCCCAGTTCACCGTCAGGTATCCCACACTCGGTTCTTTCAAAAATAATGGGGAGAACATGCACCTGAGACATGGGTGGCAAGAGGCAGCCTCACAGAAGAGGCATAAGGTGGTCCCAAGGCTTCATACACTTCAAGGGGTCAACAAGTCAGTTCTTCATCTCCCACTCCACTTTGGGGGGCTTAAGCTGTTGCTCTGCCCTTTGAACCTCCATGGCAGTGAAGGTCTGCAAGAGGTGCTGTGCCAGACAGGCTGCCTCAGAGCAGGTGCACTGTGTGTCTTACAGTGATGCTGAGACATGTTCAGAACCAGGGTCAGACCCTGCCAACACCCATGACTGCTGAATAATCCCACCAAACCCCATAGAGCAACTCTGGGGTGTGTGGGGGGAAGATGAGGAAATTAAGCATGCAATAAATGTCTGTAGAATTAAATTGAACTACCTATAAACCATGTTGAAAAAAAAAAAAATCACGTTTCCTCTTAAAATACCATTATAAAAATAGAGCACTCTTGTCCTGTTGGCTTGGAGAGAGGGAGACTGAACAGACTGGATCCAACCTGTAGTTTTTATCCCGAACTACTTTTGAGTTATATTCATGAAAAAGTGGTCTGCCTTTCTCTCCCTGCACTTCTCTCTCCCATGGATTTTTTCTTAACACTCCTATAACTCAAAAAAGGCCACGCTGATTTTTTTTAATCTGTTAAAAAATGTGCTCCCTGAGCTGAAACCAAATTTCAGCCCAGAGCAAATTTTTACGGCTGGGTTATAAATCCCTGAAAAACAGGATTCATAATGGAAGTGCTGACACAGCCTTAACTACTATATAGCAGTGTGAATGGCGCCACTATAATGTCTATTAGAGATTCTTTAAAAAGTTTGCAAAATATTGTCTTGCCTTGCAGAGAAAAAGAAGCCAGAGTACTTAATGCCAACATAAACATGCTTTTAACCCATTATGTGCTAATTTGCAGAAAAGCTATTAATTCTGAGTAGGCACACAGAGTGCAGCACCGACAGGAAATGTTCTTCTAAACTCCTGTTTGACTTGTAACGTGGTTTTAATCACTTCCATGAAACACAAACGATGGCTTCAAACTCTGAATGTTGCTCAGAACATGAGAAGGGTGATTACAACAGAGAGGAAAACGGGATTTTGTAGGCAAAAGGGCTAAAGCCAACAGGGAGAGAATGAAACCAAACACTAAAAAATGGGACTCCATTCCATGTCAGTTTGGGAATGATGGCTTCATTTGATTCACAGCATTTAATGCCTGTCACCAGCATGCCACTATTTTATCCACCATAACACATACTGCAGGTCAAGTTCACTTTCTATCAGGCAATGACCAAGTTTTCTTCTTCCTTGAGCCCAATCAAATGTTAGCACCTCACAAAGCCGGTTCTGCTAAAGCAAGCTGTGCCTTGATTTTACAGCCTGCAGCTTGTGTGCCTGAGACCAGCCCAGATGATCTACTGCTCCTGAGGGTCTGCTAGGCAGGGAAGGGGAGCACTGCCATCTAACTAAAACACGGCAAAGAAACAAAAGATGTTGGCAGTGGTGGTTGGTGAGTAACGTACATAAAAGGCTAACTTGAAATCCCATTAAAAAGTGAAATAAATCAGTTCAGGTTTGTATTTTGATTTTTTTCTTCTTCTCCTCTTGCAGGAGTTTGTGCTTTCTCCCCATGTATAAGCATTAGCATCACTTTTCTGTGGGAATAAATGGGTGTGGGATAAGCTGTAAGTTGAATACTACAGGGACATTTCAGCAGCTCAGGACAGTGCTTATGCATGGGGTGCAGTGGCAGAGGTTTTTATGGCTTTCTGTTCCCATTATTAAAAGAGATACTGTGTTAGGCCAGTGACTGCAAAAGCCCATATGCAAGTTGACCTCACAGTTTTGGAAAGAAGGGTAATTTTCATGAAAAATGAAGTTTTTCTGTTGCCACATTTCTTGCTCATGTCCTCAGTTCTGCCTTTGCAGACCTGCCTGACTCCTGTTCCTGCTGTCTCCACTGCTCCCCTCTGCCCATGGCATCAGTGGCTGGGGCCAATGGGAGAAGCAGAATGATGAGAAGCAGGGGGGGGTGACTTTCTCTCTCTATATTTCTACAAGGACCCAAATGAGCACTGCACACTGCAGGACTTATGGCACGGGTGATTTCTATGATGCTCTTAAGAGGGAAGGAAGATCAATTTGTAATCAAAATGGTATGGTTGGTACTGCAACTCACTTCAGTGGGTGAGGACAGCAAATGTGGGCACTGTGTACCAGGTTTTTTTTTGATACTGATGAAAAGATACCAGTCTCCCCTGGATGAGAAATAAGCATCTGCTGCTGTATTCCCAGTTAAAGATTTCATGGGCTTCTATGTAAAACGATTCCATACTTTTCCCCTAGTGAGATTATCTTGGGAAAAACCAAGCTCACAAAATTAGCCTGGTAATGACCACCATAGCAAGAAATTACTTAGGCCCTACCTGAAGAAGTAAACTACCTTTGAAGAGGCTAAACAGAATTTGAGCAGTCCTGGCTATACAAAGTAAGAAATGCTGGAGAAGACACCCATTTCCTTCCACCCTGGAGCTGCTGCTATTCCAGTTCTTTTTCTCTACTCAACACAGGGGTGAGCATTGACTGTTGAAGGCATTGATACATTAGAATAGCCAATAGTCTTGTAAATTTCTAGATGAGGAAGACCAAATTTCACATCCTCCTTCTAATTTGAAAGCTAGGACAGGTCCAAGAAAAGGGAAAGAGACACCAAGCATATCTACGACATCCAGTGACTTGAGCAAGTGTCTCTTGTCTGCACCAGAAGCAAGCAGTAACCTGAATTTTTGTAACCATGCAGAATATCTCAATACAGAGTAATGGACAGAAGGGCTGGACCTGTCTGGCTTCAGGGGTTTTTTTAAGTTCCTTGAGGCTGTTCCCACAAAACATTTTGATTTTGACATTTAACATTTTTCAAGTGAAATTATTTTCTTCGGGAAGATTCCTGACTACCACTAGGGTTTAAGTTTGTTCCTCTCAAGCAGGCAGACAGTTATGGGCTCCAAGAACCTTTGAAGACCAACAAACTTTATAGAGCTGCTGGAATGCCTGGCATTCCCATTTTAAACCTTTCACGTAAGCAGGGTATTTGAGCCAGAGGACAAATTAGTACCAGTACTGGGATCCAAGAATCTCTATTTTGTTTTCAAGTTATAAAGACATGTAGCTTCTTCTAAATAGTTCAAGTCTCATGTATTTTGCAATCTTCTCAGGCCTACCAGCTGGGTCACTGGGATACAACTTTCTGCTTTTATGCTACTCATATGGTTTTGAATCAATGAAACTGGTGATTGTTTCAATTTCAGTGCTCTCAATAATGGAAACTACTTATGAGAGTAACTACTGGCAAGATCCAGTCCTTTAAACATCTAATATCGTGCTTTTCACTTTTTAAAGTACCTTCTTTCACTTCCTGCTTCTGGTCCTGATTTTCTGCCTCTAAGTCATCCTGTGCTTTTGGCTCCACCATCTCTTCATCGTCTTCATCCTCTGAAAAAAAAATGAAGAAAAAGATTTGTGAGATTCTCCTCTTTAAGGGGCCTGGAAATTCTATGACTTCTTTAGAATTATAAACTGGTAGTAAACCCAGGTAAACCAAAGTGCCCAATACATGGAACATCTGCATTTATGCTCAGAATGGCACTCTCAGACATTTCCCCCCTGACTGCAAGATAATCTGCTCGCACAGGGCACCTGCCACTTCTGTTCCCCATAAATTCCCATCTCAGATGTCAACTGAATATCTCCCTGACCTCGGATATGACTTCTCAGATGGCATGAGGACAGATACAAACATCTTTAGCCTGGCAGCTATTCCACAGCTGGGACACCTGCTATCCAGACAACTCATTTCCAATTCAATTCTCACCAGATTAACTTGTCTTTTGACCTACAGGAATAGGTTAAACAGAAATCTGACCTCAGGTCAGATGCCACTAGCAAGGAAACAAGCATGGCACAGTTCTGAAAAGTCATCACCATCAACTGGGGGAACACAGCAACCAAAAGTGGCATTTGGAGCTTAGGAACCATTCTCGCATTAATACGAATTTAATGAATACTAAAATTTGACACATGTCAGTTACTACCGCCAGATGTTTTAATGACCTTTCCTGACCTATGCAAATGCATCCCTCCCTCCCCCTCCCTCCCCACACCCACATGTTCTCATTTTAAGGGCAAACCATTCACTCCTTGATGTTTCTCTGAAGTTACAAGGGTTCTAATTGCCCAGACCAAAACATAATACAAGCAGAGCTGGAAAGACAGTGATGAACCAAAATGGCTCAAAGTCTACCCAGCCCTCATTACTTGTTACCAGCTACAGCAATGTGATCCTTATTCCCGGTGCCCAGGGCTGGCACCCAACCCACTCACATTCTTGAGAGGATCAAGACACACAACTTTCCAGATTCCGTGAACTACAAGGACTGAAAATAGCCTAAAAGTATTTAACAATTAGGATGAGTAAATCCATGGGCTATGGAGGAATTATGCTGCACTTATTTTGGAGCCTGACAAACCACCTTGGCATAGCAAGGCATATCAAGCATCACTGGTGCCCTGTATTGGTCCATGGCATGAGAGAGTGCATGTTGTCCTGGCCCTGGGGCTTTCAGCCATCAGGAAAAACACTGCAGTTCCTCTGGGGCTTTCTGAGCAACCTGCTGTCACCATACAGTTCCTCGTGTCATGGTGCTTCTCCAGGCACACTTCCTGCTCTAACCTGCCATCTTAATGGGGGAAACATATCACTACTCTCCAGCTGGCTGGTAACTGGCACCCTCTCCTGTGAAGGCTGGCTGCAATCAGTCCTGGCTTCTTGTGAGATGGTGGTGCTGACAGGTTGCATTCCACCAACAGGAACATGCAGCTGTATTTTGTTTTCAATAACGTAATAGACACCATACTATTCCCACCACATGGCCTACCCTAGCACTTCTCCCAGAAGCCCAGAGGGGACATGCTGCTAGCTGCCATATAGGCCATTCACTTAGGAGTTGGACTTGATGATCTTTGTGGGTCCCTTCCAACTCAGAATATTCTGTGACTCTTGTGATTCTGTGGTATCTTGGGCGGAGATCATGGCCTAGCCACATACTATAAGGCAGTGTCGCAGCATGGACAGATATGCTTTTCCCTTTTGGAAAAATTAGGAAATCTTGGCATAAAATCTGCCATCACTCCCCTTACTGCTAGTGACTGCAGTGGGGAGAAAGAGAAAGCTCATCTCCCCAGCCACCAGGGAGGAGGGATAACCATGTGCTTCACAAGCTTGAAAGAGAGGAGGAATCCAGCATGGATGAGGAAGCATTTCCAGAATTAAAAGCACTACTAACAAATGCCACTCCTTTATCAGGGATTTTTCAGACCATGGAACTTGAAGTGGAAAAACGGTAGGGTACTCACGATGCCTCCCTTTGGTGCCTACATTTCTCTAGGTACCCCTACACAGAAGGACTAAAGAAGAACTTTTAGAGAGCAAGCCAGGGCAGTTCAGTTTGGCAGGGTAAACACATTGCTCTGTCCACTGGCTGAAAGACAGATAACATCCAATACAGTCAGCAGAGAGTCAGCAAGAAGAGCTCTCCTGCTGAACACACACAGGAGGGGTAAAAAAAGGTCCTTCTGCCATTGGTGCTAGTGGAGATGGGGATGTATGGAAGAGAGAGGCACTCCCAGTTTCAAAGAATGGGTGAGAAGTGTGAGTGCGTGGCACAGCAGGGAGTGAACACTCTGCTAACCTCAAGTACCAGGCACACACAGATAGGATCACACAGTGTACAGATATGTACACACAGACACACTTATGGCAGATACTAATAAAACCAGCTCCCACAAAAGTTTTGTGAGTCTTGCATTAAAAGTTTTCATTCCCTAAAGCACCAGCTCTTGGAACCAGCTGTTTACATATGGATTTCAGCTTCCATTTTTAACCTGTTTCCAACCTGCCAGCTTGTGCAGGAAAGTCTCAGAAGGCGAAGGGTTTGAGAAAATTTCCAGGCAGCAAACAAAAACTAAACCAATATTCAACTGATTTTTAAGGCTTCTTGCAATGCTTTTTTAATGCTTCACTTCCAATTTGGTAATGGATAGGGATGATGTAGCAAATTTAGAACCTGAGATTTAGTTGCAGGTTTTCAGATTGAAGGGAAGCAAATTTATCCCTGTTCTCTAGAAGTCCTTGATCTCCCTCATTTTGGGCATCAAATTATTTGCTTGCCTATAGCCCTTTCCTGCTTCTAATGCAGAGTAGGAATGAATGGAAGTAAGTAAAGGTTATTAAAACACATGCTGTGCCTTTTTCCAAGGGCACAAACATAAATAAATTCATTTTACTGAGAAGGCAGTGCAAGAGTTTTTAGCAGATTAGACAATTTAGGTGTCCTTATTTATTTAGAGAGAAATGTATACACAAACACAGAGAAACTCAGCTAAAAGAATGATAGGGTTGTGAGCCAAATGCTAAAATGTTAGCAAATGCCAGAATTTGGATTGCCTGGGCACGATTAGCTCCTTTCCCCTCCCCACGTGTAGGCATGATGACATAATTCTGGAATTTCCTCCCTCTTGAGTGGTTGGCTTCATTTTCTGGGTGCTCAGCAAGAGACACCTGGGGCCTGAAATGCAGAAGTGCTGAGAGCTGAAGCCAACTGGCCCTGTGCTTTGAGTGGAGAAAGTCTTAGGGAAATTCTACACATGCAAAGGCTCCCACAGCTCCCTCTTTCAGCTTTCACTGAAAGTTATCATTCTGACATTTTTGTCCTTTCTCCCCCTGTGCTTAAGTGCTTTTGCAAGATGGCAATAATCTTGTAAAAAAATTAGAATTTTTACCCTGCACAGATGTTTTGCGGAGATATGGTCATCAGGATTTGTGGCTTACTAAGATGCTGTTGGGGAAGCAACAGCAAAACTAAACCTTGGAAATGGATTCATGTTTTTATTGTGTTCAGTTTAATACTTTGATCATGCGCACTAACATGAGATCTGAGGCCAGAGCACTGAATGGAATAAGATAAAAACCAGAAAGGTTAAAAAACTGCCCCCTATTGACTGGCTGAAGCAAGAATCTGTTTAAGAAAAAAGCCCTGTATGTTATCATGCAATTAAAATTGTATCATCCTACATATTCAAGAGGGCTAATTAAGAATGACCAAGAAACCTGCATTCTGGACTACCCAGTGTTGCTTGGCTCTGCAACCTAAATGCTTATTTGCCATAACTTTTATATATATATACTGCACACTATTTAATGCCAATGTACACATCCTTACACATGTTCACAGTACAAACATTTGCTTTTGTGCCTAAGTATGGTTATGCATTTGCACATTTGACTGCACATACACATACATTAAGAATAACGGGAAATGCTTCAGCCTTCATTTTCCTGAGTTTTATTTAAATGTGACGAAGATAGAATTTATTGTACATTTACTAGAGAATCTGTGAACATCTACACAGTTATTCATTTCCACATGTGCCCACTCCAGTTGCAGTAATTGTCCAGGGAGATGAAGAAACTTGTGTAGTTCCTGAACATACATAGCCTTTCCCTTATAAGAGCATATCTGATATTAGGAAGTTTAGACAAATAACTTTTTAACTGCTTACATCACGGTAGTAGGAGTCTTCTAGTCACATCCGGCAAACACAGAGATGCTAGCAGCACCAGTAGTAGTGTTACACCCTGTTCAGAATAGGACAGGGTGTAACACTATCAGAACTCAAATGTCTATTAAACGAACCACATGAAAAAGAGCTAGTAATGAAGAAGTGTATAGCTGTGTGCAACACTTCTCCTTTGTAGATATAAAAGGACTTTGCAAGGAGTTTGCAGTTTTGTTATGCCCAGTTACCACACAGAAGCTGACAGACAGGCCCACTCACTGCAGAACACTGAGCAGACCAGCAGCTTAGGGAAGATAGAGTGGGCTTCAGAGTTTCAGCCTAGAGTCCTGCCCACTAAGGCCACCCTGCTTTTTACTGTAAATAAACAAATCCTCAATGGAAATGATTATTAAATGCTTGGATAATGATGTTTCTCTACTGAAGCTGGTGGAGCCATATGTGGGATTAATACAGACTGAGATAACTGGACCAAAAACCTTTTCTTCTAAACTCAAGAGTTTGATGACTCTCCAGGCTCTAGGAGGTGGCCAAACACTCTGAACAGTGCTTGACAAAGTAGAAGCAGAGCAAATGTTTTCATCTTGGTATTAGCTTGAATACTCCTGTTCCAGACCAGAAGTAGTCTTGTCTGTCTAAAAGCCTGTCTGCTTTTCCCAACTACAGAAGTTGCCCTAATAAGAGCATGACCTCTCCCTACAAACCTGGAGTTTTTTTGTCTGGGTGTAAATACTAATTTTCAAATGTTATCCAGCTACTAGCTCCAATGAGCCTGCTCTATGCCTGGTCTTTGCCTAGGCCACCACAACCACTTGCAGTAAGTATCCAACTGCGAATATGTAGCCAACTCCCTGGCACCTGTAGAAGAAATGCCCAGATGTGCTGAATTGGATCAGGTATTCACAGAGAGTACAGATGATCTCAGAAAATCAGACCCTGCATTTCTGCAGTGCTGGACTATTTAATACCTACTTGGACTTTCCAGGGCTTTTATATGCTGTATTTACTTTTACAGCATATAAAAACATACCAGGCACATTCAAGACAAACTAGAATACTAGAATAAATAATTGCATCTGAGAGGACTGCACATGACGTTGGCTTAGGGTTTTAATTCTTCAGATGAATACTGTTTTGCCATTTTTTGATTGCCAGATTTAGGCAGTTAGCACTGGTACCACTCAAATAGATTACTAAATAGCTGATTTTTGGGGGGATTTATGTAGTTATAGGTCTCTGCTCTGCTAATACATGTAGCACCAATTAAACAGTAGGCAGCATGTTGTGCATTCTTCTTGGGTGGAGGATTTACACCTCCTCAGACCCACACCTCTGAAGCTAAGAAGTTGCAGCTTCTGTGTATTGTTTTTAGTATTGACAGCTATACTGAATTAGACTGATAGCTCTGGTTTTAATTCTGGGTAGGTACAAACAATTCCTTTGTTAAAGACACAGCTTTAAAATCGCAATTTAATTAGCATCACAATTATATACTTTATTGACTGAGTCAGTGATATATGAGAAGCCAGTGTGTTATTATATGGGGTTTTAGATCAACATTGACATTCCTTCAGTGCATGAGAAGGATCAGCCATGCATATGACACATTCAATAAAATCAAGTGTCTTCACAAAAAGCAGATTCCATATTTGCAGCTATGAAATACCAGAAACCGCTGTATCAGTTTTATATTTACAACTGTTCAAAATAACTTTGCTGCTTCTGTTATGCAAGAACTACAAACTGAACAAGGACAAATGCATCGTATTTATATTGGCAGAAGTCCGGACCAAACAAATTGAATACTGTTGGCATTATCCTAAGTAGGAGTTAAAACACTGTCTTTCCTTTATGAATACATTCTTTCCATCACTAGCAAAATATGCAACAAACAAGGGAAGACATATTTTTTTCTAATAGGACTGCCTGACATTCCACAGTTTTGAAAATCTGTGATTTGCAATCTGGCTGAATGACCTATTTTTCATAAAATGTCGTTTTTTGAAATATGTCCAGTTTTTCACTTTTGACTTTTTGACTTTCATCTTTTGACTGCTCTTTGAAGGAAGAAGAGAATTAATTCATCAGTGGGTCTTGTTTGCAGAGTGGGATGTGACACTGGATGTACACTGGGCACGTTAGTCATCCCAGATGGAAATATTGTTGCATTAGGGCTCTTCTCGGCAATAGGCAGCTGCCTTCTAAAATGTATTTAGCCAAAGCGAGGAACACTACTCACACCTCAATACCAAGAAAAAAACCCAGAGATGAACAGAGCTTGCCCTATGCTCCAGGAAACAGGCAACAAATTTCAGATGAGAATTTCATGTGAGCTGGAGAAATATATTTGCAGGCAAGAATCATATGCATGTATGGTAGTGCTGCTCTCTACCCAGGAAAGTACTTAAGTGTGCATTGGAGGAACATAAAAAAGTTCCAGGTCATCCCTGTGAAGCTCCACATCCATGTTAGAGAACACTCCCAACACACCATCTCGTCCTTATGAACTAGCAAAATGAAGCTGTGCTTTGCAATGGCCATCAGATGACAAGAAAACATTAGAAAAGGAAAGGATGGAATTGATGAATGAATTTCTGGAACCATCTTATGGCCACAGCACCTATAAAACTTGAACAGAAGTATATGATGTTCTTCCTTCGCTTCCCACGTACAGGATTTTAATTGTCTGAAGAAAATGGTCTGTCTGTATGTTACTTGACTGCAGTTCTGCAAGAAAAAATCACGGTGGTACAAGAACAGACTGCCTAGCACCTTCAAACTCCCCTGATTTTGTTATCTTTGTTATCTTTTGTCATGTTTTGTTATCAAAGTGCTATGGTGCTGTTACGTTAAAGAGAATCTTTGCATATTGGCAAAAAATGGGCTGTAGGAATCACACTACTTGTACCAGAGTCAAGTATATTAACAGAGAAATTTTAAAGAAAATATTGTTCTAAAATTTATGCATAAAATAATATAATGCTTGACACATACCATTTTAATCCAGAAGACTGCAGGGCAGCTCTCCACGGGATTAACTTATTTAGCCTAATGTCTTCCACAGTAAGTAGACTAGTAATGACAAATCAGTTTTAAAAGTGAAGGACTAAGGGAAAAATCCTAATTTTCTTGATTCTTGTAAAACTAAGTACATCTCCCATATCTCTGACACATCTAAGAAGGGCTTTCTGATCTCATCCCTTATTCTGCAATGCAAATCTCTGCAAGACTTCACCCCTCATCCCATAAAGGGCAGGTGTTATTACCAGCCATTACAACCAGATCCCTAGAGTCCTCCTCTCAGGCTTCAGCTATCCTTATACAAGCACAATGAAGGAAATACATATTTCACCCCAAAAACAAACACTTAGCCTGGCTGACTGAGAGGAGTCATTTAGTTCAGAAAATTTATTTTGCCTACAGCACAGGCCTTGCCTGTGCTATTGCCACTTAAAAATTTGTCCTGAAATTTACTACACTTCCCTCTTAAAACAAGCATACCGTATAATTTTTACTCAACATTTCTTCTCAAAGCTCTCCTTAACAACTACCACATTCAATTACTCCTGGTCAGGGGATTCTCAGGTCCCCAGAATATGATTTCTCATAACCATCTCTTGATCTAGGGTTACACCACTCAGCTCCTGTCCCTATGCCTCTTCCTGACTTGTGCTTGCAGTCAGACTTCTTTTTGGTACATTATGAAGACGGATCTTAATTTTCCATTTTGTGACAAATGATAGACTAACAGAGCCAAATGGCAAGAAAATGTTGCAGAAAAATATGCTTTACTGTAGTATCTCACTAAGCTCTTCATAGCCCTGACTGCAAACCTTTGCACTGGTTCAAATATTAGGATCACTGCTTCAGAATACAATAATTTCTTTACCAATTAAAATGGAAAGCTGCTTCTGATTCTTCAGGGAAGCATTTCTCTAACCCAAGAAACTGACTTTCCAGTTCCTTGGCCTGAACACAGTTTTCAGTTGTGGTGAGAGTCTAAGAATTCAAAGTGTCCCTTGTTTTTAGTTTCTGGTCGGTCTAGACCAGACGTGGATTTTTCTCTCCTCTTTTGGACTGTTGCAACATCACACTGGTTGAAAGCATTTTTCAGTCCCCAGAGAACTAAACTGCAAAGTACCCCACTGGAGTCATCACCTCTTCTAGCTGACTCCCTTTTCTCCTCTCTTTCCCTCTTCAAAGCTCATGTTCAATTCTATTGTGCTTGAAAATATTCCAGTTGGGAGATGTAACACAAAAAGAAAAATACAGAAGTTTCCTTTCCTTGGCCATGGTTGGGCCTTCAAATAAAAATGCCAACATGAAATAATGTCTGAACAGCAGAAGCCTTACAGTAGCATTTACAGACCTCCAGCTCCGAAACCAAATAGTAGAAATTTAAAATACCCTGCTCCATTAGAACTGCAGTTAACCTTGTGGAAGAAAAAAATGGAGACCCTTTATTTCTGTGGATGAGGAAGGGGTTGCTAAACCCTGCAGATTTTCACAGCCTCTGAGACCTGTGAGGATTTGTTCCTGCTGTGCTGCTGGAGGAAATCAAGTCATGCCAGCAGTGTGAAATGACTCCTGCCCTGGGAAAGGGCACCGAGACACGTGGCAGGCTTCTGGATAGGGCCTGCTCAAGTCATTTTCAAACACTCAGATCATGCAATAGTGTTAAATCACAAAAACTTAAGTATGCTAATGAAAACCAGTCCCCACAAGCTATGGCATGAGCAGCAATTGTAAAACAAAAGCTGCTTTCACGTTAAACACACACACAGATGAAGTATCTGGCACTTACACTGTGCCTGATACAGAGGTCAATCGTGGTTGCCTCAGCTGGGCACTAGGTATTAAAACCTCAAGTACAGCTTAGACCAAGTAAATTCTGTGGGATTGCTACTACTGACATACAGGGGACTAGGACTTCACTTGTAGACTCATTTATTCCAAGTGCAAATGACTTTATATTCCACAGGCCACCTCTCCTATTTTCCACTGTGTTTTTGCATCAGCAAGATTACAAAATCTGGCTTTTGTAGAAGAAATTAATTCTCTACTTCCATACTGTATCTCTGCTCATGAAGCCATACTACTATGCCTTAGGTCAAATTCTCCAGCCCTGACTCTGGGTTTAATTTCTCCTTCAGGTATTAGCATGAGTTCTGGCCTTTCACAGTTCCTCCTTTATTTTTGAACATGAAGTAACTTTTCAGTCCAAGGACCAGAAGTCAGCTGAATGGCCACATAGCTGTTTGTATGACCATGGTTTAACTTTTAGTGACATCTTTTCCACAAATCTCCCCATCTCAGTTCTATGGCACTTTATGAATAAACCCCAATGCTTAAGATGTAGCATATGCTTTTTTAACTGAAATATCTGAGAGCATAAATCTCTACACTTATACACAAATCTCGACAGAAATGAAGACAAGACTGCTAATGTATTAAAACTGGAAAGGATAATTGGAAAAAACAACTATATTCATAAACAATTACCACAGCAAATAGACAAAAACTCCCTCCCTTTGTCTCCTTGACACACACATGCATACACTTCTCTCAGCACTTTAAAAATAACCATTAGTCATATGGTGAATGCATTTTACATGAGCAAAGATTCATTTCAACATTTTTCTCAGGAAAAGGCGTGCAAAAAATGCTTTATTAAAAATTTTTAAACTACAAAAGAAAACCTGGGTCAGGGCTCGATGAGTATGTGCTTATTACTTCCATAGGCACTAAACAGACCCCACTTAATTCTGTTTCCCACTGACGCCACTTCACCTTAGTCACTGCTGTTAGCCATGATTTGCATCAGCGTATGTGAAAAAGGAATTCCCTCTGACAGTTTTGAACTTGCCATATTTTAATTTCATTTTCAATTTAATGTTTTTGTTCTACCACACTGGAAGAGGAGAAGCTTCCACTTTCAGAGATTCAGTTATGGGGGTATCCAGGCAAGCAACACCTTTCAGTTGTAGAGAAACCAGGACACAAGCATATCAGCTTCTTGTGCAAAGCCATTCCTGAAACAATTGCAGATGACAGAATAAAATTCTCATCTCCTGATTCCTAAACTGATATTTCAGCCACTGCTTCCCCTGAGGCATGTGATCAGGGCTGCTTTGGAGGCTGCTCAGCCCTCATTATGTCAAACCAGCTGTTAAAAAACACAGCCAGTTTCCCCCAGCTGCTTGTTGCAACCTGTTTGGAGAGCACCCAGCTCCCGGCACTGCTGTCCCCGGGGCTGGGAACCCCCTGCCCACACGCCCTCCACCCTGACCCTTGTCTTCACCTCCCTGCCTCCGCAGCTCCTGCACCCCGCTGCCCACCCGGTTGCCTCTCACCTCCTCTCCCACCCTTCCCACCGCAGTTCTGCTCAGGGTCACACTTCAAAGTCTCCCGCACCCCCAGGAAGGCCTCTTCCTTCCTCCTAGCCCCTCTCCAGCCTCCCTGGCATTGGTCTTCCCAAAGCAGATATCAAAAATCCCCTACTTGCAATGTGGGGCTTTGTGCACGCCAGGAGCCCTACCCACCTGCAGATACCTGTTTGACACAGAAATGCCCTCTAATTTGGATTCTCAGATGAACTTCTAGGTTTTTCTGAGAACTTGGGTTGTAAGACATTAATTAAAAAAAAAAGGAAGACAAAACCCAACCCTCATCACCCCAGTTCTCAATTGCTACGGTTAAAACCCAGTTTATCTGTTGCAACTCAGAGGGAGGATCAGGTATGTTTTTCTGTGCTTAAGCTCAACAGACTTCAGTAGGTTTAGATGTCCAAACAGGCAGACTGCACCTGCAGTTGGGGCACATGGGAAGATTGAACTGCACCACAACCCCTCAATGGAATATGCTTCCTTTTTCCCACTTCACCGTTCAGACTCATCAGGAAAATAATTTCCGTGGCTACTTTGTATCTGTCCCTCTCTGGAAAATGGATGCTTTGAAGTGCCACACAATGCCTTCCTGTAAATTAAAATCCTTCCTTTTCTCCCAAAACACTGCCAAGACCCTCTCCTCAGCAAGCTCTTGGAAGCTCTCAGCTACAGACAGGAGTGTTAAGTCAGGAGAACCATATGAAAGCAGATAAAATAAGCTGGGTTATGCTACCTCATGATCCTTTACTTGAAGAAGCACCTCTGCATCAATTTTTTTTTTTTCTTTTCAGGAAAACAAAAGAAAGAAGTTGCTGGCTTTAGCCCCTGTGTCCTTTCGCTGTAACACAGCTCACAGCTGCGAAGTTACATGTGTTAACTTGGGATGCCACAAACCAGGCAGCAATGAGGTTGTCATCGTGATCTGAGGAAACACAACGTGCATACACGCCAATGAATTCACCACAAGCGAAGCATTTTGCTGTGATAATTCAAAGCACATTATGTTTCATTAGTTGACTCTTCCTTCTATAGGCAGATCACAAAAGCCAGCAACACTGGAGTCATATTCCATCAAAAAGGTGCAGCTCCATAAAATCTTGGTCTTTTGCAAAATGGTGCCACTTTCTCTATGCAAGTGGGAAAATTAAAAAAAGAAACCAAGATGAAGAGGCAGTCCTGGCAACATTAAAATGGTTTGTTTTTACATTTTCTGAGTGGATTTTTTGGGGCCTTCCACTAAAAAGTACTTCTTGGATTTTTTACTTTTACCCTATTTTAAAATATGAGGTAAAGCAAAGTAAAATTGAAAGCTTTCAGTTTTGTTAAAACATACACATTTTCAGTAACCAGACTGGAAAACAAGGCAAAATTTTACCTAAGGTGGAGTGTCAGTACATTGGAGTCTTCTTTCAAGCTGGAACAAAATTTTATTTTGAAATTTGAAATTTTACAGCACCACATGAAAAAGAGATTCTTTCTGGGCCTGACTTTAATGCAGTCACTGCCTAAGGGATGCAGTCATACTTGAGTGGCAATTTTAAAATCTGTATTAAAGCAACATAGAAGCACACACTGAGTTGGGGATATGGATGTCTTTCATCACCATAATGACAAGGTGTTTCCTTCTGTGATCTGGGATTCCCTCTCTTAGGACTGCAGGTTATTAATTTCTTTTAGATGGGACAAACTTCAAGTCCTGCTTTCAGATCTGAGTGCCTGAAGGCAAATTTCACATCCATGTCCTGAGAACAAAGTAACAGATATTGTTTCCTGAGAACAAGATAACGGATAGTGGTAACAACCTTGGTGCACACCTGAAACACAGCCCAGTATGTCAAACAGTGCCAATATTCAGAGGAAATGAGCAAACAGGCATTTATTGCTTTTGAAGCCTGATCCTGACTTTCTATATTTGCACACAGAACTCAAAATGAACAGGACAAATGCATTATGAAGCCAGAAAAGTGCTACCAATTTGTCTTGATGGCTCTTACATGGAGAAAAATTGCACAAGCAAGTCTGACCAGCATCTTGGAAATCATTGTCCTAATTGCCCTGTACAGTTACATGGTTGGATAAAATAGGAAAAATCGCCTCAACAGAGGTGTTTGCTTTGGGGTTGGGTACTGGGGGTGGTGCTAAATTCAGCAGCCACAGCAGAACAAATAGAAATTGTAAGCTTTCCACTACATTAATGAAACTTCATTCAAAAGGTGGAGTGTAATGTTCTTCCAAGATGGGTAATTCACATAAGCTGTGTGATTCAAACACTCATGTCTCCACACCAGCTCCACACCAGCTTGGGATTTATGTTTTATTTCAGTTTTCATCAGGCTGTTCATGAATGACCAATGACAAAAGAGCATGTGTGCATTTTTCTTTTTCACAGGTCCCTGCTAATGAGGACTCTGTTGCATTAAGATAGTCAAGACTGTCTCTGGCAAAATGTGTTGAACCAAGGTGTTTGTGCCTGCATAAAATTAAGCCACAAGTAAAGCACTTACTTCTGACAGCAGATTTATAATAGGAAAATCCCAGCAGGAATGAAGAGTTACAAACCCCCGTTGTAGCCTTTTTCATAAACTTCACCTTGATTTAGTATTTCAAACAAGTAGCAGGAAAGGCTAACAGCAGAGGTAATCCTATCATCTTTTCTCCAACAACACCATTCCATCTTTTTGACTTCCTCATGCTGCTAACATGAATTCAAATCATCTGTGTTTAAAGTTAAATACAGTGATTGACAGATCTTTGTAGTCTCAGTTCATACTGAAGATTATTCTAGATACCTATCAGTTATTACTACAAGCCCTGTCTGATATTCAATACCTACAGGGAAAATTGTTTTTAACAGTGTAATGTCTGATCTATTTTGAAAGCAATTTTAAAATAAGAAACTAACTATAACCAGGTGGCTAAAATCTGGACAGGTTTTTTTATGGAGTGATTTTTGGGGAGAGAAGGTTGAAGATAACAGAAGAACTGTCTTACAGTGCAGTAACAACCATGATTCAGAGCAAATCACAGGCAAAAAAAGCATTTTGTTTTGATTCCATGACATCAATTTCTGTAAAAACACCTATTCTAATCACACAGGACACAGGAAAGTTTAGGGGTTTGCTCCTAGCTCTTAGAACAGACTCATGACAGTACACGCTGCTACGAAGTAATTGCTTCCTTTTATGAACACAAGCTCAGCTGCTGTGCTAGAAAACCGGGATGCTGGAAGAGACTTCTGGATGTACTACAAATCTTACCGTGGACACAAATGTGAAACAAAATAGCAAATGCAGTGGTCAGACCACTCATTGTGCTCAAGGACCTGTGATGCAGAAAGGCAGAAGATCCTCTTCAGTGAGTACCTGCTGTACTCAGCCCTGCCCACCCCACTGCTGTGCTGAGTGACAGCCTTGCTGCTCCAGGTTACAGCACTGCTGAACAGGCTGGCTTTGGGCACAGGAAGATCAGCCAGCTGGGTGGGAAAGCACTCTGGTCAATACCCTGTGCTCACAGGGAGGTAAGTGGAAGCACTGCCCTCTTACATGGGCAGCTCAGCAAAGGTGGAAGATGGAGGAAGGTGGCCGGGCAATGCCAGCTGGTGCCCACCATTGCTTCCATGAGCTGATTGCTCCACTTCAAGGCAGGCTCTTCCCTGAGTCCCATTCTTCCCCACCACTCCATTTGCTGCTGAAAGATCTTGAGTAAGTTCTGGCCTCATCCTCTCAGTGTTTTCCTCCACAGAATTGAAATGCAATAGCAGGGAAAGAAAGAAGTACAAGAGAAGCAGCTTGGCACAAAGCAGCAGGGAGGATGCTGCCCTCAAACTCCACCACTTTCCAGAGCTCCTACTAACGTGACTGAGCTCACACACAGATCTTCGTGAAACTTGATTAACTTTGTGCTCATGGTTAAATGAATCTGAAATTGTTGGACAAGGGCTTAACAGTGTTGCTCAGTTCAACAAAGTCTTTTCTGGTTTTGTGATTGGGATGTGAGGAGTGAGCACAGCTAGTGTGTTTTGGCTGTAAATCCCAGTAGGAAAAGAATAAACAAAACTGAGGAACAGAGCTTGTGTGTCTTGGGTTAGTTGGGATGGTTCAGGCTGCTAAAAATTCCTAGTGGCTTTTTCAAGATTGAATCTATCCCTAGTTGTTATTCTGTGTGCTCAGCAATGAAAAAAGAAGTACAGAAGAGTTGAAAATACAGACTTTATAAAGCCATACTAAGCCCCCTAAAATCAAAGGCAGTAATGGCATCAGTAAATGCATCAGTAGTTTGGCCAAATTAGAAAGTTATGAAGCTGGGCAAATTCCATCAGCAGAATGACAGCTAAAGATAGTCTTGCATAGAAATGTGCACAGAAGTTCATTTTCAATGCACTGGGCAAATAAATCCAATTGCTTTTTGCATTCTCAGTATTATCCCATTACACTTCATGAGAGCCTGAAAGAAGATGATGATTTAAATAAAAAGATCCTCCCCTGTTTGTCAAGTTGTCATTTTTCCATCTGCAAATAATGAAACATAAACTACTCTGAAAGGGAGAGAGATGGAAGGGAATGTGTTCCATGGATCTGTGGAGAACCACATAGAAACATACACAGAAAAAGAAGCTGCAGCATGGAGCACTTCCTGACCTCCTCTTGGCTACAAATCTAAAAGAAGTCTCCAAGGCAAGAAGCATGAAAGAGCTTTAACAAGAAACCCTTCAGAAGTACAGCTCTTTGCTGCATGAATACCACAACACAGGGAAAATCTGCTGTGTAGGAGTACAGTCCTCCCACTTGAAAAGAGCTGGTAATGCCATCATGTCACGGAAAGATTTTCTTCATGGCTTTTGTGCATTGAAGGCATTAGCAAAGGGGGAAAAGTGTGAGCTGACAATTGTGTGAAGAGTTTCTTAATTACATTGTAACACGTCTCATTTAAACATGCAGCAGAACTAATGTTAAAAATACATGTCTTCCCATATAAATGGATGTGAAATCAGTGCAGGTTAATCTAGCAGATAGTGCACTCCAGAGCTCTTTACAAATGGTAAGAAGTTAAACTTCATCAACAGCACATTAGTATTGCTACCACTCTAGCTTTGTCCTGCAGTGTTTGCTGCAGCAGGACTCACAGTCCATGGCTGGACCTTGATACAAGTCGGTCCATGCTTCAGCATTTGCCCAAATGTTTTGTCTGTCCTGACTGCTCATCATTTCTCAGTTCACAAATTCCCAGTTTGGGATGTGTGACCCTTTCCTAATTAGCCATGTCTGGATGTCTGCTCATATCTCCTGTGCCAGGTGGTTTCAACTAATTACACCCACCTTGCTGGTGGTGGTGACACCGGAGCTCCGATCAGTGTCTTGATGTGTTCCCACCCAACTGAGTTTCTCCACCTGGGGTACCAGACTGCAAGCCAATAGCCAGGCAACAGCCAGGACCATCAAGGCATTCAGCCTTGAGTCAAGGCTCTAACTGGGAACCCTCATGACAACAGAAAGAAATAGCCTGAGAGTCAGAGACGAGAACTGAAACCAGGGCTCTGTGTTTGGGTCTGATACCTTACACAAAAGGCTGTCTGGGTGACCAAATCAAAGTCTTTCGCACCTGGAATGTGGGTAAGATCTGCTGGGTTTTGAACTAGGCCCACTGCCTGAAGACCACACCAGGATGAGGGGCTTTGCCATTAATGCCTGACTTCCCAGGTGTGCTGGAAATGAACATGCTTATTCTTACTATTTCCTTTTGTTCCGTGTCGGTGAATAGCAGCCTTCATTTCTGTGCATGTCATTTTTCTCACTTCATCTGCTTTATCTGTCACTCTGCTGAGCCTGCCTAACACTGTAAAAACCAGAGACTATCCCATACAAATTAGTGACACAGACACTTGTACATCATCCTTACATTAAATGAATGCCAGAGATACACTTCCCTCCCTGTACTGTTCATGGAATTCAGAATTAAAGGCCAGACTTGCTTTCTTTCCCTGCCTTTGCAAAACTCTAACTAGCATTATTCCCCTCCCATCCGCTGCTCCTTCAAATGGCATTTTCCTTCACTGGAATGCTTTTCAATTCAGGAAACCCTTTTCTCCTTTCCTTCACTTGCCTTGGAAGTCCACTGTAGCATACCTAGAGCACAAGCTCTGGCTCTTGTGATGCTCGCACAAGGTCTAACATGCACGTGCGAGCTCACACACACACATCCAAACGCACCGAGCCGACAGCACTGGTGCAGCTCAGCACCTCACCCTGCTTTGGGCTATGCTTTGATGCCACAGGCACTGGGGCCTTACAGCGTGGCAGCAACAAGCTGTTCCAAACATACTTTGTGTTTTGTCTCCAGAGGAGGTGTGGTAGAAGCACAACGGATACTTGATCATAAAATGCTGAATATTTAAGCCCTATTCCCCTCCCAGCACCCCATTTAAATCAGCAATGCAGTTGAAATGAAATACAACTCGGCTTTCAAACATTTTCTTATTTAATTCAATTTACTACTAGATTGATAGCTAAACTCAAAACAGATTTTACCCCTTTTCTCCTGGATGGGGAAATAGAGATGACCAAGTTCCCTTTGAATTTGGTTTAGAATGTTTCTGTTTTTTCTTATTAACTAAAAGCAAACAAACAAAAGAAAGCAATTATTAAAGTGGTCTGTAGTCTATTTCCAGAAAGGATTCATTGACATGGGGTGAAGAGCTGAGTCTCTCCAAACCTAAGGGACAGGTGTTTCTAGCATTGACACATCGGGTGGTTGTCTTAGAAAAAGGACAAGATCTCAAATGAACTTTTTATTTTTAGAAACAAGCTTTCTCTAGATTAAGGTGTGCTTTCTCTAAGGTAAGGTGTGCTTTGGGTGGTAGGAACCGTGATTTTGGGGGTAGGTAGCTCCAGAACAAGAATCACAAGAGGTGAGGCTGAGAGAAGAACGTACTCAGTAATCACATGGGTTGTCCTAGTTGACCTTTGGGAGGAGTAACACCAAAGCAATACTTGATCACCTATTTTGGGAATGACATGAGTAAAAGGGAATGGAAATTGATAACAAAACCACAGTTTACAGTGATGTAAATCCCAAAATTGACCAGCAAAAAATTTCTAACACTCTAAACAGGGAATATTGAGACTTTTTTGAGTGATCCTTCACCAGAACGGAAGATTTAGAAGGTTGTGGACACGGCACAGTTTGCTTTAGGAAAAGCACTACCTCAGCCCAGCTTGGACTGAACTCATGCTGCCAACAGCTCTGTTCTGAAGCACAGACATTAGATATTCAGATGTCAATTTTGCCTCTTTCATAAACATTAATTGCATATTAGTACTCTTTTTGAACGTGGTTTTTATTTTCAAGTCTGATTTTGGTGACTGTCCCAGAGTTCAGATAGTTCTCCAAAGTTTGCAGGACTTCAGTTCAACATCTATTTTTTTTCTGAAAGTACATTGGAAATACAAGAAAATCTTTCTGCTCTCAAATCTCCACATCACTCAGGTTTCACCCAGGGCAGTATTTTGCAGCTTCCTCACGTTGTTTCATGGGTTTACTCAAGTGCAAAAGGTAATAGAGGAAAATGATGAGCAGATGATCTCCTGAGATCCCTTCTGGCCTCAAGCATTACTTGATTCTGTGAAAACTGACTAAAAATGACATTAATTCTGTCTTCAAACATATGAGCTGTTTAAATTTTGGACAGACGAGATTTTTTATTTGAACATCCCTATTGTCAGCATTTACTAATAAAATGCTAAGTGAACTTTATTAGTAAATGCATTTCTGAACAAACAAGTACCCTCACAGTGTTGGTAGCTAAGGCCTCTGTTTAGTTCTTTTTGATAGCCTGAGACCAATGTGCGCTCCCTGCAGTTGCAGTTACCTGTATCTACGAGAGTAGAAAGGGCTGTTCTTTTACTTCTGTAATTCTTCCAGAGTCTACAGTAATGAAACTCATCTAGAACCTCCCTCTACAGTTCATTTTCATTCAGAGGCCTACCTTACACACCGCAAGCACAGGTCTATTTCACACCTCTCTCACAATTTCAGTGAGTGCAAGTCCAGGCACAAAGCCAGCCCTTGCTTCTGAAGGACTCAGTCCAGCGATGTCTGTTCATGCTCAGTTCTGCTCTGCTAAAACCCTCCCTTTAGAAGTACTTTACAATTCAAACATCAGAGTGAATTGTTTTCTGTTCAGAAAACTGCTCTGGCCTTGCTAGCAGACCCGGACTTTCCTCCATGGGTATAGGAATGCAATAAACACACAAGGAGAAAAATATCTATGAGGAAAATAATTTAGAAATCAAAGGGTCATAATATACCACAAAGTATTTTGTGGATTAAATTACTGAATAATAATGAAAGATGAGAGATTAATGACAACCTGGTCCAAAGACCTCTATTTATACCCTGGCCAAATAAAATGGTAGGCAGGTGCAGTGTATCCCTGAATCTATAGAGGACTTCTGTCTGCCCCCACTTTTCAATCCCATTAAAGTTATTATACATGCTTTTGTAAAAAGACAAAAAATATTTCCCAGAGTTAACAACAAATGCATTTTATCTTTAGTATTTACCTCCATCAATTACATTTTTTGGCAGTACTATAAAACAATGCAGGGCAGAAAAATCTCAATCTGTTCTAAGTAGAAATCCCTCCAAAATTACTTTCATCTTTGTTTAGAGGAAATCCAGACAGACAATTAAAATAATCTTCCTTTTCTGTTTTTTTTTTTTTTTCTTTCTTCCTGGCATGAACAATCATCAGAGATCTTTTTTCTCTTTTAACAATTTGAGAAATTTTCATTGTGTTCTCTGTTTTGCCATGGCAGCGTCTTCACAAAATTTCCAGAACAGAAAACTTTAGCACAACAGCGAATTATTTCTGGAAAAATCCTCAACATTTATTTCCTGCTTCCAGTTTTTAAAAGTTCATGTTAAAGCCTTCTCTAGCTCCTGTTCCAAAGGTTCCTCTATTCTTACGCAACTTTTTGTTGCACATTCGTACTCGGTTATGCTACTTGTTCTGTAACAAATAGAAAAGCCCCAACAAACCAATTTTCTGGCAACAAGTTTGCTCATTTATGAATTCTTTAAAAAAAAAAAGGGGGGGGGGGGGGGTAATGCCCTATTAGAAACTTATGGCACCAAATAGTTATTTTATTTCCCCTAAGTTAAAGTTCTTTCTGATAAAGAACCACACCAAATGAACCAACAAAGATCATAAGACAGAACATAATGGATGTTCCAAGCTAAACCATAAACAATGGTGCATTTATTGCAGCGTTCAAGTTATAATGAAGAGTGATGACTGGAGAAATGAATGATACCAAGAAATGGTCTTGAGGACTTCTATTAATCAAGTTCTGTCTGATGGCAAGAAACAATTGCTACTTGAAAGCTGTTCACCAGAGTATACAAAGTAGGAAGGTGACTTTAGTAAATTCCTAATAGAAAACCACCAAAAACATACTCCAATTACATGCTGTACATCAAAGCATGGTGAGCCAGGATAGACACAAAGAGTAGCAGACATTTAGGTAAAAATTGGTTTGTTAAAGAACTTTGATGAAATGAAGCTTTTGATACAGAAAGGGGCATCATGTTAAGGCAATTGCAGGATACCTGTGATTTCAAACTCTCCATACAACATATTTTAGTGATTCTCTCTGCAAGTGACATAGAACAAATGCAGCAGACATCACTGCAAAAGTGAAGCCCTATAGAGAGGAACACAGTTTAAACCACTAAAAACAGTGGGAGGAAAGGAAAGAATGGGAGCTCAGCTCTATAAGCCTTTTTTAGGCCAAACCCTAGAAAATCAACCGGAAAGGCTGCGTGCTCAGCACTTTGGGTAACCAGGCTATTTGTTTAAGTGCCTGTATACAGATTTATGAGCCAAAGTTTCAGCTCTTTATAAATCCTTAAGCACAATGGCAGAGGGTCAATACTTCACAAGTCCTCATTTCTTAATTACAGTAAAAAAGATTAGGTGCAAATGTACATTATAGAGAAGAATTTAAGAAGACCTCAGTACCAAACAATTCCCAGTATGGCCACCTTGAGGCTTGTAGAGAATCAATTGCAATGTCTACTTATCTTAGACCTAAGTAAGACCTAAATGTATTTACAGACATGACCCTAGGACTCTCTCCCTAAGTGCACTAAAATAGACTAATTTTTGTGCCTACTAGTGTTAGATGGGCTGTGTAAGACTTGCCCCATCTTTAAGGTCTCAGCTCTGCCCTTTCATCTCGATTGAATTTCCCTATCACATGGTGGTTTTACAATTCTTACTTCATCTCAAAACTGCCATTGCTAGGCGAGAGCCAAAAGGGCTGCAGTAGACACGGGTGTGCCAGAGGTGACCTGGATGGGTTGCTGCTCCCCAGACCTGTCACTTGTCCACGAGACCACTCTTCCTATGTGAATCCATGTAGGATATCCCCAAATAAGGGCCAGGTTCAAAATACTGGGTGCTGCTCACACAGCCCTTCTCAGAGGAGACCATAACACCATTTACCTAAGAACCACTGCTTTCTAAACAAATGTGTTGCTGAAAGAAGTCTTGAGGAGAGGGGTGGAGAAAGGAACTGGGGTGGGGGGAGAAACCAAGATGAGGGGGATTGACTAAAACCAACCTAAGGAATATTTTTCTTATTCCAGCATGAAATGTTGACAGAATTAAATGTGGGATTAAAAAAACCAACCTTCTAAGGCACAGTTTCATGTTACCTCCGCAAGGGTTTTGATTCCACTTATGAGACTTCCCGAATGAAAATGCTGGCTGTGTGCCTGCCTCAAAAATACATTTTTTCCTCAGCAGAGTGGGTTTGCCAGTTGTCAATGCCATTTCTTTGCTAGCCAGCAAAATACGTTCATACTCACAGCAGGCAATTACCATTCTTTTCTCTACCGGTAAGGGGCATGACTTCCACTCCTAGGTTGAAGATCCCTGGATCCTTTCTGTATTGCACAGTCTAGTTAGCCAGTGTAATTAACCCTTAAAGCAAATGGAATAATTATTTCCTTTCTTTTTTAAAGCAAGTTTAAATGGTTTCATCTGAGAATGGTTTTACAAAGAGGCAAATCTGTTTTACACATTTGTGGCCTGTTCCAAGGGGCATCATTTGCTGGGAACAGGAACGCCACCAGAGTGAGGCTGCCTCGCACCACGGCTCAGAAACCTCTGTTACAGGCAGAGCTCTGAAAACAAAAACACCGGCGATCGGATCCAAAACTTCTTGAAGTTAATGGGAGCCTTTTAATTAGTTTCAGTGTCTTTGGGGAAAACCCTTAGGGCAAATATTCCTTTTTGAAACTTGTTCTCCAACTCGTGGGGCCGGGAGGCGGTATTTTTCATGCATACACAACAGTGCGGCAAATGCTCCCAAAGCACTCTTATTACAAGCCCCAAACCATACTGGGAAAAGAAGGAAAAAGCCCCCAGAGGTCTCTGGATTACAAGCCTGATCTGCTTTGTCTGATAAGAGCAATATTATTCCAGTGAACGGTGAATGTGATAGCGCTAACAGATCTGGACACCACGCTTACTTTGAGCCAATGTGGCAAATTACTTTTAGGGTGCTGCTCAATGGGAGTAAAGCATAGCACACTGAAAGGGTCCACAGTTATATAAAGAAAAAAAGTAAAAAGAAAAATTCAGGGTCCTTATATGAAAGCAATTGTGAACTCAGCCGCACAAACCAGCGGCTTAAAAATGCCAGGCAGAGAGATTTGCTACAATCAGGCAGATCTTCCATATCACAGCTGGGAAGTTTGGGGATCAAACCACTAGACATCCATATTTACAGAATACATGGATTACATCTTTTCTTGTCAAGAAGAAGCACTATTTCTTATTTCTGCCACTGCATAGCACACACTCCAAAGCCAGCACTGTGCTGCAGACAGAAATACATACCTTAGTCACACTTCAAAATACATGTATCACACGTCTTTGCTGAAAGGAACAAAGTTATCAGCTTTACTCTGTGTTTACACCACAAAAAATGGGATCAGGATCAGCATCACAGTACATGGGGTGTGACTTTCCAGACCAAATATGGTCCTGGAGTTATGTAGAACAACCTGTCTGTACCAGAAAAAGCAGACAGCTTCTTAAGGGTTACATTTCCTTTTTACATACTTCTACATCAAAACCATATTGCAGCATAGCCTGGGATTCAAACACATCCTACAAAAACAGGCAGCATAACTCTGATATTGAACTCCAGCCCAGTTTTAATTGACTGCCAGCTCTCAGCCACTTCCTAAAGCTCCAGATAGCCAATACCAATGCTGTAATTTCTAAATGTGTGCTTCTCTCAGCTGGAGACAAACTCTAAGGGTTTCAGCTTGCTTTTTGAAATATAAACATGGTATCTTAACTCCCACAGTGGAACTCCACCTTCGACACCTTTCTGAAGGGGGAAAAAATTTAAGGAGGGCAGCAGGGAGGCAGCTGCTTATTAAGAGGATATCCTTGAAGTATAAACAACCTAATATTTTCATCATTCATTGACAAATAATTTACAGTGCTGCTGGTGAAATCCCTTGGAAACCTCTTCAGGCACTGGCAATAGGGTAGACTGATAAGTATTTTAATTAATATCACTGTAATCATGTGTTCCATATACTTACGATGGTATTTTCATGCCAATTGTTAACAGCAAAATGGTTTTCAGTGCATTTTCAGTTCCCAAAAGCACGAGTCTACAAAAATCAGAAGCAGACACTTGGGCAAGAGAAATGTTTAATCATGGGAATTCAGGTGAACACTACACACTGTACATTGCTACAGCAAGGACTGGCTGACAGTGCACAGACATTTTGTCCTAAATAGGTGTCTAAGGGCATTTCTAGACTTTCCATGCCAGATGGAGTTTAGGGAGCAAGTCAGTTGATGAAGTAATTTGGAGGCTCTTGAGTCCCTCCCTTCTTCAAACGTTTTGAATGTCCATATTTTTCCAATTCACACTTCCTCTGCAGAACCTTCTCAAGGGGATGGTCAACGACATCATATCCCTTCCTTTCAAGTCAGACTAAATCTTTAGGCAGAGGCCAGGGGCTAAGACAGCAATGTCAAGGTCTGGAGGACCCTCAGTGCACTAGCAGTAGCACACAAAAAGAAGCAACATTAGTTTTCTTTACTTACAGGATTGTCTGAAAGGTTTCAAAAGTGCTGTGAAAAACATAATGTCACTTCCTGACGCAGGCATAAAGACAGATGAAAACATGTTCTCCAGCCAGCTAGAGAATGCGGTTTTGGTAGCAGCAAGGAAGCCGCCTCTGTCACTCTGGGAAACAGGCTTAAAAGAAAGCTGAGTTCCAGTCCTGGCTCCCAGTGTAAGGGGAGTGGTGATTTAGTAATTATTTCTCTTGCTCATTATAGCATTTCATGCCTGCAAAGCCTGCAGAATATTGGCACTATCCCAAAATATCTCCGGTGCTGATACGACATCACAAAGCATCAGAGTGTAATGATGCATCACCACCTCCCCACACAGCAACATGACATGAACATCACTGAAGAACAAGACAGTGACTTTATCACTGAGTAATTTAATTGATGACTTGAGCTCTAAATAGCCACTTCCCTTCACCTCCTCAGCTGCATCCCTACTTCTAAAGATGTCATCCACACTGAACTAGCACTTACTGTTGTGATACTGATTGATGCTTCATGGCAGCAAGTAAAAGAAAAGGAAAAGGAAAGAGCTCTAGTGGAAGTTCATTAACTTTACGCTAATGCATTTCATGATAAACAACAAACTGAATCACTGGGGGAGGGAGAACAGCTTTGATTAACAGGAGATATCTGTAAAACAGCAAGAATGACCAAAAGCCAGATGGAGCAAAGAGCGAAACAGAGGAAGTTGGAGAAGCTAGAAGAATGGAATAGTGTCTCTCAGTGCAGGGCTGGCAACACAAAAAAACCCCCAAGAGGCAGGTTCCCTAAGTGTTCATTAGATAAAGTAGAATCTCTGTCCCAATGGATGACTAGGGTGTTCATTTATTTTATTCCTTTTCAGAAAAAAAAATATACAAAGAAGCTGAGGGGAGACCTGGATATGAAACCATGTCAGTTTATTTCACATACTCTGACTCCCATGATCCTTCTGGTCACCAGCAGTTTCAAGATAACTTGAGTTATCAAGTTTCTGCTTAGATTGAAGAGAAGCTGGGACCCCACCTCACAGTTACATCAAACTCCATGGCTGTATTGGTTTCTCCATGAGCACGTACACTGATGGAGTTACTCTGCCTTTCCCATCCCGTCTCTACTCCAAAACTGCTTTCTCTACTCATGCCTTGGATCCACTTTGTCCCTTTGTAATATCATCTACATCCTGCACTCAAATGCTTGGTCAAAAGACTCCCACTCCAGACCAAAACAAAACTTGTGACCCTCTCCATATTTCTAGGTGTCATTGCATACCGAGACTGAGATCTCTTAAATCTCCCAGACTCGGGAAATGCAGGCAAATTCCCATAGCTGAGCAACTCAGAATTGCACAGGTTTCTAAAATTCCTCCAAATTTCTTCATTCAGTCTCTAAACAGAGTAGGGATGTAGAACATGTTGGAACTTGAAACTTAGAACTACCTCTTGGTTAATTACATAGTTGATTATGTAGGACTCTGTTGGCTGACTTACACAAAAAAGCTAGGGCATTCCAGTAAAAAAAAGTAAAATAAATAGAAAGACCTACTGCCACAACGTGGCAGGAGCTAGGAATGATGAGAAACAAGGTCCTCTGGCTTCATGTGTGGCATTTACAATATGGAAAACTCAATGCCACACATGAAGTACAGTAAAAGTAACAGAAACAACAAAGTAGTTCTTGGTTTCCTTATTTAAACACTTCAACTACAGCTGGAAGCTCCCCTTCTGCAAAAGCAACTCAGTCAGCACAAGCCCTCTGAACTTTTTCACCCGACTTGCCTGGTAGAAAAAATATAGTTTCTTGCTTCTCTGTAACTGAATTTTTAAAAGTATGTGTGTGTATTTAGTGAGGTTGTTGAATTATGGAAACCAGAGCTACACCCGGCAGATACTCCTCAAAAAAAAAAAAGCCTTTTGTGCATTTTGATTGGAATGACTGCTAAAAATACTCCAATGCAGCTGTTTAATTTGCTATAGCTCGAATGCTAGTTTTACACTTTTAATTGCTACTATACAAAATTCTTTGATTGCATTTGATGAAATTAAGATTTCCAATGTTTAGTGATTAAACCTGGGAAAGAAAATGTAACCACATGCTAGTTAAAATGTAAATTGTCTGTGCTGGGAAACCTAGGTAAAAGCCTATTCAGAGAGTTGTCACAGATTTAGTTATACCTAGGCTTGATAGACTTCTCACAAAATGATCCTTCCACAGTCTCCTAAGGGTCAAAAAATGTATCACATGTCTCTTATTAGAAAACCTAGATTCCACTCCAGTCGCATAATCTTGCACTTATTTCTGAGGATACAATACCTCCCTGAAACAGCAAATGTCACAGTTTCAAAGACCCAAGATAGCCTGGTTTAGGTACAGGTAATTTTCTGGATGCAGTTTTTACGCACTGGCCCTCGGGCATGCAAACACTGGGATTCACATGGGCAGAACCTATACACTGGGAGTGTGCAAGTATCATGTGTATAAATAAGAGAGATGTTTACAAGAACACACAGAGCTTAGTGGTTGAGGTGTTTTGCTATGCACAGACAAACAGGGTTTGAGCTCTCCTGGACCGATGCCGAAAGCCACCCGCATTTACCACATGTTCTTTTGTGTGTAGTACCTTGACCACCTCAAGGCAAGAGCCTACTGGGGAGAGAGCAGAGTTTCCACCTTAGAACATCAGAGCTCTCACTGTTCAATTGCTGTTCAACTACTTTTTCCTTGTATAAGATGCGTGCCACAGCCCTCCTCTCTCTAAAATTTGAAGTGCTCCAGATTGTTTAGTCTTACTGTAATGATGCCATAACAGTGCACTGCATCTGATATATTTCCTCTGTCTGGCATAGGTGACTGTTGTGTCAATATCTGGGATAATGAGTATGGTGTTCAGATTATCCTCTGGGAACTCAAGTCTATCACCCCAGACAGTGTTACTCAAGCATAGCTCTGTCAACAAACTAAATATATACTGTTCTTTCAAACAAGAGCAAGCCATATGAAAGAGAAAGCTGAAGTGCCAAGGAAAAAATACAGTGGGTGTTATTGGAAGCATGTAGCACAGGAGCATTTGCTCTCACAGAGTCTGCAAGAAATACAGCAATGACTATAGCAAGCTGCTATCTATTGCAGAATCTGACTCTTCATGTAAATGCACCCCAACTACTGAACTTTGCTGCTGAATAAAAACTGTGCACCAATTTCACAAAACCCTGCCTAGGGACACAAGGAATTTAGCAGAAGCCTCTGCTCCTCTGCATGCATGCAGTAGGCTGTACTTAATTCAGACACGCCATTTCTTTTTCTTATGCTGTTACATTTTTACCTAGTAATTATATTACAAAGGCACAGAGGGAAAGGACGAGCACACAAAGCACACTCTCTTTCCATTTTCTTCCTCACTGCAAAAATTCCAGTATTTGAGATTATCTCTCTGACTGAATCTTACAGTACTAAATTCTACCTTCTTTTAGGAATCTAGTGTATTTTTGCACCATGAAATTTTACTTAACCAAAATATTTTATGTCAGGCACAACTCCTGAGCACTACTGACTAGTGTTCTAAACTCTAGACATACTTATATACAGCAATCTGCAAAAGCTTTATAAACTCATTTCTTACAGTACCCCAAATGAAAGAAGCATGAAATCCTATCTTCATGTCAGTATGTCAGTTGTGCAGCTCTCATGGATTACAGTAAAAGTGGCATGTACATTTGGGGTTTTTTGGTTGGTATTGGGGTTTTTTGCTTTTGTTTAGTTTGGGTTTGTTTGTTTTTGGTTTTTTTTGGTGCGGGGGTGGGAGAGGGGGTTTAGGATGGGCAACAAAGAGAAACAATTTGCATGAACATTTCACAGAAAGAACTGGACTAGACTCCTAGCCCAGAAATCTGAAGGAGGTGCTGTGGCAAAGATGCAATGCAAGACTGGGGTCAAAACACAGACGTGTAAACTCTGGCAAGGAGTTGATCATGGTGTGCCTGTATGACATACTACTAAGGGCAGGAAGGGGATAACTGTGAGACAAGAGTTCCCATATATGCTAAAATTCCCCATGCAGCCACATGCCCATGCATCATCCATGCTGCAACACGTGCTTGTGTATGACCCAGAACAAGGAAGAGGTGAAGCCTGAGCTCCCTTAGCCCTGTAACAGAGCTTCCCTAGGTATGTCCCACAGTGCACACTATGAATAGTGGGAGCACAGGTCAGGAAGAGGGCTGTAATCTATGCCTCAGCCCCAGCCCCATGTGCCTACACTCAGCATAGGTGTAGCCAGCACAGTTTCAGAGAAGTTCCACACTTTCTTTGCATTGCTTTCCCTGTATAGAGCATATAGGAAAAGACTTGTCTGCTTTCTGAGTGGGTAGGCATGGCTAGAGGATTTTTAGGAAAACACACCAGAGGTATTTCCCCTATATGTTAATAGAAATGGTACTTGTATTAAGCAGTAAAAACCCTCACGTTGATTTTGCTACATCCTCTGGCACTGATGCATTTAGGTCCTTAAAGGCTCATTATGACTTAAGTCAGTCCACTCCTATCCTGCTAAATATATGGTTGCAAAAGTTAAATAAATGTCATTAGGAAAGCTGTGATCTTCCCTCAGTCATCTCAGGCATTTGCTAAATCTGCCTTCTTCCATGGTGTTTTCTGTGATCATTTTGATGCCTGCAGCTCCAACAAAGGTAGTAACAACAGGAGCACTTGTTTATACAAGCCATGAAGAGCTGTCTACATCAGAGTACTGTTCTCTTTTGATCTCACACACAGTTACAGTTTTACCTATTGAGTCCATTTTTTAAACTGTGGCCACTTTTCCCATCACTTTCAGAAATATCAACTCATTAATGTTAAAATCAAATTTCTTCCGATAGACTGATTTTTTTTTGTGCCAATAAAGACAGAAAAAAATCATGTTTCCAGTTTCATGATTCTAATTAAATAATTATGATTGTACTAATGGCACAAGCTTGTTTTAATGAGTGACAATATTTTTTGATACAAAGCCAAAATAATAATCTGGAGAGATCCTGTCTCATTAAGTCTGAAAACAAGTCAGATTTTGAAGTGTATGCTGTGGAACTTGGGAATATAAGGGGCAATCTTGCTGTTTATTGATTTTTACCAGAAATAAAGAACTATTACAATGTTTTCTCCTAATCTTTGCATTGAAGATAGAGGCTTATTCAAATTATAGTGAGCAGCAAAACCCATGCACTCTGAGGCATGACTCATGTTTTCTTCTTTTGAACTCCCAGTCCAAAAGCAGCATGCGTGGTAGAAGGCATGGGTTCATTTGCCAACGCATGACATTTTTCATGCTGTCACAACACATCTTGTGCCAGCTAATCTGCCAGCCAAGAGTGGCACCCACCAGCTGCAAAGGATGCTCATCACCTCCATTCCCAGCTGGTGGGAAAACGCCATGTAGGAAAAAGTTTGGACACATTGAGAAATGCTGGTTTTAGTAAGTTATTTGTAAAAAAGCAAACAAAAAACAAACCCTTATGAGAACATTGCAAAAGACAATATGGCAGTGACACAGAGTCTTTCAGAAACAATTAATTAGAATATAAATATTTATAACTTATAAATATTTAAATATTCTTATTTAAATATAAATATTTAAATATTCTTACGTATGCTCTGGCACGAAAAATACTGCAAAGTCTGTATAACCAAAGCAAAAGGCGATGAAAGATCCTGTACAACTTCAATTCCCCCTCCCTATCCCTCCCTCAAATACTGAAGTTACCAGGGTTGCACAGATGTTTTGAGATCATAACACAGGGTCAGAGGATAACTGGTAAGGTCAGCTGGAAGAGGGGGAATGTAAACACTCTTTTTGGACCTTCATGAATGGGACTCTCAAAATAGGAACTTCAGGCTGGAAGAAAAATTAGATAATCTCACTCCACTGCTCTCCTATACTGTATTTCTGGTTTGGGGTTGTCAGTGTCTTCTACACAACTCAAATTTCTTTTACCTGCTGACTTTATGAGTGCCACTCCAGAAAAGGCAATGGTAAAGGGATTTAAAGTCTAACCTGGCAAGAATAATTTTACATTAAGGAATAACAGAAAGAAAATATATTCTGGAGGTTTTAAGCAAACCAACTAAGGATTTTCTTCTGTTCTATCATGAGAGAGCAGCACACTCTACTGGCTGTTTCCTCGCAGTTTTCTAGATAGAGCCCTACACATTACTGTAAATCAGAATCTTTTACCATTCCACTGATAAAATCAGAGAAAATATGGTGTAGCTGGAAAAAAAGAAAACCAAAGCCTATGGACAGCAAGTCCTGCTTCTGCCACCGGTTCACATTGCTGAAGGCAAATGACTTGACTTGCAGACTATAGTTTCCATATTAATAGAGCAAGGAGAATGAAACCAGCCGCTGCAGAGCACACTGACCTTCACAGTCTAAAAGCACAGACTGAGAGTAATAGTACTGTTGTTCCAATACTCACAATGAAAATACAATGGTAGAGAAGTTTATGTTTCCTCTTTCATACCAGCTCAGTCATTCAAGATTCTCCAACGCTGTAGCACAGCACAGGAGAATGATGTCTGTATACTTATCAAGATGTTTGTGGTTAAACTCCCTCTGTTCTTTCGTTTTGTGTCTCTGTGCAAAGACACTATTTTGCCTGGGAAGTCTATAGCTGATGAAACTGGAGACTGCTATTTTGCTGATTTTGCATGGAGTACATTACAAAGAGATGTCATTCACTCTCATGAAAAGTCCATCTCAAAGGCATGTGCCCTACATGCCAAGCTGTGTGTCAGACCACAAGAAACAGTTAAACTGGTGCTCCAGTGTTGTGTGAGGTTTCTGCTGTTAGCACCCGGTACACGGAATCCAGTTTCATGTAACTGATGGGTTTAATGTGTTACTCCTTTCAAAATATACCAATTCAGTATGTTCCCAAAATGTTACAGTTAAAAAACCAGCCTGCTTACTTAACATCCCTCAATGTCATTTACAGAGAACTAATTCTTCTTTCGGGTTGAAATAAACTAACCTATTAAAAAAAAATCTCAGCTGCTAAAGCAAAAACATTGATTTCACAAACAACTATCAGTAGTCTTTAGTACACTGCAAAAGTTTGAAACAAATATCTAATTTTAAATTTATGCAACAATTTCTAGTATATCACTGCTACTGATATCTTTGCTTCCTTATGACAGATTACATTAACTTCTTTGTAATTCAAAAGAACATCGTTTCATTCCTCAGCTACACCTTTGTATATGTACAGACTACTTAGAACACTATTTAAAGAAACTTCCTAACTGGAGATATAGAATTATTCAGAAGGAAAAAAACCCCAGACCCTACAAATAATTTTGTTCATATTTACATAGCAAATTTTTAATTAATAGCCTATTTCTTTCCTGTAATTCACTTAATGATTTTGTCTTTTTCTGATTGCAGGTAAAGAAATACAACCAAACTCTTACAGAGTCTACAAAAAAGACAACATGATTGCAAGAGACTTCCAGCCTTTTATTCTACAGAGAAAGAAACAATTCCCTGGGGGTCACTGAAAGTCAAACTGGCTCTTATGTGCAGCTGCAATTTTTAGTTTATATGAAAACAAATCAATATCACCTCCACAAAACTCTGACTCCTTCTAATAGCACTACGCTGAACTCCCCTTTATCAAATTCTCAACAGAATTTCAAATTTATTTTTCTAGGTTTAAATGAGATTACATTCAATCAATCACACCTATGAATAGAGTATCCAGCCCTTTTACCTGAAAAACTGGACAAGAGCTTGTTTAGTGAAACTACTTCACTGTGTACAAAATAATATGTGATCATGAACAGTATCACAGGAAAATAGGTAAGATGATTTTCAGAGAAATGTTATTTGGGGCAACTGGCACTTTTCACACACTTCTTTCTGTCTCACAGCTAAGGAGGGATGAAATTTAACCCTGTAAGAGAAGCTAAATCCTTCTGGTATTATAATTCAACCAGCCAGACATCAATTCCTTCATCCTTAGGGCTTGATTCAAAACCTTTTGAAGTCAACAGAAAGACTTCCCCTGACTGCAGTAACTTTGGCTCAGGTCCTAAGCCATGCTTCTATACCTTTCACTCACCCTTATGCCTTCACACCCTCCCAAGCGTTGGAACCAGTGTGCATGTTTCATGGCTCAGGGCTGCTCTAAATTACTGTAGCTAATATTATCTCCCAAAGAACTAACTGGGGGGGATACAGAATCAATCTATTGTACCTTCTCCTCTGCTGTATCTCCATAATGGCCTCAGAAGAATGGTTGGCTTGAGACAGCTGAGATTTTTAGTGCACCAAAGAATTCATATCCAGAAACTACTTCAGCTGGTTTTATTTTAATGGCAGAAAATAATGCCAGATTCTGGCTGGAAACAACTACAATTCATCTCAGAAAACAACTTTCTCCCAGCCCTGCATTCCTTCCCAGCAAAGAGGACCTAGTCAGAGCTGGGCTCCGGGAGCCTTTCACTGCAGGGCAGTGCATGGCATAAGGCCCTCCACATCCCAAGAGCACCAATTAACAGAACAGACACTTGTAACAGTAAGGGTCAGATGTACAAGGATTGTGCTTTTTTACGGCCATTACAATCAGTCTAAATTTATAAAGGTAGCATTCACAGTGCCCATTACATGTTTTTTAAGTGTCTCTAAATTTGGCTGAGTCCTAGCAGAATGCCATCCAGAACCCTGGGTTCCTCTTGGAGAGGTGCTGCCTTTCTCTTTTTGCTTCTATAAATCTGCATCTCTGTGGTATTCTAGCAGCCATGCATTATTCAGCAGAGCACTGAGTAGTGTGAGTGACATTTGTGGGTCCTTTTTCCCTTCTCATTCTCATCTGGGAGAATTATATTTCATTGTTATCAGGCCCAAAGTAATGGTCAGATAGTATGGACTGTTGGCAGAGCCACTTGCCAGAAACAGCTCTCCCGTTGTCACATACATGTGTCAAAGCCATTTGACCACATAGGCATTTCCTGAAATCCCATTTTATCTCACTGTTACTGAAATTAAGGTACATTCCATAGGTCTGAATGAGCAACACAAGGGAGGTGACTGCTGAACTCCATAAAAATGCAGACAGTACAAATATGATTTAGAGTCTAACAACAGCAAAACCGGATAAAATAGACAAAAAGGTTTACTGAGAATTGGGATAATGTTATATGGGTCAATTGTGTTCAGTTCGTACATCCAGGTAAAAATTAATTAATAAAATGGTATCATTTTCAAATCCAGAAGAAGTGTGTAATTTTCTGGTAAAATAAGAAGTGCAGAATAACCGAAAGGCACATTTTGCATGTAGAGACATGCAGATTTTACTGCAGAGAATATAATGTGCAAAAATATCATTCTTCACAGCAGAACCAAAAGTGTATTACCCAGAAAATCAGTCTACAAAGCTATACAAACACCAAAGCCATTGCCTTTTTTTTCTTTTTTTGCGAGTTCCTGCTAATTTCCAATCTTTCTTTTAAGTGCAATAATAATATTGAATGGGTCCATTTTATTTACTTACCTCCTTTAACATAATGCAACAGTCTACCAACCTGTCTGCATGCTCATACCTTTGCCATTTGAATTACTGAATTGCCTTAACCCCACAAAAATGACAAGCTATGTTCACTTTGTACTGTTTTTACTTTTTACTATTTCTTTACTAAATTTGTTCAAATAAATTTTTGTGTAATTACTGACAGAAATTCTGGAATATGCACAGTCACAAAATTCCTCTCCAGGATTTTAAAAAGCCTGCCAATGTAGAGAAGAAATCTAATGATCACATCAGCTCATCATCAACAGACACAAACATCCTTCTAAAATAGACTCTGAATTACACATTAATAAAGATCTAAAATGTGTGGAGCTATTTCTATCTTGTGACCTAGTATTTTTTGAAAGCTTGATGAAACATAAGCACAGCAAAAGAGCAATGTTGCTACAATCTGCAATTGCACGAAATAGGAAGTAATCAGGGGTCTGCCTACTTTTAGTTGCCCCCGTCTAAATGTGGAAGACAACTTTGACCACTGGAAAGTAAGCACATAGCCATCTGCATGAATGTGTTCTCTTTCCCAAGGCATCTTCCCAACACTTTGTCTGCTGCAGAGCCTGCCAGACAATGTGTCATACGTGACTGTGTTTGTGGGCCAATGACCCGCTATGCTCTCCACAGCTGCTGCCTGCTGACACAGGTGGGGGGTTTGCTCCTACCTGAATTCAGTCCAATATAATCTGGGCTCTCCATGTGGTCAACAGGCTGAAATAGGCATCTCCTAAAGGCAGCTCATCCCACCTTAGATTCTTATGTTGCTGCTCTCTAGAGATGCCCCTGACCACATCAACTCCAGCAACCAAGAGAAACAAAGAACTCCATAGCAAGCTGGGTAAGACAGATGCTACATTCAGGGATCAGGCTGCAGACCCTTAGAAGGGTCTGGCTCAGACTGCAAGAAACACAGCATCCACTGAAGTCTTTGCTAGGTGCTTCTGGTGAAATGTTAGGAGAGTCCCTCTATATAACCACTGGGCCGGTGAGCAGGCCCTGCTGGGCATTAGCATTCTCACTCTAACCTTACAAGTGGTGGATTTTGTCTCTTCCTAGTTTTATCTACATGGATTTGATCCACTGGTGAATAAGAGAAAACCTTGTAATATTTGGAGAGCCAGCTCATGATAAGGACATGTTTCAGGCTTTGTGTATCTACAACACAAAGCTCCTAAGCTGTAGCTTGAAATTTCCTATTGCACTGTACAAGAACAAGAGAACAGTCTGTACAACTGAACAGCAGCAAATTCAAACTTGAAAGGAGGTGTAATTGGACCTTGGAGCTCATTATGACAGGATGTTACTGGGGTTACGGTCTTAGGAGAGCGTAAGCATGTACTGAAAGAGTAGTAATATCCAGGCTTGTAATAGTTAATGCTTAAAGGAAGAGTATGGGAACAAAAATGAAACCTTATGCTTCAGGATTTAAAGCAATCTCAATTTACTAAGAGAGATCTTTTCTGAGTGTGATGAAAAGAGGGAGGAATTATCCACCTCTGCCTGCTCTGAGCTGCTGAAACATTTCTCTGAAATACCTCATTCTGATGCTGTTGAAAATAAAAGTACTATATTGGATGGATCTCAGAGTTGATGCAGGCTGGCATTTATGTTACCAAATATCTCCTGCATATGGTACTGTTGATTGTATACTACAATGGATTGTACTGTATGCAAGGTAGCTTTCTTTAAGGACAGAATATTCAGATAGGTTAACTAACTACTTGTTTATTTGTTTACTTTACTGTTAGAGATGTCTTTTCAAGCCACATATATATTCATTTCATGTGAAGTGCAGTTAGACTTTGGAGCTCATAATCACACCATCTCCCTGGGGTATATGTATGTAAGAAAAGATTTGGAATTTTTAGCTGTCTCTGAGGACCACAGGGATCACAGTTCAGGCAGTTTAGGCAAGGATATTCCTCTGGGAAAAATGGTAGGATGTGAACAACTCCCACTGACACTGTCAGTGACACTACATGCAAAATGATGGTACATGCAGCCCAAAGAAAGTGCTAAGGGCAACAAGGGAGGGTTGCACATACCCACAGAGGTTTCAGCCGTGTTAAAATAAGATGGGTTATTGTTAGTACGAGGTGAGAAATTTTCCCCTCATCAATTAACAGAAGGCCTGGAATACAGAACATGCTGACTTACGTATTTTGGTGGGGAAATAACTGGAAATATTTTCTAATTGAAAAGGAGACAAGTGTATTTAAAACGTATCATGTTTTTAGACGACTAAATTTCCTCTCTATGGAAGAAGAGGTATAAATATTGCCTTTGAAAAATGTCATGTTGATAAAAAAGCTACAGTTTCACCAATATAAAATATGAATGTAAACAACATGTCTGTCAGACATGGCTATAACATACTGCTTAGCACTGCTAACTTATAATATGCACCTATTATTGTTAGTTCTCTTAATGAAAGAAAGACACTGCATAAATTCTTGAACACATGTTTCACTTTTCCAGCTGCCTTGTGCTGTAGAACATCATGCTAACAAGAAGTGATGCTAACAAGAAGCTAAAACCAGTGTAGCAAATGGGGCATTTAAATATATATAAACATACAGACATTCATATATAAATAGAAACTAGCTATTTTGGGGAAATGAATGGATCCCTAGACAGACATATTTCAGTTTAATATTACCTATATTTTCCTACATGGTAACCATTACAGTCCTGCTTAATCAGAAAAAAAAAATATGTTATGCTCACTGCTAAAATGCAAAGTCAATATTCAGCTATCATCTCTTTTAGGTTCAATATGAAATTTTGTCTGTCAAGCACAGGGAGGAAAAAGTATATGACTTTTGACATTTTTCTTCAGTCACTTCAAACCTAGACTTGACACCTATACGTGTTAGCAAAAGGTGTGTGTGTGTTCATGTTCAGACCAGTGCCATAAAGACCGCCAGCATGCAATGGCTAACAAGGTCAGAAACCCTAAATCTATGTTTTAATAATTAATAAGAGCATATTTTAATACCATCTTCAAATGTACTTGCATTGTCTCAAAGAGGTTACTTTTTGTTCTTTCCTGTGCCAAAATCCACATTCTCTGCTGTGATTTTCCATCTCAAGTACAAAGCATCAACATCACTATTTACTGAGAACTGCAGCCCAATATTGCCGCAGGGTGGCATACCTCTATCTAACCAGCACATCATAAAAATGGTATTCTGTTTTCACTGGGCACTAAATACTGACCACAGGGTCAAATGCAAGCATTAAGCTATCGTCTTTCTTCTGACAGAAACAAAAAACTGAAAAGAAACCGAAGGGACCTACATAAAACAGGTTAAGATGTTCAATACCTGATGATGATTACTAAGAAGTCTGTAGGCTTGAGTATGGGATTAAACAGAGAGGGAGAAATGACCCTTTGAACTTATAACCTACTGGGGGTGGTTTCTACTGCAATAACACCCCATTTAAACCCTATGGCTACAGTACATCTGCGGTTCACTGGCTATAATTACAGCTTTAATACTGTAACTGTAGCAAACAAGTCCCATGGTGTATTAGACTAAACACATGAGGCATTTTGTCCTCTCGACTACAGCCTGTTTAATGGCATTTCAGGCTCCAGCACAAAGTCTGCTCTTGGCCACGCACTCCCAAGCAGTTAAAGTTGGCCTGAGCTAGTTCCAGAGGAACACCAATCCAGCCCAACTGGGCATTGGACAATTATTTGAGAATATCATTTAGGGTTGAAACTGATATTTATCTAGTGATTGAAATCAGTTGGGAACTCAGATACTGTTGTGTCAGCATTATGTCTTTCCTGGAGCCTTCGGCACTGTTGGTTTGGCTTCTTCCTGCACTGGGCATTTACAGCTGGGCTGACGTGGCAGCTGAAGAAGCAGCCCACTGAGTGTATTTGTTTGTGTTTTTTATTATACTTCTCTCTTTATCCTGGCCTCTCTCCTGAAAAAAAAAAAACACAACCCACATCAGGAGAACTGAACTCACTTTGACTATCCTTTCCCTTCCTTTTCAGCAGTCTGCCCATGCTCCCCCCTTGCTGTGCACTGCAGGCAGGAGTCCAGCCCAGAGCCAGGGACTCACTTTGAGCCTGTTTTGTTGGATATGTTGCAATGTGCAGCCTCATTCTTCCCAAAGAGAAACTGGTGTCTACTTAGGATAAGCGACCTGGGGAAACTCTTTAAATGTGATGTTTCCCTCTGCCTTGATCAGCTGTCCTGGCTTTACCTCTGCTGTTAAGGACTAGCCAGCAGAGCTCCTGCTGCCATGTCTCACAATCCACATATGTAGGTCCCTGTAATCCTCCCTTTACTGAGAGGTTTCATCCAGCCAGCTCTGTCCAGAGGACCAAATTTGAATAGCTAGAGTCTTCCTTAAATTCTGGACTAAAATGAGTCATTAGCAGTCATACCCTTCTGACCTTCAGAGTAAGGGCCAATTTTACTTTCCAAGTAGGATTCCACTTTTGCTTTCCTTCACTAAATTGCCATTTTTCCAGTTCTCTGACTATATCCCTTGGTCAGAGAAACTTCACAGTCCTGCCAATGCTCCTGCCTACCACAGCTGGACACGTCCCTTACAGAATTTTTATCTTTTTTTTCCATCTTCTTTCAAACCCATAATTCAGTATTTTCTCCTACATATCATATTTATCTAAATGCAGAGTGACCCTGAATTCAAAGATGACCTAACATTCTGCCTGTGAGGTGGAAACAGGCACTTCCTTTGCTTCCTCACCATCCATCCCTGAACCTCTGCTCCTCTGTAACCCACTCTCTTTCACAGTTCCTCCCTTTTAACTGTCCTCTTCTATCACCATAAAACACCTGCATCCCCATTCCCATTTCTTCAGCTAGAAAGCCCAAGGACACTGTTCTATTCCTACAGGCACTGCAGAGGCTTGAAGGGGGCATGCTGTTTACCTGTCTGTGTGTTAAATAAAAAGTCCAAGTTCCTGACCACAAAGAAAATACGGTGAATATACGGCAAGTATGTTCTTAGGGCAACTATTTGGAAAAAAAAATGTTTTGTTTGGGTTGGTTTTTGTTGTTTCTTTGTTTTTATGTAGGATAAATGATAGATTTAATAAATATGCAACAGTAGCTTACACCACAACCAGGGTCTGGTGGGAGCTGTTTCCACCAGCTGCAGGTAGAGTGTGAATCAAAGACGGCCGCTTGCAGCCTCATACCACAACTACCAGACAAAGCAGTCACGGGCATTTCCTTAAAATATGGGAAGAGCATTTTGCACTCAGTTTGGTCAAGGGAAAGAGCCTGCATGTGAATATTTCCATGCCCACTACATCCTCAAAATAATAGAGGTTAGAACTTTAAAAATAATATATTGCCTCTAATAATAATAGTAATAGTTCACAGGATTGTAAGTACCTTTCAACCTAGGTTATCAAAACACTTTACAAAAGCAGTTAGGTAAGTATCATTATATCTATTCTACTCTGAGGTGACAATGACTTTGTGTCAGCTATAACTGAAGAACAATCCAATGCTTACCCATTATTCAGCTTCCCAAAATAACCTGCAATTCTCTAAGCAGCTCTAACAGGAAAACGAAGTTACAAATGGAGCAACTGAATGATTCATCCAACAGTGAATTTAACAGCTTATTCTCCTAATGGACAGAGTTACCACCTCATTGCACTCACCCTGCAAATAATGACAACTTGTATCTACACAGAATCTTCCACTCTGGATGTTCGCAAAGCCCTGCACAAACTCTGCAGTAACATCTGAGAACTGCCACATGGCAGCACAACACAGCCACCTCTGGGAAGGAATTCAGGCAGCATACTGAAGCAGAAAATTAAAGAAAAAACCCACACAAACATTAGCTTTTTCTGAAGGAAATATTAAAAGCAGCATAAATTTTCAGTGTAGAAATATAGCAGAGCTCTTTTTGGTAGGTAACATGAAAGTTACGGTGAGACAATCAGTTGAAGAACTCTGGGGTTTCCTAAATAAACACAAAAGCCAGGGCCCCAGCAGGTGGCCAAGTTTGATATTCAAATATAACATTTTACATGTGGAGTTTTCATTAGGACAAGGTTACCACATGATGGACAATCTGTATGTATTTGCAGATGTGGCATGCAAGGAAGTCAAACCTGGGCAAGGAGCATAATTCACAGCAATCTCTCTGCCTGAGAATAGCTGAAGGCAATGTCCAATCAAAGTACTGTCAGTGCAGCGCTCGGCGAATAAATGAGTTGCTTTGACAGGAAATTCCAACAGCAATTTTAATTCTGATCAGGCTTCAGGAAGTGGAAAGAATAAAAACACATCAATTATAGTGACAGGAAGTTTTAAATCACATGGCAAGCAGCTGCTGCCAAAGGACATGTCTGCCAGCTTTGTTAAGAAGTATGGTATTTTGGTGCGACCAAAATTTTACACCAAAGTTTTACAGGCTGACATCAGTCTCTAATTGCATGTTATCCCACTACAAGGGTAAGGAAAATGACACACTGCAGACAGCACACCATCATTACAACAAATCAGAGAGACCACTTCTTTTTTTTTTAAATTCTGACCCAAAATGAGTATATTTATACCAACTCCAGAACACACCACCAATAATGATATGGAGCACATGCACATCTACCTCAATAAAGCAGGAGATCCCAGCAGCAAGGCAAAGAGACCATCCTCTCCTGATTCAGCCTCAGGCTGCAGAACAATCAGCACTTTAATCATTTTACATGAACTGCCTTTCTTCATTAATCCACGCTGTAAACAGTGACCACGGCAATGAATCAGTGGTGCACTGAGAGCAAGCCTGAAGTTTCCTACCAAGCCTGACATTCGTTGATGTTCTTACTGTATGTTGCAGGCTCAGAGTTTACCAAACAGCTTCCTTCAGTTATATGGGTGATTTCCACCTTCTCTGTGCAGTACCATGTAACACAAACTAATGCTAGGCTAGATTTCTCATCACAGAATAACAGTCACAGAATACAGAGGGTTGGAAGGGATCTCTGGAGATCACCCAGTCCCAGCTCCCCAGCCAAAGCAGGGACACCTAGAGCAGTTTACAGAGGAATGCAGTAGGACAGAACCTAACTAAGCTGGCCTGGGAATGGGATGGTGGGCCTTGGGTGGGCAGCGGGCAGAGATCTCAGGCTACATTGCTGATTTGGCTCTATGGGATCATGCTTCAAATGGCTATCACTTCAGGGAAAGTCATTCAAATGGATGCAAATTGTTCTGGCCTCACATTCAGGTACACTGAAGCTGTCTTATACAGCACTGGAGTGGAGAAGGGCATTAAAGCTACCATAAATGTGACTTATGGTCTAGCACAAAGCTGTAAAGCAGCCCAGCTATATAGGAGATTTAGAACACTGAAATAATATCTTGATCTCAGTTTTATCAGTAGATATTTTGTAACTGGCTTCAGCAAGTATTTCTCTGCTAGAGTAGGAGAAGCGAATTGTTATCGCTGCCTACATGACACACATCTACAGGAGGTTAGTAGGACGTGGCAAGTGCTGTTCAAGGCAAGGTGACCAAAGAAGTGTGTTGACCAGACAAACATTGATTAACTCATATCCTGGATGAGTCACGTCCATCCTTATAATGCATAACTGATTTACATCCTTCACAAGCGAATTATATCCTCTGCTGTACAGCTTCCTGGCTCAAATACCTCCTGCTATCCCTTCACTGAAATCACCAAGAGGGTCAAAGGGCTCAGAGCTGAAGACTGTTTTTCAGGTGGACAAGCATAGGACAGAAAAGTTTGCCCTCAAAAAAGGAAATGTTCATGAGTTTTTCTAATCACATGGACACAGATAGCACAGTACTTTCTAAAGTACTTTCTGAACTGCAGAAAGAAATAATTAAAAGTGACAGAAGTATTTATGCAGATTTAGCAAAGGTCACCAGAAAGTGTGTCATTTTGACAATACTGGCAAGCTTTGTATTAAGTTTTGCTTTTCAAAGAGAGACTTTTCAGTATAAAGACTACTGGAGGAAAGATTTAAACTAACTCTACATAAAGTTTTTCATTATTTCTTTAGAAACAGTGTGAATACTGGATTCCAAAACAAAGGAAAAAAACCTGTCAAGATAAGACATGATACATCTTTTTATTTCATTTTAACTTCTACTTAAATAGTAAATGAAGCTAAAACATAAAAGTGCTCATAGCTTCCTGCATAATTATCCACATTCGGATTTCTCCTCAGGTGAGATTCTGTGGGCTTTGATCCAGGGATTTTGAAGCATCTAAGGGAGATACAGAAGCCAAATCTCGTATTTCTTCTGAAGAAAATATGGTATAATTTGCTTATGATTTTAAGGACATTCCACACATGGACAATCTGGCAGGAAGCCAGAGACAAGGAAAAATACAGGCTGACTTATTAAGTGTCCATTATTTTTGTATGTCTGTTTCTATTATTTTTTATCTTTATAAGATTCTCTTTATATTCTGACAGAACCAGTGTTTCCAATCTGAAAACACTTAAAGGATATCTAGAGTGTATCTTACTAATTGTCCATATTTTTCATCAAAACCACCCTATTTCACCCTAAAATGACATCAATCTACATACACACAGATTAATGGTGAACATGGTGGTGCTACAGGGTTGGCAGTTAGACTTGATGATCCTAGAGATCTTTTCCAACCTTAACAATTCCATGATTCTATGATTTGTATATACAGACAGGGATGTACAATACCTGACAATGACCACTCTCTCTAAACTACTTTTTGCTTCAATAACTCCCTAAATCAGGCAAAAGAATAAGTGGCACAGATTTCCTGTTTCTGCTCTCCACTATTGTCCTGCCAACAGTAATGAATGTATGTGCACAGATTTGCTTCCAAAATCCAGCAATGGCCTTAATCATCCAGAAGCTTCCCACTTGGGTCACCTAGAAGTGACATAGGACAAGCATCCTATGGCACACCCTTGGATGTGTGCTTGGCTACCTTGACTTCCTCTCAAAATGTTCTTAGCAGCACCATTTTCCACAATGCCCTTGCTCAGCAAAAGGGCTGGGGCAGGCAGCGTTGCACTTCAGCTGAACTGAGAAAGGCTCCCTTTTTCACACTAGCTCATTCTTCAAGCCTCTGTTTCTGTGGCGGTTTCATGTGCCAATAAAACCTGTGACAAATCAGACCCTCGTGCATCTTCCTCCTTTGTTAATTAGCCACTTTGTGCAACCTATCTACAAACCATGGAAACAAATCCTTAGTTTCAGCAATTTGAATTCTTTCCTGCTTGATTTCTTCTCTCTTTGTTTTTTAACAGCAAGACTACAACCAGCACATGGACTCCTACACTTCCTTAGGGCCCTGCCTTTCTGCTCCAAAGGACCCACTGGTTCGCTGTCAGACCGTCAGTGTTCACGGGCTGACGAAACACTAACAGTGTGTCATGGGCGTACGCAGCTGAAACTCTGCCCTTGCAGTCCCAAGCTTTAGTCCTTCTCAGGTTTCTTCTACTTTATTCCCAAAACTGCTTATCAAAAGTAACTCCAGGAACAAAGGGTACTAGTTAAACATAATGTTATTTTGGAACTGGAGACCACAGGAATATAGACCAATGCCTAAAAGATTGACCACTTGACAACATTAACCAAAGGCAAAGAGCAGCACGGATTTACCAGGAGGTGAGTTACAGAGCCTTTGGTGTCAATATTGCATACTGAAGTGCATAATCCCATGATGTATGACAAAATTATTACATTGTTACAGCTGTGTGAGCCTGTCTCCAGAGAAACTTCCACACCACAATGGACAGGGTGGCAGTTCTGAGACTGCCACCTCCACGCTCACACTAAATATAAGTTGCTGTGCACAGAATCTAGTCCACCAGCTGACAACAGACCCCAAGGACAGAACATGACACTCAGCTGCTGGTACACTTAGTCCAAGAGCTCCCTGTGTTAACTGACAGAAGCTCTACCTTCCCTGAAGGGTACATTGCAGATGACCAGAACAAGTTTATTTGATTTGCTCTAACGAGCAAAGCTTCATTGGAGACTGCAGTCAGAGCATCTAGAATCAGGAGCAATGCAACAAGATGACGCAGTAGTCTGTGGTCAGATTTTTTCCCATGTAGGACGGTCAGCTCCTCATATCCTTTCCTTCTGTTACCTCCAGGAGAATACTGTTAATTTCTGAGGAAAATACCAATATGTCTTTGTGATTTTCAGGACTTCTCTACTTTCTTGCAATTATTTTTTCATTTAATTCCTTTTTATTTCTTCATTCATTACAATCTAGTATTTATTCACCTTCTTGTTCTGTTCCTCACACTTTCTTTTTCATGCCTATGGCATGAAACCTCCTATACCATGAGGTATTCTTCAGCTTTTGATGCTCCTTCATCTCTTCAGCTCTTTGCATTCCACCAAGTGCCAAATGTCATATTTTTCAGCATTTTCTCCAAACACTTTTTCTGATTTAGCTTGTGACTGGTCTCCTCTCCAGTACCATTTTGTTTCTTCATCAGTTGGGGAAAAAAAAGATATGGTGATTTACTGTTGTTATTACTACTGGCTAAAATTTAGAAAATTGTGTTAAAGGTCAAAGGTGGATTCAACACGGAAATCCCCCTCCCAAGAGAACAGTCTTATCTCCAGGTCACCACCAGTTACTTGTTTTCCAGCTGATACACTGATTCCCCTGGAAAGCCTCCTCTTTTAGTCACCTTCCAATGAAATGGTATAAAAGGCTCTCACCACCTCAGTGAATTGACCAATGATATAAAAGGGTGATGCTGGTAGAGGGTGATTTTGTAACCAATTTTCTATCCAATTCCTCACAACTATTAGAACAAGACACATTATTTATGAAGATGCCTTTCAACATTCATCTCAGTTTTCCAGTCTCTGCAAAACCACTGGAAGTCTGTAGCCTCCATTGCAGACACTTCTCCAGGGATCACGCTACTCCCTGTAGAGATGTGAGTTGTTCCGAAGTCCTATTCCTCTGGTCCAAGACTTCTTGCTTCATTCATTCCCTCCCTGAGGAACTTGTTCAAGATTCTTGCACAACTGAGATCTCACCATCCAAAGAACCACAAAAATACAGCTCAGTATTTCAGTTTGGTCACACCCAGACTCAAGATTTTGGAAAGAAAGTGCTTAATGAAGAGCCTACCTCTTTTAGCAAGGGCTTACTTCTCAACTGAAGAAATACTGAGTGACAGCTTGCAGGAAAAGAACACAGGCCACTGTTCTTTTTAGAGAGCCTGAGTGAAAACCCTAACACACATGAGATTCAGAAGACTACGATTCCACTAACTCTAACCAGCCATGGGAATGACCCAGCTTGTTGCAGTGTCTCAGCATGTCTCATAAAATGCACTGAAACATTTGCTAACAAGGCTATCTGCATGTTATTGTTCATTTTTATTACAGCAGCACTAGGAGTGCCCATCAATATCAGGACCTTGTGCCTGGTACAGATGTCAGTGTGTTCACCAAAGGAGAACACATCAGTCAACTTTCTAGCCCCAACAGAAGCAGTCAAATAACAGGACCCTTTCATGTCAGTGTGCCATTTGTACAAACAGATGCTCAGCAGCACGGGTCATGAAAGCTAGCCCACAAGGACTGTTTCAAGGGGAAAAAAAAGATTCTTAAATTTATTCTAAGATTCGTATCTATGCATCCATGCCTGTGCATTTAACAATATACATAATTCACTTAAGTGTAAGAAACCTGCTTTTAAATACTTCACCACTGTGTCATGCCATGGAAACTACCTCAGGGCTACTAGGAAGGGGGTTCAAACATCCCTCTTATAAAACACATCATTATGCATTAGAGGAAACTTCATTCAACAGAGAAGAATGGCACACCAGCTGGAGGTGAACACCATAAACCACATAAAGTTTTAATTAAATTCATTAAAAATTCTTTGTCTCTCACTGTGTTTGGAGGCAGATAGAACCCTTTAACAATGGCCAGCACACAATCAGGTTTGTCAAAACTAATAATAATACAAAAGCATTTGCTTACCCTGGGACATTTTGAAAAAGTTTGAGTAACGGTATTATTTTTAATACGGGACATTTATAAATTATTGCAAGATGTGGCTGGTCTTGGAGCAGAGTTGCTGTTTCTATTCTTCACTGGATTGATAAAAGGTGTTAATAATAAAATGCACATTTTTAGCAGTTGCCAAAGTGAATCGACCTGGAATACAGGAAAGAAGCATATTATCCCCTTAAAATGTATATATATATATATATATATGTAATGTATACATTTAGTAGGGCCTGTTGCAATAAAACAAGGGGCAATGGCTTTAAACTAAAAGATATAAGGAAAAGTTTTTTCACAATGAGAGTGGTAAAACCCCGGAGCAGGTTGCCCAGAGAGGTGGCAGATGCCCCATCCCTGGAACCATTCAAGGTCAGGTTGCACAGCGTTCTAAGCACCCTGATATAGTTGAAAATATCCCATTGCAGGGGGATTGGATTAAATGACTTAAGTCCCTTCCAACCCAAACTATTCTATGATATATAAATGCATTTTTCATGATCGGTATTTCTTTACAGCATGTTTTCTATATTCTGTGCTGAAAAGTTTGAAAAACAAACACATTTCCTGCCCTTCAGAACTTGCAGTGCATCACAAAACAGGATACAACAAATGAGTGTTACAGCACCAGATCCCCTCCTGCAAACACATACATGCCTGATATCAGACAATCAAATATGTCAGGGGACTAATGATGAGCACAGAACATGCATAAACATTTGCAGGATTAAGCCTGCTAACAAGGGTAGAAGAGGATAGCTATTTGGTTGCCTGGCTCTTACGTAAATGACTTTGTTTTTCAAAGCTGGAAAGCCTTGCAAAATACTTTTGTATTTAATCAAATACAAATAAACTGATTCTACAGTGTACTGAAGGGCCTCACATGATGAGTCAGTGACAATGTCAGCTATTTAGGCTCATGGCAAGCACTTAATTTGGTCCCAGTCCAGGTCCCATTTTAGTCAGTGGGAGTCCTTTCCCTGATTGCAACATGAGCCTTTGTTACTAAATTATCTCAAGCTGATGAACTGCAAAACAGAAAAGGTACTTTTACTAACCTTTTCTAATCTAGATTCATTAAGGATAATAGTAAACTAGTACTAAGTAATTAAGTAATTAGATCTGAAAACATCCTCGCTGCATAGCTAATACATACGGCTTGGGTATTTATCCTTTATACTTCATCAAGACACTCTAATACAAGAAGCATCACAGGTCAAATGAACAGTCCCAAAACCTATGTGATATGGTTCAAGGTGATGAAAGAACAGATGAAAGCATATATTCCCCACGCTACACCTTAGTAAACAAAGTCGTGGTTTTGTCCATTTCATAGTCATGGTGCTATGATTTCTAGATCTAGAAATGTATCCACTTGATGCTCAGTACTCTTTGGGGCAGGGATTTTGAAGGGCTTTACTGTAAGGCATATGCCTTGGGCAAAATGTGACAGAAACATGCATTTAATGAACTACACAATACAAAAACTAGACTGATGTATCAAAATAAATGTTAGCACAAAAAGTGTAGTATTGAGTCTACACAATAAAGTCCTCTGAATAGTATGAAAACACTATTTAATTGAAGATATAAAAGAGCAAAGTAATTTTTCTATTTTTTCTCTATCCTATTGCCTTTATCAGCTGGGAAAGTGCTGTCCTCAATTACATAGGTTTCAGAGGAAAATAAGATGCCTGCTTTTTCACTTTTCTTTCACACAGGCACAAGAAGCAACTTCAAAGGGGAATAGCTAACAGATGAAGGAGATGAAGAAAAGAAATAGCAATAACAGCAGTCCCAGAACTGTATCAGGGGATGACAGTAAAACACTTCATAACGCACTTGCCCATATTCCCATCACAAAATGGTGGGAATTATCTAAACTCAATCATCTAAAAATGAAGGTTATAGTTTGAATGTATTGGCTAAGTTTTGTAAGTAATGGAGAAAGGCACAAATAGAAGGTAATTTTTCCAGTGTTATGATAAATACAACAGATAGGGTAAATTGCCTTCTGGGAGGTTCTGTCTCACTCTTTTGAGTATAGAAAGTTTATACAAACAGGCTGATATTCACACCATTGCTCTGAGCCCAAGGGTATCACTTGGCAGGTGGTGAGATCTTGTAGTGGTCAGCTTTATGTATGCATCCACGAGTATCTGTAAATCTACAGATACAATATAGATAGGTAATACATTATGTAAACATTGTATCTATAGCTGTACCTATAAGAAAATACTTAAATAACTATGTAAATATACCGGCAGCTTTTTAACACAGTTCTGTCCATAGAACAGAGAGACAAAAAGAGAAAAGAGAGACCAGATTCGTCTCCTGTCCTGTCTCTGCCTCCATCCTGTTACAACCTAGGAATGGCAGGACAGATGTTTCCCAAGCACACAGTGTCATATTGCACTTGTGCCTGCACACTCCACCCGAACTCTGTCCAAGGCATTCTTGAAAATGGAAGCTCACTCTTCACTAGACACCTTTTCATGACTGCACAAATGAGAGCCAGATGTAAATTTGTTGTATCTTTGCTTAAACAGCAACTCTTACATGCCTAAAATGTACATAAACATGCCTAACTCTTAGGAACCCTGCCTATTTGGAAATCCTGAATCCAAGCTTTCTGCAACACCCGATCTGGCAAAGAGGAAAAGGCAGATTACAAGAGATGCTTATTCCTAATCAGTACGAACTGTGAGCATGTTACAGCATACACAGTTCACATCTGGACCAAATTAACTAGTTCCACTGGTCTGGAAACTTGGGCACAGACTGAAGGACAGTCTGGGCGAGGGTCCATATCCCCCTCACAACACTATGTTGGCTTCAGCTCTTTCGGCCTCAATTATCCCCCCATGCGAATCCCAGCATGTCTCATGTCACAGGTAAGAAGTCTGTGAAACACATGCAGGAGGAGTTTGTGCTGTCTCATTGTGTAAGATGATGGCATGATAGGATAGCTACCACAGGACACTGTGAGCCTGACAAGAAGCAATATGGGCACAGCTAACTGCTCCAAGAGATTATGGGAGCTGAGATGACCCAACCCATACCATTTGGCACAGGCATCATGGACCATTCTGTAGGATCACCACCAGAAAGACATAGCCTGTGTAGCTGGCCTGACCAGAACCAAGCTCCTACCTCTGGTCCAGGCAAGCCACTACCACTTCTCAGAACTCTCAGCAATGGATCTCCTCCAGAGTAAGGTATCTATCACCAGATTTTCTACCACCAGAAAACACGAGAGGAACTCAAATTAGCCAAAAACTTCAAAATATTGCATCAGATCCATAGATGTCAAGGCAAAAACAGGATGACTGCTCTAGATACCCAGAAAAAAATTAGCCCTATGTTATGATGATAATGAACATTCAGCTATACTACCAAACACTATGCTTCTGGTTCCTGGTCCAATAAATAGCTCAACCCAGATCACCTAAGACTTTACTGGCTAAAGCATTTGCCTATTAGGCAAAGCGAAGACTTGATCCCAGACACATCGTAAAAGAAACGTGAATTTTGGCTAATTAGCTACCAATTTTTCTAAATATGGGTGTAAGCAACAAGATTTTTAGTGGTTTTTAGTGGTAGTGGGGGGAGGGTCTGCAGGGGTGGCTTCAATGAAAAGAGATCAGGAGCTGCCCTGTGCCAGACACACAGTTCCATACCACATCCACCACAGGACACAGCTGAAACATCTGCCATGCTGCTGGCACCTCTGGGAAAACATGTTCAAGAAAGAGCAAAACACCACATGGTAAAGAGAGAAATGAGGAAAAATAAGTGTGAGAAGCAGCCCTGGGAGCATCAAGGTGAGAGAAGAACAGGGAAAGGAGGTGCTCCAGTGGCCAGAGCAGATATTCTCCTGCAGCCCATGGAAAGGACCATACCAGAGCAGATACCCACACTGCAGCCCATGGAGGAACCCACACTGGGGCACGTGGATATTTTATGAAGGAACTGTGGTTTACGGAGAGCCCATGCTGGAACAGGTTTGTCCTGAAGAACTGCAGCCCATGGGGAAAACCCACACTGAAGCAGGAGGAGCTGCTATGAACTGATCACAACCTCCCAGACCCATCCGTCTGAGTCACTTGCAGTGGATGGGAGATAGAGGAGCCGGGAATGTAAGAATGAAATTGAGCCTGGGAAAAAGGAGAGGTAAAAGGTAATTCAATTTTGTCTTTGTTTCTCACCATCCAAATGTATTTAATTGGCAATAAACTAAATCCATTTCCCCCTGGCCGAGTTTGTTTAGCCCATGATGGCAACTGACAAGTAATCCCCACCAACTCATGAGCTCTTCCATCTTCCTTTCTCCCTCATCCTGTTCAGTAAGGGGGAGTAAGAGAGTGGCTGGACGGGCAACCAAAGTCAACCCACCATAAAAGTACACATCTCCCAGCATCCTTTTGTTAAGGTAACAGGTCAAAGCAATTTTGAGACTCCACTCTGGAACGTTGGTTTCAGCTGTGTTTTCAACCTGCACACTATCTGTGATGCAATACCAGCACAGAGAATTCTTCATGCAGTCACAAGCAAGATCTTCAGTGCTTTCTGTGTTTCATAGCAGATGAGTGGCTGTTTTGAGCATGTTGTTGCTGAGTAATTGGTGCCTAGGAGAGGAAGACTGAACATCTGAGTGGAGATGACAAGAAAGAAAACATGAAACAACCACGATTAAGGGCTAAAATTTCAAAAATTCTCCATTTGTGCAGTTGGGGCAAGACCTTCAAAGAAGTTCAACTCCAAACCAAGCAGTGAATTCTGAGAGTCCTCAAAACCCAACAGCTGCTACTGAGATCAGTGAGGCTATTCATAAATGCAGGGATCTGCTTGTGCCAATCACAGAGGAGCTGAACCCATACTGAGCTCAGATGTAAGAAACTCTACAAGACAATTGGGGTGAGGAAAAAAAATGAGTATCCACAGCAACAACATGCAATTACAGACTTAAAATAAGTATGAAGCTTCGTGGCTCAAGCTCAACACATTTTAGAAAAATAATGATTATGTTTTCACTTCCTGTGTGCATTAAATAGGGTATTAGCTTGCAGGAAGAGAGGGTGCTGGGTTGGAGGTTAATGGCTAGGACATACATCTGAAGTAATTGTGGCTCAGAGTGAATACATGCTAAGTTTATTTTAAATAAGATAGATGGGCAAGTGACAGCCAGGGTCTAGTTGAAAAGTGACATTATTTGTGGAGACAGTCTATTGTATTGCAGCAAAAGAGAATTCCATCTTCTATTAATAGCGGCCAGTGGGAATTCATGCTGAGACTTTTACTTTACTGACATGCCCATTTCATTAAAAGTTTCTTCATCCAGGTCCTTTCTTCAGTTTTCAGAGTAACTCTTGGTGTATGTGAGAGAGCAAAAGGATTCTCTGGAAAGGATCCAGCTACTACTGATTTTGAGCAGGGATTCTCAAGCACTACATACAGATGAGATCCACAGTTTGCCATTATACTAAATATAGCATGGCTTTACATGACCTTGGAGCAGCTCTCGGGAGGGAGAAGGGGGGCCTGGGGTGCCAGGTCTGGAGGGGTCTGCCCAGGTGCTGGGGTCAGAATGTGAGGACACACTTGGTGAACAAAGGCCCAGCTTGGGGTGCATCCCCATTCATCTTGAGGGCGGGCAGGAATGCGGGGTGTGCCAAAGTCTTCACTCGACCCAGCCCAGCCACTTGGCTCCCTCTCCAGTTAGTCTGAGGGCAAGCAGCTGACACTGCCCTAGCCAAGGCAGGTGGCCTCTCCTATGGAAATGAGCCAATTAAAGCAGACTATAGAGGGGCACAATAGGCCAGCTTCTCAGGCTGAGGCTCAGCTATAGAATTGAAGATAGAGAGGTGCTGAACAGGAGAATTTTCAGCTGCGTAATTTTTGACCCAGTACATTAGTACTGTGGGTTAGAACAGAGGAGGGGATTTTGGCATGTGAATCTTTTCTATTTCTTAGAGTCCAAGTGCCAAGGATCAAACTGAGAAGTGTGAAGTAACCAAGCAGTTTTCTGTACATCTTTTTAACACCACTAATGAAGGCCTTTCCACATTATGGGCTGTGTCTATTTCAGCCCTTATTTTGTATCTACTTACAGGATTAGAAAGAATAAGTGCTAATTAGAGCACTGAGGGTTAATAACTGCTACTTCTGCAATGCACATTTTTCTTAATCTTGTCTTTAATTCTAGTGGAGATTGGTCCATATTACAAAGCCAGAATTTGCCAAAGGTTACTAAACATATAATAGAAGGTGCTGGGTATTAGTTTTCTTGTATATACTGAATAGGCATCACCCATTAGTCTAAAGAAGGAATTACAGGAATGGCAGGAAAAAGCATGCTTTGTTTCTGAAGAAAACAAAAAGCCATGTCTTCATTGTTCTGTTGGAAGCAGTGTTAACCTGAATTTCACCCTTTTTACATTTTCAGGTCTGAACCTTCTCATTTGAGCATTGTAATATGTATACACATTGCTAATTCAAAGCATATTCAAACACTACTGAAATGATACACAATGTGATAACTAGGAACACATGAAAACAGCAAATAGAGAAAAATTTGCCACTGTCATTCCACTGAGTGTTGACTGGGGAAATCATGGTACTGTTCATTAGTGAGACACTTTCCTCATTCTCATGTTAAAGCCAAGTTGCAACATACTACAAGTCATATATTTGCAAATAAGGTTAGAACTATTTTGTTGCTTGAGGGGAACATTTAACAAATCAGCTCAATTCAGCAGTTCTTCATGTGTAGAACATGGCCAGGATCTTTTCCAGAGAAGAAAGACTTAGAGGAAGGTTTTCATTTCCAGCCAACAAAGAATTCAATTTGCATACAGGTGTTACAGGGCATCTCTCTGAACTCATGGATCGCTGCTAGTTTCAGACGTCAGGACACAGAGATGGGTCAAAGGCACTGTGAGATGACTTGCAGCTAGTCAAAGGAGTCTGAGGTCAGGGCTCTTAACATCAGCTCTCTTGTTTTCCATCATGCGACACCAGATGTACCAGGATCTCATTCAATTACGTTATTTCCCACTGCAACTAAAGGAGAAGGTTGGTTTCTGCACAAGGAGATTGACTACAACGCTTTTTGGGTTATTCTTGGAGAGAACAGCTTCCCATCTCTGGGTGCAGGATGGGATCCACTTGCTTAAAAGCTCAGAGCAAAGATCACCCATTAGAATTGAGAAGGCGCAAGGAGGGCTGGCACAGCATGATCCTTCCCCATGTCTGCAAAGGCTCTGAAGCAGTACTGCTTCCATTCACAGAAGAAAACTGCACAACATACTCCCTTCCAAGGCAGCACAGGCCAAAAAAATGGGTCCTTGTTTCACGCGAAAGACAGTTAAGCTTTGGTTTGTTCCTCATCTTCTGTTGCCTGAACGGTTTAGAGAAGGCATAGTTCAGCTGTGACACGTCTCTACCCTCATAAAGAATTACTATATACACTTTCTTGGCCTGCATTTAATGCAGAGGCACCTTGTGCAAAAGAAACTAGAGTCTGCAGAAGGTCAGGGACACTTTGGAGCAGGAAACTCCTATGTGTATGTGCCTGGTTTTCAGGAGGCCTGCCCAAGATTTTGTTAAGATTGTGTAGGAACTGCAAAGAGTCAAGTTACTTGATCCCTGTGTAATGAAATGATCAGGGAAAAAGTCTAAGATCTCTAAAGAGTTTTCTTTCTTCAGACCTCCAACTGTGTGACCAGAGGCAATCTTCTCTCTGTTAAACCAGTTCTTAGGAGATAATTCCCTGAGAATTACCGATGCTTAATAAATTGTCAGATCTGCTTGTTCAAAACAGTTTAGCATTCAAAGGGCTCTCTGCATAAGACCATCTGAAAACCACCGTGAGTATAAGAAAAGCCTTTCTCCAGAAGTCTTTAGAGAAAACCTGGAAGGAGAAACAGGGAATGGGAGCAAATACTGAAGCAATGATTGCTGATTAATATACTGTTAGGCCACCTTTTAGAAATGGACTGGGACTGTCTTGCAGAAATGCTGTTTGATCCCAAGCCTGTTAAATATTTAAGGAGAACAGACATTTGATGTCCCCTTCTGCACTCAAACACCGAAGTATCCATGACCAGACTGTGGCCTCTTCATTATTCCTCCAAGAAGAAATCCTTGCAAGTGTGAAATGTATTTTTCTGCACAACAAAACCCAGAGAAACTAATTTCTTAAGCCAAGTCCTTATTCTAATTCTGTACCACATAAAATTATCATGAGCCACCTGGTGAAGAAAGCCTTCAGAGGCACATACCCAATGTCTGCAGCTTGCCAGGAGTGGAATACAGACCCACCACACCTGGTAGCTGGCTGTTGTGGCTGTTCTGGAATATATGTATTGTAACAAATTGTACTTTACTAATTGTACTTCAATAAGGGATTGGAATAACAAGGGATTGCACCTGATTTCACAAGTGTATTATTGCCCTGGATACCTATGACTGATTTTTAAAAGTTTTTTAACTTTCCTAAATAATATATATTTTCCCCCCAATTTCTGTGTAACGCCTTGGTCTCTTCTCACACTTCTTTAAACAGCACTTGCATTCATACATCTCAGTCACACAACTCAAGCACCTTCTGTTAACTATAATTCTTGCCTCAGACAAAAGATCGGGCCAGCGTTTTTCCACAGATCACTCCAGCATCCCTGCATCCCTCCCTGCCAGCATCCCTGGGGCGCGGCGCGGCGCTTCACCACCAGAGTGCGCTGCCTGAATGCCTTTGAAAGATTTTCATGTCGCATTTAAAATCAGAAAAAAAAATCCACCTTGAAAACCTTGTTATTTAGAAAAGGAGATGCGGTTGTGGCATGAAAGAAGAGGAATTATTGAAAGACTGCTATACAATGTAATGCCTCATATCTTTGCACCACTTCATTCTAGTCTCATCCAATCTTGTACAGTCTGGTACAACAGTACAAATTAAGCTTTGTTCATTTAATCAAACAAAGCCGTCTTGAATCAGAGTGCTTATGCCAGCTATTGGGATCCACAGTACAATTCTGATGGCCCGCAGTTTGAGAAGAAAAGGCAAAATGGATTTTTATAGCTAACTAAGAACACCTAATGATACATGATACCGCTTAAGATAGAGCATAATATTTTACAAAATTACAAAAAATTATTTCAAAATTAGTGTCCATTCATACTAATACTAAGGCCCTGTCTCTTTAAAAACATAACTTCTGCTTTAACACTGATTCTTTAGGTTGTCTTCTCTTTTTAATAGTGATTTCTATCCTAGTTTTGCTTTTCAGCACCTCCTTTTGTTTACAACAGAAGGTCTTTGCTTTCCCCTTAGTTATGTCCAATGCCTTTCCATGACACATCATCATGTATCCTGACACAGATGTTGCGTGCATGGTAATGCACAAATGTGCATCTGCGTTTCCCATTAAATGAGGGGTTCAGAGCTATTCTTGCATCCAGACTCATCCTTTTCAGACTGGAGCTGAGCTTACAATTCTCTGGAAGAGAAAAGCCAAAGTAAGCTCTTTAACTTAAAGCCCAGCTTCTGATCCGTGAGCTCTAGGCAGATTGGCCATAGGAAAGCTTAAGTATGATCTCACTTAGTTCCAGGACTGGCTTTTCCAAAGTACAGCATACATTCACAAAGCTAGAGCTGAGCTACAGTCAGGCACGGCAAGGCACAACAGGACTGGGGCAGAGTTTGCTGTGCTAGAGGTCTGCTGCACAGCATCATAAAGACCGTAACACCAAGTATAAATACATTTATCTATGGATTTTATCATGGAAATGATAAAATTCCAGAGGCCTGACTTGTTTTCACGGCACTGGGGCTTGGCAGTCCCAGCCAGATAACTTCCCATCCAATTATCAAAACTCGAAGTAGGACACAGGCCTCACCGAATGCCAATGTATCACTCTTCTAGACACATGCACTTTACTCAATAACAAGAAACCTAAATTAATATGGCTATATTAAGTGCTCTGTTACCAAGTTTGTCAGTGAAGAACTAGTCCATGCAATCAGTGGCACCTACAGAATTTTGGTTCACCCTACAGTAGACACTTAACATTTGGTATCACACACAGATACCCAAACTCATGTGTCTCATGAGTCTGAGTGTGAGCAGAACTCCCCTCTCTTCCCTCAGTGCTTTAAAAAAGGTAACTTTCAGGAACCTTAGTTCAGAGAATTACACTGTCAGACACATGCAGAACCCAACCCAGCCTCTGGAGCCCCACCTCCGTTTTGCCACTTCATTGCAGCCTACTTCCAGATGGAGTAGAGAGTTTATTTTTCTTCTTTCTCTAATAGTCAAAATACCCTTAGTGTTTGAAAACAGCACATAAACAGATGGATCACAGATCTCAATTGTGTTCTTTTCCAGAACTGGGCTACATTTGTGATGTAAGATGAGGTTATCCTGCTCAGGAGGTGAGTATGGCATATAATTTGTTTTCCCCACATGAACAAACACCTGTTGAAGATGATAAACTGATGAAGTGCACACAACCTCCACTGTTCTAGAGAGTCAGATCTTCTCTTGTACACAGGACCTACTCTTTCAGGAATGCATTTCTGACTAACCTATTTGCAGTGACAGTCTGTCAAGCCGGAATGTGAGAACATCTCATTTTACTGATGAAGTAGTTTCTACTTCACAAAAGAAGAATAACAACACTCCTGACACTGGACAGCAAAGCCAGAAGGCTCACAGACTTTCTCCTTCTTGCAGCCCTTGGTTTCTGAGGGGACCCAGATCAGAGGAGTACCTTCCTTCTCTGAGATTTTACCTCCTGGCCCATTAAAGAGCAGAACAGTATGCTGGAGATGAGGCAGGCATCTAGCAGAGCCTGAACATGCGGACTGTTTTCCTATCTGAAAAGTTGGGTTGCAGGCAGTCATACAGAGCTTCTTCCACTGCTGCACAGCAGTGAGGGATCTGTCCTGGGCAGAGGCCAGGCTGTGGCTTTTCTCTTTTCTCCTAGGTGCACCTTCAGCAAACAGCAGGTCTGAAGGGCTTTGGAGGGTCCAATCATTGAAGGCTACATGGGGCTGACACTCCTGAGGTGATGTGAGAGTCTCTGCACAGTGGAGGAAGGGTCCCAGAGACCTCTCAAAAAAGATTTGGCATTGTCTAGGTCTTAATCAACTCCAGAATGGAAAAAGCAGCACAAGCAAAATGTCTCTCAATGCCTACAAATACCTAAATTCAAGTTCAATTTTGCAGGAGGATGGGGAAAGTAAAGAGCACATTTTTTTCTCAGGCTCCAGAGCCAAGATCTGTGTGTTTTTGAAGTCATCCTACAAGGAAGAAAAGAAAAGGCTGAAGCTGACTGTGACCTAAATAAAGCAAAAGAATTATGTACTTGTGATCAAAGGACTGAATGATGCATATACACATCTCCCTAAATAATAAAGTTGGTGGGGGAAATGACATGCCATTATTCCTCTGAAATAAAGCAAATTACCTGTTCTGAAAAGAGGAGTTAATCTGTTTTTTATACAGTGAAGAATAATGCCACACTACTTCTTCTAAAATTAGCAGCTGACAAGCTGAGACTTCAAGTGAACATAGCATCTGGCTCTCTGGCACCACATGGACTTACCAGAGTGAACCCTTCCTTTTCCAGTTTTATAAGGTTTGTTGGGCAATAGCCATTACCACAAAGAACATCCACTAAGCTCCAGACAGCAGTAGGTTTAAAGTACCTCAGAGTTTCTTTCTTGCTCTCTAGAGAAGCAAATGCAGAAAACATGATAAGGATATTTTGAAAAAAGCTGAAGAATACTGAATGGACTCAAAGTCCTCTTTTCACCCATCTTTCCAACCAGCTGTACCCTTCATTAGTTGTCTTCCAAAGAAGAAGCAAGCATGGGACAATCTCATCCTAAAATTCTGCATTTTGACATTTCCAGTATTTAAGGCAGGCAGTGAAAAGTGTGAATTCCGAATGCTGAAGTCAGACTCATCCAATTAAATAAGAAGTTTCTTATTTTCTATTCTCAAACTCTAAGGCTTCAGATGCTGAATAACTGAGCCCATAACTGTAGTAATGACTGAATAATTTATCTTGAAAAGATAATGGCTATGTTTTATCACATGAATGCATAGAAACAGTGTAAAGACTTCTTCTCTAAGCTGCTCTCCTGAGGAATTTCTCTCTGCTGCTCATCTTTAGAGTGACAGTATGAAGGGCTCAGCATTCATAGAGAGGCTTGGGAGATTGAAAACCTGAGAATTTATTTCCATCAGACCTGGGAGACCAAAACCACAGGGCTTATTTACCCCCTAGAGAATTTCCAATTAAATAGCTTTTCAATGGAATAACCAAACTTTCCTGAATCTCCTTTACTGATGCACAGCCATAATCATATCCAAGTTATGTGCAGAGAATTCCCTAGCAGCAGATTGGAAAGAAAATATAAGTTACGCTTTCTCTTCCTCACACACCTGAAGGAAGTGATTGGATGATATTTTCTCTGTGTTTTAACATGTATTGCTGATGTTTCTTCCTTCGCTGTGATGACACAGAGAATAGGAAAAATAACAAATCCAGTCACCAAAACCACATATTTGACCTCTTCCATCACAGTTTTGGCCCAGGCAGCTTAAAGTGCATGATATTTTATGTTTCCACTTATCTTTGTTCACACAAATGAGGAACAAGTGACTTTCCTCTGTGCTGGGAGGACCATTTCAAACCACACTGCCTCTCTGCTCATTGTCCTGAATGCCAGGCTCCACAGCATCATGCTGCTGTTTGCGGATTTTTTCCTTGAAGGGTAGGAGATTGTCATCTTGTCTAGCCAAGAAAAGGATTTTGTAATAGTTCAAGAGCTCCTTGGGAAAAAAGCAAGAAGATCTTACTGAAAGAAGATGCTTCCTCAAGTGAGGCTGTCCTGTTCAGAAAGACAGGTCAGCTCATGAGTGCTGGAGTTGCTGAGGGACGCAAACACAAAGCCATGTCTTAAATTTCCCAAATCCATAGGTTCTTGCATTGGATAAAGGCCACGTGTCAGAGAGGAAGGACACCCTCTGCATCTGATCTAACAACGAACTCATGGTAATGCTCTGGGGTTGAGCATTAACTGGTCTTAATCAAGGAAGACAAGGACTCAGGGGCTTTTCTTGAGGCTTCAGCAGCCCACAGAGAGAGGAGCAGAGATGAGCTGGGCTGATCCAGGGAGGCTTCTGAGACAGCATTCAGCAGCCCACAGAGAGAGGAGCAGAGATGAGCTGGGCTGATCCAGGGAGGCTTCTGAGACAGCATCTTCCTATGAGCAGGCAAAGCGCTCTGGACACACTGCTCAAGGACCATCATCCAAGCAAAAGGGCTGTCTGTGTTTGAAGGTACTATTTCAGTCCACAGATGACCAGAGTAAACTTGTGCTCCAGGATAGCAGAATCTGAGCATCTAGCTCAGCAGTTTCTATTTCTGGTCCCTAAGGCAGCTGCCTTCCTAATGCAGACCTGGTAACCCAGTTGCAGAAGAAAGCTAGCTATGTTTTTCACTCTGTTTTCCCTGACAGTAACTTATATTTAGACAGATTTACCACCACCACCACCACATTTTGAACCTACTTGAGTGTTTTTCTTCTCTGAATGAAGCTTGGTAAAGTTCTACACTATCTTCGGCAGAAAATTACTTGGTTGTTGAACTTTTCTTGATCCTTCATTGTTAACAGTAAAAATTATGGTCAAGACTGATATGAGCTTTTCCTCTTCTATCTGCTTTGTTCTAGTGCATAAACAACATCAGGCTAATGTACAGTTTTGCTTTCAGTTTAAATGGCACCACTGACCTGCGTTCAGCATCCTGCAGTACAGCACTGGCAGATCAGCACCCCCCTGACACTCTGTGTATTTACTTATCAACGGGAGAGCCAAACAGCCAACAAACAGCTCCATGAGTACAGATGCCAGCATGGTGTCAGCAGAGAGAAAGTAGGACTGTCCATATCAGAGTATGCAAACCTCCTTTTTCAGTACATGGAGCTAAGCTGCAACTTCTCCCTAAGCTTCACCTACAGCAGGGGGACACAATTACAATGACCAAACAACTGAGGGCAACTTTCCAACACTGCCTCTTTACAAAGCACAGAATTAATAACTTCCTTGAGAAAGCAAAAAAAAATCGAAGCACTATTTTAACTACATTCATAATGATTTATTTGGAAAAATGTTCTCATTAAACTTCTATCTGAGCACAACCCATTGTAAGTCAGAAGTAGTTTGGTTCCACCTGCATTTAAAGTGATTTTTATAACTCTTGTCATCAGAACAGCCATTAATCACATAAACAACACCTGGCTTGCAGAAAATACATGATAAGCAGCCATGTTATGACTTACTATTATTTTTATTACATTCTTTAACTCAAATGCAAATTTTCTATTAATTTTTTTTAAAAAACTGTAAATCTTACCTTCAGATTGATGCGTGGCAAGAGGTGTCTGCGTCTCCTTGGAGTATGATACCACCTCCCGAGGTAAGAAATCAACTTGGGTAATCTTTGACACCCCTAGTTTGTGCAGTCTGCGTCTAAGGTGGAATACACGACATCAAAAGGTTAGTCATGTTAAATGTAAATCAGCAGCAGGAACAAATGTTTGCTGTTATGAACAAGAGAAAAAAATACTTCAGTGTTTGTTAAGATGATACACAACACAGTATGCATGAGAAGTACCATACTGCAGTGAAGAAAATTAACCTGGGAACCATTTGCCATAATAAAGTACAGTTCTTGAACCTCTAGATCATGCTGCTGAGAGGGATTGTAAATGGGAGAGAGAAATGGCCTGCTTGTGCCCCTCTTAACTGCAACAAAATTCTCTTTCATACCATCATTACTATGATGTTCTGCCTGCTCAAAGGAGTTCATCCTCAGCCTGGGATACAGAGTTGTGGAAAGGGAACAGTGGTGTTTAAACCAGGATGGATTAGGACTGCCAAATGTTCAGCTAGGCGCAGTAACAGAGTCTTTAACTGGCAAGGTGGGTAATTTCTATAAAGAAGGAGATTCTCCCTTCCACAGAAGTCATTAATAGTGGCATTGATGTAGGTTTATGATTAGTGGAGTCTTAAAGCTAGGGCTGGAGGAGAGCTAAAACACAACCAGAGCAGGGCCACTACAGCCTTCTGTTTTGTCTACTTCCCTTACTTTAAATAAACCATATGAAATAAAACAGGGAAGCAAGCTAACTGTAAGTGAAAAAGAAGAGAGGCAGCTGAGCATGGTCATGAACACTTTTAGTTCTCAGAGTTCATTCAGCAGGGAGGGAAAAAATCAGTTTATTTCCTGAATATTATTTGACTCACTGCAGGGAGTGAAGAATATACAAATGGTTACTTGGAAGTGTTTTACTGGAAAAAATGCCAATTTTCAGCAGAGAAAAGAATGCAAATGTAATAAACAAATGAACTAAGTAAGACCAGTTACCTATATCAACAAGTGTGAGCATGCTTGTGCATTTATGGGGAAATAAATTCCTGGACACAATGTTTCTCAACTTGTCACATTATTGAAGAGAACAATTTGGAAAAGCAGAAAATTCTTACACATTATCCATATCCTCTTCATTTTCCAGATTGCCAGAACAACAGGAATCAAAGGGGTTCTGATCTAATTAATTTACAGTGGTTTAGGTATTCAATTAAGATTGATGTCTGAAAGGAAATGCGAGTCTCAAAAGGAAACTGACATCACTGGGTAGCACCTACTGAAGTTTTCAGCTGATTAACGCTACATCAGCTGTATTTTTTCTAATCTATTTTACTGCCGGAGTTGTTATTAAACTGACTGCAACTAGATTCAGCAGGTAATCAGTACAAATCAGCTGTATTGTGTAACAAACCACTAGAGCAGAAACAGTTGTAGCTCTGAGTCTTTCCTCTTTTCAAAGAAGAAAAATTAACAAGTCTCCCTCCTTACAACCATCTCTGACTTTGCCAATATGAACAAAATCCTACAATTGTCCAAAAATTCTACAGAAAAACTTCTACCTCATTACTGGGGGCAGAAAAGTTTCTTCGGCTAGCAGAGGTTTCAGTAGTTTGACATTTTTGTAGGTGCTTTAACTTAGGGTCCCTGTGAATTCAATCTTTCATAAGTATCTCACCCCAGACAACTCTCATGTGCTTTTGCCTCCCTCAGCACCAGATGTGCAATCTCTGTTGCCTGCTTGGTCAGTTTGACTTCCCTACGTAACCAGTCCCCTACTGCCCCAGGCTACTCTTCCCATTTACTGAGGTTCTTAAGCCTTTGCATTGAAAGAGTCTCTTGACAGTGGTCTTGGTTAAGTATAATCCCTAATTAATTGTCTAATCTGGACCTAATTAGAACCTCACCTAATTCTAAAACAGCTTCACATGAGGTCACTCCGTATCTCCTGGACTGCCTGAGGATGGGGAACATGACCCTAACAGAGAGCAGGATTTAACCCCTAGCTGGGTGTATTGAGCCTCTTTGCACACTGTATCCCAGAAGTGAGCTACTTCCCACAGCACTGTGCTGAGACAACGTGTGGAATTTTTCATCTAAAACACTTCCAATTCAGGAATTGCTGGTGCCTGTACAAATGCCTTGTGCCACCCATATTCTGGTAATCACTGCTGAAGACTGGGAGGTCTTTCTTTATCTGAAGGAACACGATCTACTGATTGCTTTTTGCCTGTGTCAAGCCACCTCTAATGGTTCTCATGTTACTAAAAGTTGGCCTAGCCTTTGGTCCCAAGCACTTACGGACAACTGGAGCATCCTTTCAGTATCTGGACTCCACCAGATATGGGCTGTAATGTTCTAGTCTCTAGTTCTTTTTAGGGCAACACTAAATGGTCTATTGTTTTCCCATCCCCATTTTTCATCTGAGATGCTCATAATTCTCATAAATTCAATGAATATTCATCTTAAAGAGTACATAAGCTTGGAAAGATTCCTTTCCAAACTGCCAATGGGATGTCAGTAGGAGGATAGTGACTAAAACCCAGGCATTAAAATTGGTTCTTCTGTCCACAGGTATCACAAGAAAGATATATCTGCTAGAAGTGTTTTGCTATACACATCATTTAATTGCTGACTGCAGGATTTCTCTTGCATTGGTTTTGTTGGGGTTTTTTTTGCCCTAGTCTCAGGACACCAGAGGGAAGTTTAACTCTGCCTTAGGTTTGAAGACAGTTTTCTTTCAAAAGGGGCAGGACTTTCATTAAAATGTACGCCTGTGGATTTGCTCTTTGGCATGCCTCTTTTCTGTCTTTGCACTGACCACTCATAAATGATTGAAGTCCTGTAGCTACATACAGGGTTATCTTTTCACGAGTCAAATAAAGGAACTTGCTTTGCACAGCTGTTTGAGAAACCTTGCTCCTAGGAGTGCTTATCTTTTAATCCAAACTTCTGTAAAAAAAGCAGCTGGGATTTCTAAAAGGTTTCTGTAGGTTAAAATAGCTCAAAAAACTCTACCTTTTTGGTACAGCCCAGTCAGAGCTGCAGAACTGTGACCTATTTGAAGTCACACTCACATGAAAAACTACAAATATTCCTAGGAGTTCTGGATATGGAGAAATATATTTGTTTAGAAAGCTCCCTGGATATTTTCCTTCCGATCTTTCCTAGTGAATAGACCCAACACACCTAACTGCAGCTGGGAGCACTGTCAATCAGCAGCTAAAGGGAAGCTGTTGTTTTTCTTACAGAATGCTGAATGAAGTAGCACATGAACAAATAAAAGCACAAGACACTTGCTTGGAGACTCAAAACAACCCCCTAAGTTCTTTGGGAGAGCAAATTTTTCAGTGTAGTGATTTGGTTTTGCCTATGACTCATGCTCTGAAGAACTTGAGGTACTGCTACCTATCCTTTTAGAGGAACAGTTTATCCTGAATACCTCTGCAGGCAAGCATTTCTACATTATCTAAATTAACTATTTTTTTCACTTGTATGGCATAAAGAAGTTCCATCCCAAACTATGAAATATTAATTTTAGTTCTATTACAATTTTAGAAAAGTTTGATAGGCCTGAACTTAACTAAGATGCCAATTATTCTTGGACTATGATCATACTTAAATGCCCAATTTTAAATGCATACACAGCTCCTAAGAGAAAAGGGGACATCATTACTGCATGTGGAAACAGCATAACTATAGCAGGCAGAAAGGAAGGGCAAAAGTATCTTGCAAATGATTCAGAGAGAACAGTCTGAATCAACAGGTACAAACAAAATCAATGTAACTATACATGCACATATATGCCACAATAATAACATTTCATCTGAAATGAAATAGTTATTTGTATTGTGTTTCAGGCAACAGAAACAGCAATTTATCTTTTCATAAGCTTGTTTAAATAGTTGGGGTTTTTTTTCCACAAAGATGAATTTGCTGAAGCTTCTTATTTATGAAACTAAAAAAAGGAAACTTAAATTATGGTCTTTTTGAGTCAAAAAAGCAAATGAAAATCACATACAACCAGCTCAACTAGGAAGCATTTTCAACACAATTCTTGCAAAGAAATGATAACAAAAAGAGCTGACATATACCCAAGTTCAGAGTCAGACTGGAGTTGCAGCACTGAGGGGTCTGTGTCCCATTGCAAGGTCCTAGGGTGGTAATCAGCCGTGCAGCGTGAAGGGGAGGGAAAAAAAGAACACACAGAATTAACTGAAAGGATGAACAAAACCCCATCTCCTTAGTTACATGCTCTATGTAGTACATTCAACCTCCAAGTGCAAGCAACAGACACCGTATGTCAAACAAGGTTTGTACACCAAACTGAGACAGGGCAGGAAATTTATTAAAATTGCATATTATTGATAAACAAAGGAAAGAAGCTGGATTTCCTGTCACATATTGATTAATGAGACATGGGGTGGTTTTTTCTTCCTTTTCCTGAAAAATTTCTAACTCTTTAACTCAGGTTGATGGATTCACAACAATCTGTAAAATCTGCAGGCACAATTTATTTATGTTTTTGTTATAAGGTAGACTGAGAATTTGCCATGAACTCCACTGAAGAGTTTATCCCTCCACACACTCCTGAGACAGACAGTAATCCATCCTGTACAACACTGCTCTGGGCATGAAAATCACGTAGTGCATATAACAAACAGCACACTGATACCAGCTCTGACATACTCTGAGGGCATCTGGGACAAACAAATAAATACTTCTTCTTTTCCTCCAGATAAAATTCCTGGGGAAGAGGGCAATAATACATCTGGGAAAATCAGTTCTATTACAATCTCTTAATGGGCTGCTGTCAGATGAGGCTATCACCAAATGTACAAATGTTCTAGTGGCGTGGTCTGAAGGGAAGAGGTTGCTCCTTGCATAGCAGGGCACCTTGCCATGCTGACAGCTCTAAAACACCTTGCAAACATTCACAGAGCCTTCACGGAGTCTTGTGAAATACTCAGAATCCTCCAATTTAGAAATGCAAAAATTGACATATTGAGGCCAACATTTTCAAAAATGCCTGCTCCTTCCTCTGTCTTAATTTTACTTTATTTTTCCACACCCAGGAAGCCACATCTTATATGCAAGAAAACTGCTGGAATCCATGACAGAATCAGGAACACATCGTTGGCTTCTGAGCACCTCTTCCTGTAGTATGAACACTAGATTATGCATTGTTCTCACTAGCAGAGGCTAAAGCAAAGTGCAGTGCTCCTTCACTAAGCATGCAAGTCATGAAGACATGCTGGATAATGATAGTTGTCAAAATTAAAAACTCCCCTAATTCCTTCTGAATACAAATTCTGAGGATATAGAGATCATCATATTACCAGGTTCAGCCAAAACCAGCCATATAAGCAGCTGTGTTCAATATACACAAGCCTTTCTGCAACAACAGCAACCTCTGCGAATGAATCACTGATATAAACTAACAAGATATTGAATTAGGTTAGAAATAGATCTCTTAAAGCCAAGTAATTCTACCTCCTGTCCTTAGTAAACTCACCCATTCTATTACCAATGTTAACTCACTCTCTGGAGAGACAGACAAGGGCATGTGCTGCACTTTTGTCATTTCAGAATGAAAAAGAATAAATCTCAACCCCTTGTGCACACGAAGAATGAAAAACTGTACTGCAAAGCTGCCTTCTCATGCAACATAAGGGCACTAATTTCCCTCATCTTCTTATGATCCATAATAATGTTTATCAGAATAAAAGACTTAATCCTGATAAACAGAGAAAAGCTTCTCCAAAACTCAGCTGTATTACAAAAGGTCAGAGATAAAATAATACTGCAATAAAGAACAGATTTTTTCCCTTGTAACTTGACTGCAGCGTAAGTATAGTGGAAAATGGACACAAGATCTGAATGCCTGATGCAAGGCAAAGGCATCAATGACGAAAGCCTTATAGATATTCCATTAAAAATGCTATCTGTGTGAAGATTACTCTTGTAATGTCAGCAAGGTCAGTAGCATATATTAGATCTTGCTATCTAAGTGCCAGTTTCTAATTTTATTGCTGCCTAAGGGCTACTTATACATTCATGTCCAGGTTTTCCAAACTCTTAAAAGAAAATATACATAACTCATTTCAGTTTCCTCTCCCCAACATTCATTTTCAAATCTACAGAATTTGTAGGGGGATAAAGGCTATTTAATCAGAAAGAAAACTTTATTATTTGATTAAAGCAAGAACTTGCAAGAGGTCTCTAGAAGTATGGTCCCCAGGTTCCACCTCTAAGAATCCAGGCCAGGTCACAAGAGAGGGCACCTTTACCTGGTACCCAGATAAAAATGCTGAAACAAAATAAATTTAGAGATCTCCTACACTCAAGACAGCACTCAAACCCCAAAAATATGAGAAGAGCAATACATGATTTGGGCCATCATGTGCAGACACGTAGCAGAGACGTGTTCTTCCCTTAGTATTTATTATCTGGATTCTGACACAGAGCCTTCCCCACTCTGGACACTGATACATACTTTGAATAGCAATTCTCCTTGGCTCCTGATTGTATCTGTTTTCAACAGTTTTAGTGCTTCCGCAAAACATTTCCTAGATTTGTGCTCCACAGTACAACGCTGTGTTACCACTTGAAAAGGCAAGAGAAACAGATGAGGAAGCCATTTGCTGAGTTGTCCTCTCCAGCTTGGCTGAGCAATGCTATCAAAGAAAATTAGGCTGCAGGTAGCAAATGTTCAATTTCAAGTCTCTTGCCCTGGGAGACAGAACACAAGTGGCTATGCTCATGTAGTGGAGGCTGGAGAGCACAGGAAATGACTCTGTGTTTCAAGGAACACTACCGATTTGTTCTTTGTCTCTTCCTGGCACCTGAAGAATGTCATCAGATCAAAATGAAAGTGAGTGAACAGTAAAGATGTAATCTGGACCTGCAATTTAGCCAGTTTCCATGGCAATAACATCAAAAAAGAAAGAAATAGACTATTTGAAGATTAGCAACCCAAAAATGATATTGAATAGCCTGTGCTGTCATCCTGACTAGAAAATTAAAGCTAATCTGTTGTGATGAACAGACATTGCGTACGACATTCCTTGATCGTATGGGGGAGCATCATAATTACGCTTGTTCTCAGTGAGGATTTTGAAATGCCACTGGATCTCAGCAGAAACGCGGTTGCCAGTCTTTTTCCAGCTAATGCATGAGTTCCTCCTCCAGACACTTCCTCAGGAGGAAAAGGATTAGGTGTTGTTGCTCTTCTTTTTTCTTTCTTACTTCTTCATAAGAGAAAACTGCAATGGCTTGACTTCAAGTCACCCAGAGACAGAGGCAGAGGAGGTAATGCCACAGACCCTGAGGACAAGAGTATGGCCTAGGAGTCAGCAGTCAGGCAGAGGTGCTCCCACTCTGGACCCTTCCAGAGAGCACAAGTTGGTCAAGTTTCCCCAACTGGATTCAATGGATTTTGGCACAGGTCTATGTAGAAGAGATGCAAAACATCTTAGTTGAACATTTTTATGGGGGAAAGAGAGGAGCATTAGACTAAGCAGGTAAAAGCAGTGGTCCCTAGCAGTCTCCAGTCCTGCAGACTCCTCCCATGGGTGAAGGGAGTGACACAGGCATAGCAAGGAGCCCTGGAAACTCACTGAACAGCACAGTCAGGGCTAAGCCAGACCAGTCCGTTTCCCCCACCCAGACTGCATTGACACTATTTTACTCAGAACTACCCAACACTGTTTCAGAGCCAGCTGCTGTATCAGTCTCCCACACAGTGGCAAACAATAGCCCTGTGTCATGGTCCATCCCCCTTTTACATGTTCAGTGCACAACAGCTGACCCTGGCTGACTGAAGGATAAAAAGCTGTATCACCAAATAACAGATTGTTCTAAAGCAGCACAAAGGGAATGAGGGCTGTTAGATGTTGCACTAAGAAGTCAAGGTACAACTGTTATTACCTCTCTTTAAACTGATCTGCTTTCACTCTCCTCCTTTGGATAGGCATCTCAATAACCTATTTTTTCTCAAATTCAGGACAGTATTAATGCTGGTGCTGTTTCAGCTCTTACTACTGAAAGAGTACCAGATAATTTTGACACATCATCTTTTAATAACCTGTAGAAAGAAACCAACAAGAAGAAGAGCCCCAGATGTCATATATTTACTAAAGGATTGGATAATAAAACAACACTTATCTCTTCTGAACTCAAGTCCAAAGCATTAGGAAGATGTTCAAAGCACAGTTCCAAGAGGACAAAGAACCATTGCAAAATTTAAGGTGGGAGGAATTTGAACAGAAGCATTCCCTTTTTTGTAGCATTGTTATTATTACCATGGAAAAACAGGCACTGCCATATGTTACAATGCTCTGTGTAACCTTACTTCCAGAAGATTTTATTCTGATTGCATAATGTCAATTATGTAGATTAAAAATGTGGAAAAGACTAAAATAAACCACTTGAAACCTGTTGGAAAATTCCCAACATCAGAATGCATTAATGAAGCATAGAATCAATCTGACATCCAAAACTGTCTGGAATCTGTGAGAACTTCACAGCTGATTTAAGCAACTTCGGGTCTGGCCTTAGCAGCAGTGTACGAAACATGTAAGGCATCAGTTCCAATACATACACTTAGTAATTTGCCATCATAAAATGATATTTAATATTTGTAATCATGGTCATAGTGCAACAGAACTTGGCTCTGGGTAAGTGCCCCAATCCAACACTTTTCATGTGCAACATACTGATAGCTAACTTCTGACTCTGCTTCCCTGCAGCCAAAATCAAATCCTTCCTCATCTGTTGCTGATGCTGCAGAATAAGCGTTCTGCATTACTTCTTTTCTCCCCCCACTCCCCTTTCCCAGGTCAAGAGCAACCAAGCCTGAAAATCCATGCTTTTGAAAAAAAGGCTACTCACAGGAATAACAGCAAACTCTGCTCTCCCAGGGTTTCTTGCAGGGCAGAAACCTCTTTGCAGCCTTGCAAATCACACCTTCAAGCAGAACTGAAGGAAAGCAAACACCATATTCTGGCATCTCCTGTCACCAAGAGCTATTGTGCTCTCCAGACCAGGAGAAAACTGCACTGACAGTGTACTGAGACCCAAGGTATCTGCTGAACTGAGATATCCATATGTGTCCCTAATGAAACACCATTAGATCTGACAGGCCCCAAACCAAGCATCTCCCCTTGCAGCAACAACAATGTCCTAAAATGACCCTTCATATGGTAAATAGCAATGCCCTCCTAGCCCTAAAATTCAGTGATAGACTGTGCCATGACTCCACAGACTAGGCTGTGCCAGGGTTTTTCAGTGATCAAAGGCCAGCCCACTAAGCGGAGCACAGACTGTTACTAAACTGAAGCAAAGAGACCTGAAATGAAGGTGGGACTCACACAGAGCATATGGACTCTCCTATCCTGCAGGAAATCTCAAGGTACCTTTGCTTACCAGAGCAGTATTTCTAGAATGATGTGTATTTCTCATTCTCCCCATCTATGATAGGAGGGGGTCTTGATGTTGCAGGAGGTTATTTACACAATCTTCAGGCACCTAAAGGAGGGGCTCCACCAGTGAAACATTACCATGGACTCTTCCATATAAACAGAAAGGCAGGAGATTGCTCCATGCAGCAGTTCCAAGCACCCAACTTAGACTCCAATTGTGAGTAGGTATTAGAGGTGGTTGGTATCTTTACTGTTCACTCCCTTTCACTTTGATCTGCTGAGAAATAGATAAGGAAGCCATCAGCTACTACTTGAGAGCCTGCAGGCTTCAGTCTGCTTCATGCTTTCTTCTCTTCTAACTTCAAACGCAACTAGCAAAAGTAGTGAATTAGGAAATTAGGGAAAAATTAGGCCCAACACAATTCTTGCTTCTGACTTTGATGTAAGGAGGAGCCTCACGTTTAAAACTACAGTTTTAACCCTGGATTACAATTTCCAAAAGATTCAGAACTAAAAACTGCATCTTCACACTGAGGGCACACTGAAAAACACGTTACACCCAAGTTATACAATCTTAAAAAAAACTGGATGCAACAATTGTGAGATGAGACATATTTTAAAATCACCAACAGAATAAAATGCTAAGATGTGTATGAATGCATTTTTCCAATATGATACCAAATATCATCAGGAAATTGCAATCCAGTGTTATTTGCAATTTCAATGTGTAATCTATCATGTATCTAGACTACTTGTTTTAATGTCTGAATATTGCCAGAAAGAATTTAAGGCTGTGTAATTATTTTGCTACTTTGCAGAGTTCTACCTCGTTTGTTGTGTCAGTTACTCCAAAGCTCCTACCTTGCTGCTGATCAAATAGAAAATCTGAACTAAGAAACTGCTGATGAGAAATTACTGCAGATGCTTAAATATAAATGTGTGTACAGATAAGCTGTTTTATTTTTACTCCTTTCACTCTAGATTTTTATAATTTTAATTTTCCCCACTATAATTTTCACTTTCTGATATTTTTGGTACATTTGAGGTGCGTCTCCAAAACAAACTATATCAAAAAAAAAGAAGATTCAAAGCTACTAGTAAGAGATGGAAAAGTACCACTTGCCTCAATGGATGGTTTGCATCTAAGCCACTTTTCTGCTGCCATCTGTGCTCTGTTCTGCAGATCTGTTCCACTTTGAAAGGATTGGCAAAAAGAAAATACCTTCCTTGTGCTACTTGTTTTCTGAAGCACATTATAAGCAAGATGGCTATCAGCAGCTAGGGAGGATTTGTGCATCTTAACAAGACGCTCACTTGTGCTCGTAGAGCAGAAGTCTGCTCTGACTTCACTGTGTGTTCTTTTGCTCAGAGCTGGGTTGCTAATGCTCATCATAAAATAAAATGCCATAATACATTCAGAGAACAAGGAGTTTGGCACCGCTAGTGGAGCACAGCCTGAAGGTTTTGCTTGGGTTTGCATTTACACTTCCAAGCAGGCTGGCACCTCTGACTTCCAGTCTTCACCAATAAAAAGAGCAACTCTGACCTCCCTGAGAGCACAGCACTATCTTTTAGCTGCCTGGCAACCATAAGAGCCCTTTTCAGAATGGCATGAGTTCAAAACACTTTTTTTTTTTTTTGAGGTGTATTTATGAAAAATCATGGACAAATGATATTTAAAACACATGTGTATTTCAAAATTCTTCTTGAATCAAGGCTATGCTGCAGAATGGATTTAATAGTTTTCAAAAACCACTTGACTTTTAAATCAGGATGAACAATTCTGGCAAGCCTGCAATGATAAAGACCAACACCTTGCTGATGCCCATTTCACAGAATTCCACTAATTAAATCAGCAGTTTTATTCACTCAAGCTGCTGAATTTATCTGCTATATTTAAAGTCTGTCCTTTGATTCAGGTCTACATTACAGATCTCGTGTCAATGTCATACTCGAACTTTTTATTCTATAGCTACAGAAATCTTAGTTTGCAAATTTATGCTGGTTTACCAGGAGGGTCACTGTGGGCAGCAGCCTGGATCTCTGAGGACAGAAGGTCAAATAGTTAGAACTGACACAGATTTACTCTGAGTGCCAGATACCAAAATGGTCATTTTGAAAGTGCAGTAATAAAAAACAGGCTCAGGGGGAAGGCACAAGTTCTTTTATTCCTTTAGCAAACCCTGAAAATTCTTTTTTCAAACTCTGTTTTTGTCTTAGTTTTATACTAAGAGTAAGTCTATGCAATAAAACAGAACTCAAATGATCAAAAATGTAAAGAAAGAACTTGGCAGGAGAAGTTTTACAAACTATCAGCTCGTGCAAGTGCTTGAAAGGAACTGCAGTACTCACATTAGGAGTCTTTGATCCAGACTCCATGGATATGCATATGAGAAAAGTTTTCTCATAAACTTCAAGGGGCTTTTGGTACAATTGCATAAAAGACAAAATCACATTTAATAGTCAAATCTAGGAAAGGCAATCCATAACGTTTGAGAGGACTCAAAGAGGTAACATGAAAGTTTGAACCTACAACTTTTAGGTCTGGTATTATTCAGCTGAAGAAGTAGGAAGATTTCAGCAAATTTTCAATTTTGCTTTGATGCTAAAATCCAGTAACTACTAGCTGGAAGAAGAGCTAGTGTTTCCCTTCCTTTACACCATTTATTTTGTGGTAGAAAAAGCAAAATCATTCCAAAAGGGGGTGAGATTTTTGCTACAACTAGGGTTGAAACAAGAACTCACTGTATAAGAGTTATCAAAAATTTTTCACATTAACAGTCAAAAATGTCAAAAGTTCTTGTGACCCAATGATCTGACTTTAATAGACCAGCTCAGAAATTATTCTCTGAGTTTGAACTATTACAGTAAATAAGTACATCTAAAATTTATGAATCAGAATCAGTTTTAAATGGAAACCCATTCATTTTCATAGGTTCTGCTTATGGAAAATTTTATATGGAATACTATGACTGTTTCAAAGCTCCCTGGGGGAAAAAAAAAAGAAATTTAGCAGTATCTCACCAGCAGCAGCAATTTCCACTCTATATATTTGAAGTAAAATCCTAAAAATTGCATTACCAAAATAGTTACTCATAGAATATTTTTATTTTCCCCGATAAAACATAAAATTGTAAATGGGAATTTTCTAAGGGTCTTTTTAATAGGCTAGAGAAGGAGAAAACATCAATATGCACTAACTGTACCAGTTTAACTATGTTAAACAGTTTAACATAGGAGGTGATCTCACAAAATTTAATTAAATCAAGATGAAATTGAGTGCAAGAGAACTGTTTAAGCTGAGCTGGCCCTAGCAAGTAAGTTGTTTTGTTTTAAGAGGATTAGTGTTTTAGTCCCTAAAATCATCTGATTGTCTGACTAAATATATGATATGCCTGTAAATAACTGAAGAGAAGTAAGTGTAGCTGGGCTGATAACCTAAATGGTTAAGTGGGGCTTTATACATTAATATTATTTTCTTCGGGATGCAGCTGGGGCTCAGGTTTCCAAGGCATTTTACGAAGCACCCTGGGAATGGCAATCTTTCCTTCTCCTTTGATTTATAGCATGGAGATGCTTGCTAATGAGAAAAATAATCAAAGATCTGGAGGACTGAACTCTATCAATCCTTTAGGAAGGAAAGCATGAAAATCCTTAATGATGCCACAGGCTCACACGCTAAAAGGACTGCAGATGATTCTAATTAATATGGACCACTTAGACTTTGTAACTGGCACGCACCAAAAAACACTCCCTCCTTTCTAGGTCAGATACACAGACACTTGAAAGCAACTGCCAAAATATCAGTCCCTAAGGTGTCTGCTTTTGTTTATAGGCTAAAAAAAACCAACCAACTGGCAGGGAAAGGCTTTAGATATTTAGGGCTAAATATCCATTGAATGTAAAGAAGAAGGATTGTGGTTATTCTTTGCAGGGACAAAAGGAGGGAAGACAATGTAAGAAATCTGCCATCCTCCAGCCTTGCATCCTAACATCTGCAGGGCAAGCCGTGATGTACAAACAGCTCGACACAGCCACTCGTTACTACCCTGTAAACAGGCTGATGCTGGGAAGTGTGAGAGATCACAGCATCTCTTTAAAAAGCAGCAGAGTTCCTAGGCCAGAGACAGCAGAGACAGCCGGGGTTCCCCCAGGCAAGGGCAGGAGCCTGACACTGTCACTGCTTCACAGAAGCCATCCCCATTCAGGTCAAGAAGGCTTAAGGCACAATTTGGCCCCTAAATCTGCTGGAAACTTTAAAATGAAATGTGTGCCAAGAGATCCTGACGATGGAGTCATGGCAAATTAAATGGGAAAAAATTTAACAGCTGGGCATTATTAATTTCTGTCCTACCATATAATGCTGCACATCCCATACCAAGCCCAAAGCCACCAAAACCGAGTGGCAATACAGCATCCCAGAGGGTATCCCATTTATCTCTAGCCACCAAGCAGAACACTTCTCTTGACTCCGCACTGTGAAAGACCACACAACAGTCCCGAGGGTTACAATCCCTCTTTTTCTGAATGAAACACCATGCAAGCGAAGTTTGCCATGAAGTAATTTTCCCTCAGTCTTTCCTGTAGCTCCCTCAGAGTCTTTACATTGTTCTGTGCTTCCCTTTGGGTCAGCCCATTTATGAAATAAGTATGCCACTAAAGCAGCCATTTAGAAAGCATTTTGTACATATATATTGATCTTACAGAAAAGCTCCATAAAGAAAATAATCCACTACTACTAACTGTTACAGTTGCTACTCCTGAAGCAATACATCCCAGGCCCACTTGTCCTTGCACAAGTGAAGAAGGATCCCTGTCATTTCTGAATGTGGTAACACAATGAAATGCTGGTAATGCAAAGCTGAGTGGCAGTGATGAAACAGCATCATTGCACAGAACCTGTCAAATGCATTTACTTAATAATAAAGTAACTAAGCCCGAGGCAATACGGTTCTGTTGGCAGTGGTTTTAGCAGTTATTATAGAAACATGGTTTTGCCAATGTCTGTGAGAGATGTTTCCTGCAGCTAAAGAGAAGATAGGAAATACGTCTTCTTCTTTTGCCTTCTCTATCTGTCTAATTAAACAGCAAAGCAGACACTTAAAAGGGAGAATGGCATTCTGATACCTTTTTTCAGCTTGTTGATGTGTTATATTACTGTTCTAGGTAAGAAGCTGTTTGAAAATAAAAGCTGAGTTGCCAAGTCTGATTTTTCAGGAAAAAAGCACAGAACCCAAGAACCCAAACACTTTGATGACATGTAGATGTACTCATGAGCGATCATCAAACAAAAAGTATCTTTCTGATTTTAAATATTATGTGGTAAGAACACACTGGAGTAGAGGTATCTTTTTTTCTTGACTGACAGTGAGCAAGATTAAATACCGAACTGTAAAATAATGACATGCTTTAACTCATTTGGTGCCCAGATGCTCCAGAGCTACCTCCTTCCTTTTGACTGTGTATCTGAAAAGTAAGAAATATTTGTGTTTGACAGACACACATGAAGTAATGTGGGATTAATACAAGACTGATGTGTGTGTTTAGATGCTGCATTATAAATCAGAACACCTATTATTTATACAAAAATGAGTAAACAATATGCTGCAGAGAAAAAGGACTGGAATGATATCTGCTTCTCCTGGCACCAGGCCAATAAAATCTCGGGGTGAACATCAACACAGTGAAAGAAAACATATCCTAGTGTTATTTCTTTTTCTAACAACATGGCTCAAAGTGGCCATGGTAGATGAAAGCAACACAAGATCACATCTGATGAAAAGATACACGAATGCAGACTAATACTGTCAGCAAACTTCCAAACAGAATGAGAGAGAAGAAGACATGCTCTTGACTCTCTATCAGCAAGGACATCCAACCTAATGTGACAGCTGCTACTATATTCTCTGGAATACAACTGGGAACATTCAGAGGTCACAGTGACTGTAAGATGAACTGATGTAGTGGACAAAAAATCATGCCATGAGCCAAAGCCAAAGGCGATACTGCTCCTTAGAGAAAAGTGCTCCAGCATTGCAGACGGCTGTTCTATTTCTAGGATTGCTCACGTAATGTATTTTATGTAGAATTAAAAAAGCAGTGATGATGAGACAATCAGGATTCCAGAGTAATCTAACTTCTCCAGCATATTACTGCTACAAAATCTCTTTGAGAAATCCAGTTTCCCTTTATTTTTTGTTTTCTTTGCTACCTAATGCAATGCTTAAACTCATTCTCACAGGAATTTTCATTAAATATTTAGAGCTTCATCCAAACAAGGACTAACCCTGCTTTACTGCAAGTACATTTCATACACTGAAGGAAGCTAATGGATTTCAGTGCATAAAACCCATCCCAAAATCTATGATATATCAAAGGAACAACAACATAAATCAGGTAGGAATCATTTAAACTAAGTATTACATAGTGCCCTAATCCAAGTAAGAACAGTAATTACAGAAAGAGTAGCCGTAGCCTGACAAATCTGCAGAGTCCAATGGGCTATCAGAGAAATAGTACAAAATAATCCATCTTACATTATTTTACAGCAAATAAAGCACCATTTTGAAATAATTATCATCTGAAAGAAGCCACCAGAAGATGAATCCCTTTGCCTTTATGGGAGCCCACAAAATAATCAGGTACCTAAACTTAGGCACAGCAAAATACACAAGTTAGAAAGCAAAAGAGCACAGATAAAATTCTTGCAGAAAGAAGGGCAACCATTAACCTTTACACATCCAAGACAGCTGAGCCTGGTACAGTTCACTGAGCAGATGGAACGCAGGAAACCTTACACCCAGCCTAATGGGATTCTCATGTTCCCCAGTGCACAGCAGGAAGTGCTGCACACACACTGGACACACACACACACAGTCCACAATAAATGAGATGCTACTGTGCAAACCTACTACTGTAGGATGGTGAAGCTAGCTGAGAACATGTAGGATGGTCCCAGCTAGGAACATAAAGGAGCAGTGAAGGATACAGGGCAAAATGGGCCACACAGGTAAATCACACCTTGGTCCACAAATGGAACTCCTCCCAGATGCCACATGCCAGGGCGAACCCAGGATCCCCTGTGGGTTATATAGGCATACACACCAATGCAGGCTGGTGTGAGCACTGAAAGCTACCCAGCCACAGCAGCACATCCTCCCAGCATGGATATACTTCTGCTCTCTTACGCTGAGCCGACATGCAAAGCCCAGACTGACCCTACCTGAGCAAGGACACAAAGTCTTTCCAGGGAGCTGCTCAGCCCACAAAACCTTATACTGCACTGCCAGTCTCTGAGGCACTGTACAAAGTTTGTTCTTGTGCACTTCCTCAGACAACATAAATCCAGAGTTCATGGCCATGAGTGCTGAGAAGATGAGATTTACGAATGCCTAAGGTAGCAGAACATGCCTCTCATGGGCATGTTTCATGGTGGCCCTACCATAATAGTTAGCATGTTCTCTAGCACCCTAGGGTAGCAAAAGTTCAGAGGATCCACCAGGGAGATGCATACAGTTATCACAAAGCAGTTTTGTATTAATAGAGGTGAATTTGTGCTTCACACTATGCTACAGCACAAGAGCTCTCAACAAATGCCTTTACCTCAGCCCTTTTCTTCACATGCATTCAAATCTACATTGCAGTTGTGCCTGTCTATATAAGCTGACCATCAACAAGAGGACACTGGGAATCATCACAATGCTTACAGAATACTAAACAAACCAAAACACTTATCCCGAAAGAGCCAAACATACCCTATTCCAAGGAGAATCTTCATGCAATCCTGCAATACTGTCTAATGGAAAATGAGTCATGTCTGAATACATCATATAAGAAAGTTCTGTGAACCAATGACCCATCAATTAAGAGATGGGTATCTGCTCAGGCTATGATGTAATTTTTCGGTCCTATCTGTGTAGCACTAGCAACACAGGCAACAATAAAGCAAAGTGGGATGTGCAAAGCAATGTGGAGATAGGTAAGCTGCTCTCTGAGCAACAACTGGGCTCCAATGAATTGTTCTGTGTAGCCTGGTAACTACAAGCAGCATCAGAATCAAGTATAACACACCTCTGCCTACCCAGGAATGATTCCCAAGACCACAAAAAAGAAAAAAAAATTGGCTCTCCTGTCCAACTGAAAGCATTCAGTCAGCAGTTTCAGATGTTATCCATCTAATATCTGCTTATTCTTACAGTTGCCATCATGGCTCAGAGGGAAGCTGGAATGCTGCTGAAACCTAATGTTTTCCCCAGTGAAAAGGTTCTGACAAATAGCAAAATGGTACTAAAGATAAAGCACAAAAAAATCCCCATAGAAACACGGCATGCAGAAGACAGAAATGGTTCCAGAATTTAGTGGTATTACAAAGTCCACCCTATCTCTTCTAATACACTGAATGGCATCAGAGAAAAGACAACGCTGCTCTGGCTATTGTGCTGGAGATAATGGACAATGGTCCTGATGGATAGCAGCACTACTAGTCTGTAGGTCGCATGGCAGAAGTGACTATTGTGTCCATGCAGCTTTTCTTCCTGTGCAACAAAAGGGCCGTACAACTGTAATGAATGAATTATTGTTTGACCTATTATCTGCCAGTTTGCCAGGCACATTGTCCTGAATGAGTGATGGCCTGTGATAGAAGACCCCACAGAGTCTTTAGGTAAATTGTTTTAGCGATAATTTGTCTCACTATTGAATTTTGAAGTTTTTCTGTTTTATGTTTTTCCAGCTTCAATACCAAACACTTTGCTGCTTTCACCTTTTCTGCTGGAGGAGCCTGTTTGCTCACTGTTAACTATTACACTTGCTAAGCAAGTTACCAGTCAGTTTTCATCTTGCAAAGTAAGACTCAGTGAGGTCTGTGGTTCCAGGACTACAACTACTGAACAGTATTCAAACACTCCAGTTTATCAATTTTGTTTCCTGGAAAGCAGATGCCATAAACCTGTGTTTCTGGCTGAACTCCATTCACTGTTGTATAAGGAATCACAGATGCTTGCTGATCAAAGCATATCTCAAATATACTCGGTGATACTGGGACCAACAGATTAAGTCTGACAACTACCAGAAGAATCAACAACTCAAAGAAGTATGAACACAACCTAGTTCTGTACCAGAATCTGCTCCCTCTTATGGGAACACATGAAGATCTCCTGCATTCTTCAAAGCTTTCAACAGAGCCTCTCACCTGTAACGAGCCGAAATCTGTGTCTTCACAGCTTTTTTTTTTTTTTTTTAAATATCCATCATCTTCCTCTGGGGAACACTTCAGCAATGAGCAATCAGACTGCCCGCAGGATTTCTGCCAGGCTGTGTGAGCTCATCATTTCTGCAGCAGTTAGCAGCAACAACGACGGACAAGCTGTGATCACCGAGATGGGGGCATTAGCAGCTTTGAAACTAATCTGCTCTCCTCTAAAGCCTGGCCTCAGCCTAGTACAGAAAATTCACAGCAGAATAAGGAAAAGGGAAAGATCTAACAAGCATGATGGCATGACAGGGGATCCAGCAAAAGTATCCTCTCTATCACGGAGAGTGAAACGGAAAGATACATTAAAATGAAGCAGGATAACCTTGTTTATACAGAAAAACAGGCAATAATATATGCAGTAGTCAAAATAAGTTAGATGTATGGTCTGGCCACCTCTCAGAGAAAACAGCTGAGGTGGTTTCATCCTGTTTACCCACCATGATGACAGCACTACCAACATCTTTCTCACCAAGTCTGACCACTCTATCACACAAGCAGGCTTGAGTGCACCTGTTCACACAAACACTGAGCACATCTACCTGCACCCAGTGACACTATTTTGACTAACTGCCACTCAATACTATCCACTGGTTACAGACATTCCCCGGGGCCTGGATCAGACATTACCATATTTCCATTACCACAAACCAATCGCTCCAGGCAAACATCTGCAAGCAGCCTTCCTGGCACACAGCACAGCCCTTTCAAAGCCTGAGAAGATGCCAAGCAAACTGGTAGAATATAAGCAAGGTCTCAGGATTCCCACTGAATTCCTAGTATGGCCACAAGAAGCCAGAAAATGGATCCAAAATGAAAGGCCACAATGCAGTGCGTCATGAGCTCAGAAGAAGGGGACAAACTCCATTCTCCTCTGAAAGGACACGTGGTCATGTGCTTTCACTGCTCGTTGCTGACAGAGAGCCAAAGTGCTAGCATGGGTCACAGCCAAATAAATTCTTCCAACAGCCTTTTTACCTTAATGGTAAAAAAGTTACACCACTAAGGTTCAGAGGAAAAGCAGGAATTTAGAAGTCTCCACACACCTTTGTCAGAGCTTCCCGTAGGACTGTGGTAAATTAGCTCATCCTGAACAGCAGGCTAAACTTTGCGTAAAAACGATTTTTGTTCTACTCAGAGTACTTTGACTTGCTGAAATCTACTGCATTTACTTATGAAGACAGCATTACACTATTTACTGTGTTTTAAACTGCTACATCTCACAAGCTAGGGCTTTTAACGTAACATAATCTGTTTCTTCTAGAGGGCAGACCTGGGAGCAGGGCTGAGCTGATTTAATAGCAGCTGTGCAGCATCCACACCACAAGGGAGAGTGTCTGCATCTGGCTGAAAGGGACACAGCATACCTTCTGCTTCTGGAAGTGTGATTTTTCTAAGCAGAAGGCTGGTGTGGCATGAAATCTGGTGACCTGAAGCTCTGTCACATGACAGTCTGTGTCTGGAGAGGTATGATGTCTACTGAGCACGGCTAACTACAGAAAGCAATCACTGTGCTTTCAAGCCATTAGCAGAGTCTTGGCTCACAGACTTGGATGAGCTGGCAGCTCAGCTCTATGTTGAATTAGTGTCATACAAAAAGAGCTATTAGGATCCATCTTTTACAGTCCTCAAAATATACATATACTTCTCAAAATATAGCTGCTTGCACCTCTTCTTGCTTGAACATACCCTTCTTTACCAGCAGCATCCCCACATTCTCCTTTCTTTTCTATTCCAGAGAAGGAATTGGTTTGGGATTGCCACTTCATTTTTTATTTCCACCATGGAAACAAAAATAAGAAGATTACTCGTTTCCATCCCTCACACACATTCCACCTTCCAACAAGAACAGAGCCCCTTCCCTTCCACTGTGCATGAAACTCTCCAGAGTTTCCAAGGCAGAATTGCCAGTGGGTCCTGGGATGTTTCAGCCTGCTCCTGTCCAAGCTCTTCTCTGCCACTGTCAGCGTCACACACTGCCAAGAGCAGCCACAGGAACCTGAGGTAACCTGGTGTTACACGGGGGAGGAATTCCAAGGGGACTGGTTATGTGAACAAAGATAACTCAACATGAATAACAGGTTCTATCCCTGGGCATATCCCCCTGATTTTAGTGTATTTCCAAACAGCATGAGAGCTTTCTGTAAGCCATTTTAAAAGTGAAAATTCAGCTCTTGCTTCCACTATAAGGTTGGAGGCTCAGAGTTTAAGATCCACTTGCTGCATGCATTTATTTACCTCAGATCTGAGACCAGTATGACACTGAACCGTGCCATAAATCAAATCCCTCCTGATGGGAGAGAACTTTCTAAAAGTCCTTGCAAGGAGTTTCAATGCTGCTGGATAGTTGTTTATTAAGTCTTATCAGAGGAACAGAGCCACTAGCGTGACCCAGGTACAGCATAGAGCACAGAAAGCAGGAGAGAAGTCTCTCATTATCAAGATTTACACAGCCTTTTAAAGATAATTTAACTAATGGTTACTAAAAATGTATATTGTTTTCATTTTCCTACCAATTATTCAGTAACACGGGCAGGAACTGCGGAATTCTCTATCCAATCATTCCAAACTACTTTTACTGTAGAACATGGAGTAGTAGAAGGAGGAGAAGAAGGTTTAGAGAACAAAAACAATCCTCCATTTTGATATTTTTTACTCTTATCTATTTACTACAAAGAGAAGCCCAAGACCTCTAAATTTTTCACCCTGTGACAATCTTACATAGTAGTCTATCACCTAATTCACACCACTGTATTTTCTAGTTCTTGTCTGATCATTGGTAATTTTTTCCAAGGTTGGAGGTTAAAACAGTGTTGTTCAGGGAGGTAAGAACCCTTAAAAACAGGCAGAGAAATCCCCTCGGCACTCTGGGCTCCTACACCAGTATTACTGGATGGTAACACACAGCAGACCATGCAGAAACAAAAATACACATTTGATATAGCATGTTCTTATTTACAGCAGAAAAGGAAAAAATGGAGAAGTAAGAGCAAAGTGAAAAAACCTCATATTTATTCAAGTCCATTAACTCTTTGTCTTACCTTCCTATGGGTCCCAGATCCCCTGAATCCTGGCTGCCTGCATCACTGGGTGTGCTCACTGATTTCGAAGAGGGAGACATAGGGGTTGGGACTAAATAATGAAAATAACAGGTATCCCATGTTAACACATGCAGCGACTGCACTGATGAAGAGCAGTGTCAGACAAATCAAAACCAATGGACCAAAATGATAGTGGATGAATGAGTGGGAGAGTTCGAAATGGTGAAAGCAAATAAGGAAGGAAAGAAAAAGAAAAGGAAGAGAGTCAAGTGAATTTTAATCTTCTGGAAGTGTTACCACTGACATGTATTTAGACAGGACTGAAAGCCCAATAGGAATTTACAGCTAATCAATGGAGAAGATACCTGTGGAAATAAAATAGGACTTGTTTTCTTGAGTCTGGTTTGAAGTTGACTTGCAAAAGATTTTAAAGGTATGAAGAAATATCAGGGGCTTGTCTTGTCAAAAAACGAAGTGAACTCTTCTGGTAAAGTTAAGTAGGCAACAGAACAAGCACACTTTTCAAATTCTGAATTTAAATCAAAAGCCAGTGTCCATCAGATATGCTCCAAGGCTGCAGTGTGGAAATGACATCAAAAATAAAAGCTAAATAAAGAAATCCAGCTAAGTTAAAATCATTTCCCAAAGATGCTGAGAATACACATTAGTTTGCTTGGTGATTGTGTTTTCTTAAGCAATGTAGGTCATACAAAATTTCCATTTTGTGTGGGACATGATTTCAACACTCAAGGAAAAGTTTCCCTTGGTTTAGACACTATTTGCCCAAGCTCTTGAAATGATTTTCTCTTTGGTTTGCCAGGGCTTTTGAAGCATATTTCATGCAAAGGCTGTTTTGTTTCCTGAAACAGGAAAGGAAGTTCATAGCTCAAGGTCAGCCCGAGTTAAAGCTCTTCAGCAAGGAAATAATAAATAAAAGAGTAAAAATACCCTGATTTCTTTTAAAATGGTTTCTCAAAAATATTAAAAATTAAGAGATGGCTCCAGTCAAGATTTAATGCAAGTATTTTTCAAAGCAGCCACATTGAATAAAACACAAAAAGGGGGTTTAATTCAAAAGCAAAGCTTCCCATTTGGTTTAAATCATATCCATTTTCTTTTATAGATTTAACAGAGTAAAACTTTAAAATACTTTGTTATGGTTTACAATGTATAATGACGGACCTGCCAAGAGATTCGGATTTTCCATGTGGTCAAACATCTAATGCAGCTTCTCCCTAGAGATTGTCACAGAAATGACTGCAGCATGAAAAGTGAATTCATCTTTGTGACAGCCCTTTGGCAGGTTACAGGTATGTCTGGTTGTTTACATATTCCATATTCACACTGAGACCTGGCATCGTGTGAAGGTGGAATTAAAGCCTGCTTTGTATATTAATTGGGAGTGTATGTAAAGGGAACAAAAGAGAACACAATACTATTTTTAACTAAAAGGAATCATCTTATATGTAAATTTACATGTTCTTTTGACAGTACCAAATACAAAAAAAATTAACTGAGAAAAAAACTGATAATTTGCAACATGAATATATGTGTTTAGTTAATAAAATGATAAGGACATATATACTCATTCTTATATAAAAATGAGTATTTTAAATTTTATACATTAAAAATATATCTGATTTTATCTTGGACCTTATTTTTGTATCATGATATAATTAAAAATCATATTTTATTATTCATAAAAATAACCTAACCATTACTTGTCAGGCAATTCTTCTGAGAAGTGGTGTCTAAAAGCTTCAGTCACTCTACCATAACTTATAAAAATAGTAATTTTTCTCAATAAATGTTGGTTGATGCAACTAATTAATTCAAATTCCAATTCAGAATGTCACTACCTACTTGCATATGCACCCAGGCATCTGTATAAGGTGCTTTCCTAAATAAAACCTTAACTATTTCATCAAATTTGAAGTTTTTCCTGTATATTACTGGCAAGAATAACTAGAGGTAAAATCCTAGATTCAGTCACAATGAACTTAGTGACAAGGCTTGATAGCTCCAGAGAGGCCAAGATTTCAGCTAAAACGGCGAGAATGATTCCGAAGGGAAGGGAAGGGAAGGGAAGGGAAGGGAAGGGAAGGGAAGGGAAGGGAAGGGAAGGGAAGGGAAGGGAAGGGAAGGGAAGGGAAGGGAAGGGAAGGGAAGGGAAGGGAAGGGAAGGGAAGGGAAGGGAAGGGAAGGGAAGGGAAGGGAAGGGAAGGGAAGGGAAGGGAAGGGAAGGGAAGGGAAGGGAAGGGAAGGGAAGGGAAGGGAAGGGAAGGGAAGGGAAGGGAAGGGAAGGGAAGGGAAGGGAAGGGAAGGGAAGGGAAGGGAAGGGAAGGGATTTCTTGCTTTAGGACCATTCAATAAATGAGGCAGATCTTCATCAAGGTAACCCATACTCAGATACCGTATGTATTTTTAAACTGAAGACTTTGGGTTCTAGAACTGAAAACATCAAAACCAAAAAAGAAGTCAAGCACATGAAACCAGAGCAAAAATCTACAATAGTGTCTGTTGATAACTGTTTTTCTATTTGTGATTTGTTTTTTTTTTTTTATTTTCCTTCTCCAGTTTTGCTTGATTTTAGAAGAAACTCAGTGGGAGTTCCCACATGACTATGCTCCTCCTTCCTTACAAATGCTTAATTTGAATTTTAGAAACAAAACTTGGGGCTAATGAAGTACAGCACTTATATTTTTGGGTCATCAGATAGATGGGAGAGAAGATAAAACAGTCCATCAGAAAAGAAATCACTGCTGGTATGCAAAATCAACCTGCATTAGGTTCATAAAAAATTCTTGAAGAAATGAAGCAGATGTTTTTGGCAATGACAAGTACTCAAAATGCCATGAGCTTGTATATGTGAATGGTATGGCAGGCATTCAAACAGAAGAGTTCACTTCACTAATACAGCCAAAAACCAAAAAAGCCAAGCATGCTTTAGTAGAAAGAAAGCATTAGTTGTGGCAGAGTTGAATGCTTTACAGTGTGCTTCTCTTAAATACCTAGAGGTGGTTCTGGGGATATACCAATGCTCTGTAACAAAGCTTCTGTCTCTCTTCTTTTACGGTCTAGGTCAGAATCTTCCTGAGCTGGCTCCTTCTTCTGCTGTAGATCAGCCTGAGTTAAACCAGAAGAAAACAGAACAATTTGTTTCATACATAATCAGCTCTAGCAATTATTTCACATATAATCAGCTCGAGCAATTACATGTGTGGAAATATACTGCGCTACTGCTTAGGTACACTTTGAAATTCATTTTGATATGTTTAGGTAATCTATAACTTAGATAATTCATACTGTATATATCAGTAAAAGTATTTTACCCTAAATGGATGGTAAAACCAGTCTTTGCAAGGATATTTGCAAGATTTTTTACAGGACAATGATGGAAATTTTCTGCCTCTCACTCATTAAGCGCAACTTATTCAACTAACAAAAGCTGTCCATAGAGCAACAGGTATCGTTACCCTGAATAAAACTGGCCCCTTTCTCCAGGGATCATGCATAAAATTTCACTGGATTTCAGTGATGTAGCTTAAGGTCCTACCCTTGGTCCCAAGCACTTGTTGGGAAAAGAAATACTTTCTCATTGACTTCAACATCTAACAGGTGCAAAGGAAAGAACTAACATCTCTAAACTAGGACTTTGGCAGCCCTTGGCCCACTAAAGGTCCACAAGACCCTTCCCTCTCTGCTTAGCTATCTCCACCTCCTTGGAGCTTCCACACATCAGCCTTCTCCCACTCCAACTTATGGGCATCTAAAACCAGTAGGTGCACCTACATTAGCCAGAATCCTGCAAAGAGGTTGTCCTTTCTGCTGAAAACAGAGTGAGGACTTGTACAGCTCCTCAGACTGGTGCTGATCTTGGTGCAGGCACCAACAGAAAACCTGGAAATTCAGAAGCATCTCCACATTTTTCAGTTTGGATACAGCCAGGAAATACTGATTTTACAGTCAAGGTCCAGGCATATTCCCGTGCTCAGCTCTTCACATGAACCATCTCACAGTATGCAGGGTTGTGGACAGCTCTCCTGCACCAGTGTGAATGGCCAAGCACCTTTGTGAGTGTCAGCCTTCACTCCTGGACCCATCTGGCACCACAGCGCAGCCCATTTACACAGTTATGCACTGTAGCATTATCTGTAGAGATGGCTCTCGAGGCCAATGGAAAGTTCCAACCACCACAAGATCTCCACGAGGTATAAAGTCAGAGTCAGGGGACAAAGAAAAAGAACCTAAAAGCTCCCTCGAGCCACAGGCTTGGCCCCCTTTCCTCTAGTTCTTTAGTAACCAACACTGAAAGCATTACCATTTAAAGGTCTGCTTATGGAGGACTTCCCCAGTGACTCCAGGAGCCTCACTGGGGCATGTGCTGTAACTGCGCAAATGTAGCTCAAATGAAAAGAGATTAAAAAGACAGACAAAACTGGAATGCTGATTTCTTGGATCACATCACATTTCCACGGTAATTCCATGAAATTCATGTACAATATTAAAGTGTCAGTTTAAAAGGAAACCAGTTATTAGTAAAGGATAACAGGTGCTTTAAACTATAGTAAGTGTTGACATTTGAAGGAAAGGAAGCATAATCACTTAATGCTTCTCTGACTTTGCATGAAAATGAATATCCACTCCCTGTCAATTCTCACCTCTATTCCACTAAGTGACTGAATAAAAAGAAGTACAAATCCCTTAATGAAAAACCTAATGCATATTGTCAAGGACAAATAAACTAATATGTCAATCAAACTTTAACAGAACTGAAAGATGCACCCATGCCAGAAGATGAAAATGCAATTGCAATTATATTTTACTTTACTGGAGAATAATAATTGTAAATCTGTTACCTTAGCTAGTAATCAAACTAGTCTTCAGAGTACAAAAATACATATTTAGATTGTAATGGCTTGAAAAAAACGTGAGTCCTCTTTCAGTCTTTTCCCACTCTCCACTCCCTTTGCATTGAAGGAGAGCCCAGCAAAAAGCATTGTGGCAAATCAATTTCTCTTTCTCCATACACATGCACATCATGTTGTCTAAACTGTTGTCATTTGACAGTGCCGTGGTTTTAAAAGCAATTCCCTCACCCCAACATTCTTGACTAAAAATAAGCTTTTTGACTTTAAGGTTAGTCTGACGTGGGTTTGAGGATCTCATTCCACATGACAGATACCTTGGGGCATACAACACTGAGAAGTCAAAACCTCAGCAAGCCCCTTGTGCAAGCATGGGCTACCTAAAAGGGGGTTTCACAAATTTACCTCTTTTTTCTTCCTTTCTTCCTCCTTCCGTTTCTTCTCTTCTCTTATCTGAGCCAAACGTTGTTTTTTGCGCTCAAGTTCTGCTTTTAAATCACTTTTGTCTGACATTTTGACTCTGCTGGAAACAAAAGCATGGAGATCAAGATGAAAATTGAATGATTTCCCTATTTACTGAAAAAAAGATAGCTAATTATATCAAAAGTAGGGCTTCTAAAATTGCAGCAAATATAATTCTATATAAACACTGGTCCTTGGACTATACTGACGCTGTAGAAAGCGGAGCATTTTCGTCGCAATTTTCATTTCAAGAAATTAGACCAGAGTATCACCAAATGTGGAATATATTTTCAGATTACCTCTACTAGAAAACTACCTTTGTGAAGCAAACCTATTGCTGTTCAAAATAATGCTTTAATGCTTTCAAAGTGAAGCTAAAGTCTTTTGATTTTCATGATCTTCAGCATCTCTGCCAGACTGTAGAACTCAGATCCACAAATATATTTCAAGTACCAGAATGAGATCTGCCCCAAACAGCCCCATATTTCTTAGACAAGTAATACTTTTACTTGCAAAAAATGGAAACGGGAGAGCTTTTGCTTCTGCAGGTGCCTTGCACGGCTGCCAGGCGAGATCCCCCGTTACACCAACACAGTCCCAGACAGACCATCAGCTCAGTCTCAGTACCTTTCACACATGCACCCCTCTGGCTCACCAAAGTATGACCTATCCTGCACAGGAATCTCCTCCACCCTTTCCAGGGAAAGCTGGGCCATTCCCCCAGGTGGCTGCAGACAAGGAGCAAAATCACACAACCCAGCAAATCTAAGTTTGTCTTTAATGAAGCAGCACATTGCTTTGACAACAGTCATGTGCTCAGACCATCTTTCTATGAGGCAGGAGATATGCCTAACAATCCTGATTTCATGCCAACCACACAAACTGGGCAAAAACATTTCTTCGGAGATGCTGAAAGACCTCTTCCACCATTTAAACCCATTTTTCTTTAGGAGGGTGATGTGAAGCCACAAATACCCTTTGTCTTTTAAATCTCTGGCAGCCTAAGCTGATGTACACAAGCCTTGAAAATGAAAGGTAAGGAAATGAAAAGTCATACTATACAGATATAGATCCAAATCTTTAAAGAAGACAGGAATCCAATCTTTTTCTACAGTTTTAAAACCCCACCAGTGTTGCACGAATCCATAACTTAAATCACAGATTATTTATTGATTTTCTAACATATAACCATTACGAACTGTAATCTAACTGTATCAATACTGATTTTCTTATTAGGACTTTGTTTCAAAGACAGTTCTGACTAACGTAGCCATTCACGAAAAGAGTTAACTGTGTCTTTCCTGTTCACACATCACCGACCGTATCCACTGCTGCAGCTCAAAATCAATCAGATCAATGGCAGTGCCACGTATATGCAATGGAAGTCTATTGTTCATTTGATGCATGGGAAATTTGAATGTCAACTCCCCATTAATATAATGAGAACTCTACTCACATTACGGCCTGAGTGGGTGGATGACCAGAGAGTAAAATTACATGCTAAAAATTACATGGCACTTTCACACATCATGGATTTCTCTGCAGTCATCAGCTTCCTCCTCAAAATGATGAAGGAATAGTTAGCCTGTGACACAGAGGATATTGCCAAGAAAACATCACCTGCACATTAAGCACAATCTCAGCCCCAAATGCTTTGTTGTCTTTGCAAGCATTTTTCTTTTAGGAAAGAATAGAATAACATCTGGAATCAGACAAGGAAACCATTTAATGAAAAGGACAGGCATAAGAGCAGCTCAAACTCCAGCTCACACTGCCACAGATTCTGCACTTCAGCAGAGCAGCCCATGCTGGCAAGGCACCCTTTCAAGGCCAGGGTTCAATCCACCCTGGTTCAATCCACAGCAAATGGTATAGCTAGGAAGAACATTCAGCTGCCAAACAATGGGACCACTGGATACACTGGCTGCATGTGGAGGACCACCATTTCTTTATTCCTCCATCACTCTCATCCTATTCACAACAGTATTGCTATCAACTGGAGAAAATCAAAACTGTCAGAAAAAAATTGCATTTGATGTCAAGAGAATTAAGCAGTAGCACCTCAAACAACATTAATCTGTGTGATCAGTTGACGTCAGTGAACTATTTTTTAAATGAGAAATGCCCAGAGGAAAAAAAAAAACATTTCAGTAGCAGTGCAGGTAGTGTTTTGCCTACCAATCTGTTCAGGATTTCTGTGTCTCTCTTAGATATGATTGAAATCCCATTTGAAGTCATTTTCCTAATCTGTTGCACACATTTGTATTCTGATTATGAAGTTACCCCTCAGAGCCCTTTGGACTAGATAGAGTTTTAGCATCCTTTTGGTTCTGCAGTTTGGCAACAGAGAGAGAGCTCCTGTTTCTATGCAAAAAATATGCAAATGCATTTTAAGGCTCCTGACAGAAACCCTGAGGGTTTGGCATCCCTTTCAAGCTGTTTGTCAGATATCAATGAATGGCTTTCTAAAAATTCATTCCCTTTATGTCAGGGAAGCTAACTAGCTTTTCCCCTGATTTGAACATCAATGGTTTAGTGCCTGGCCCCGTTTTTACAATGCTCCAGTCAGGGTGATCAAATCCTATTATAACTTTGCTCTATTTTTAACAAAATAGATTTACATACAATAAAGATGATGTATTAAATTCCCTTCAAAGAATGTTGCCAGAGCCCAGTTATATTTCATCCTGAATATATTATAGTCACGCCTGAGCCCCCCAGACAGCTTACCAACCTGCAGACTGGCTGTTTACAATTTTAGCACAAATTGAACACCAAGGGTATGTAAGCACCTTTCTCAGATGCCAGCAAGCTGGTACCAAGAAAGGAGGCAAGTGTACTTATCACTCTGCTTGGCATTAACCATGGAGTTAACACTGTTCATTACTGAGAGCAAATTTCTAATAAATGCCATTCTGAGTGCCAAAAGGCATGCTACACCAAGAGAGATAAAGGTAAACAGTAAAAAGGATTTACTTTAAACATTCTCTGTGGTGCAGATGACAGCCCAAGGCTTATGCAAGACCTAATCTCCAGCCTGGGAGAAGGCACTGGTCAGAGGGAATCACTGAGGAGCACATTTTGCACTGAAGCAATTAAATCCCTTGTGTAGGAGAAGGAACACACAGGAACAAACACACCGAACATTGAATAAGTGTAGAAATAACTTTCATAGTAGGGCAACACCCTGGGGCTCCCCCCTTCAAGGGAGATGCATAATCTTAGATTCTAGATCAATTTTTATTTGTTTAGCCCAGTTTATTGTCATGGTTTTAAAAGGGGAGAGAGAGTCCTCCCACTGCAGAAGAGCTTCCCACACATGGTAGCATAGGTTCTTGTACCAGGACCTTGCACAGAGAGCACCTGCCTGAACTCCCAATACTCAGAGAAAACTCTCCTTTCTTTGTGATACTGAAGAAAGGAGCTGGTTCCTCATGGCATGACTTTTAATGAAACAGAGTGTTCTATTTCAAGATGTCAGTTTTCCCCATGTGCATTAAACATGCCTCAGAGACCTCTTTTAGTCTTGGAAATACAGTTGATTCCACTTACACATCAGAGCCAGCGTGATGGCAGCTACCCAGGCCTGTGCACAGGCAGTGCTGGCTTCTGGAGACTGCTTTCTGGGACATCACCATCTACTGGTTTGGCTCACAGCACCTTAGATGCCCACAGTGTACATGCAGAGCTATCCCTACCATTAGGATAGGTAAAATCTAAAGAGTCTGGGTATCCTAGGATGTGATTCCACTTTTCCTAAAGCAGACATTTAAAAGTAGCTAAGATTAAGCATGCCCCAAAGTCACCAGTTCCTCTCTAATGATGATAAAGGGCCCTGAGTGATCTACATTAAGTTCTAGAAATCTCCATTGTAAATGTCTCAGACAGGGTGAGAACAATCCTGTCCTTAACATGCTCCCAGAAGTTCCTTTTAGCTTCTCAGTGTATGAAACAAGATATTTGAAAGACAATTTATATTAATCTAAAAATAGTAATGATGTTTGCACAAACTTCTCTGCTGTACAGAACATATGCCAAACTACTCCACTAAGCTCATCCCACAGGTAGTAACATCTCACAACAATTTCATTTGTGGTAGCAGTAAGAATATAAACATGCAAACAACAGCGTTTTATCCTCGACTGGACTAAAAGCCATGCAAGTACTTTAACAGGTACAGGCCAGTTTTACTACAGCTTTATAAGAAACAAGGTCTTTATCAGTGATCAATATCACAGCATTTGAGCAGATATTTTTTCAAAACATTTATATGAGCACTTAAGAGCAGAAACAGCCACAGGTATCTAAAAAGGTTTACTTGAATTTCAGTACCAATAAGTTGATACTTTTTAGAGTAACAAAATCAGAAGAACAGGTACAAAGAGTTGCAAGACATGTACATAGGTTGGATTAAATACAGGAAAAAGTAAGTCCAAAATGTCCAATGTATAAACAATAAAATAAAAAGACAATTACAACAGTGCACACTTTTTAAGTAGAAGAAGTAAACAATATATAAGATCTCCCTTTTCTTCAAGCCTTTTCTTTATATTTCCTAGAATAGCATCTCACCTGCACGCCTTCGCTAAGCTCATCTCAAAAGAAACCTCACTTTCCAACTCTAATAGGACTTAAAAAAAGCCTACGAATTTTACTGCTTTTTTGGTGTTTGCAGGATTTTTACACACTGTTCGTTCAGTAGGCTGCACTAGAGTAGAAATTTTCCAGAAGGAGTAGAAATTTTGCCCTTCATGAGCCTTGAGGTCTTTCCTGGCTTATGCCTTCCTGTGTTGTCCTTTTCGTTATTACCTCCATTGCACTTACCAAAGGGGTTCATTAAATACTGTTACATATGGCATTAGTCATCCTGTGTAACTAATTATAAATAATTGATTCATTAATATACTTCTTTAAAAAAATAGGCAGCATCCAATATTTAGAGATGCTGTACATGTATTTTTCATATGCCTTCTTAAATAGCCAGTTACTGGAGTCCAAAACTGCAAAACATATTCGTGTGAAATGCACAGGATGTTCCCCAATAAAATATATTACTCAGTGATTTTGGTTTTAAAGAACGGGTTTATAGAGTGGGAGTACTATTACTATTGAAACTCTGACATATGAAGTGTTCCACTGGAAAAAAATTTATTCATTTCTATCATGTATCATATTTATCTCTACTTGGTACAAATTAGCATCTTTCCTACAGTTAGGAATACTATGTATTTTTACAATAGAAAAAAATTCCCATGAGATCTACCTATGACTTCTACAACTGTAAAGTGTGCATGCACATTATGAACCCGTACAAAGCAGATAAATGTCTTTGGTCTGCAAGAAACCAGAGGGAGTTGCTACCCTAGTATAAATGCATTCTAATACATTGCATTCATTTGAAAATAATGTTTGAAACACACTTCAAATGGGCAAAAAGGGCTAGAAGCATCTCAACAGCAATTTTTGCATAAATGAGTGCCTCTTTTCATCATGCATCAGAATTTGCACTTGACTTCAGTCAAATAACATAAATAATTTTGCTAAATGGGCACATCAATGTTTACGAGATCACAACAATGAGCAAATATTTGCAGCTGCAAAAACTTAGCATTTGCAGTATTTAAAGGAATCTCCTGTGTGTGATGAATTCAGGAAAACACTAAGTAAAACTGGAGAGACTAAGTATTTTTTCCATATAACCTTGAGGCAAAACAGTCAGGCTTTTTACACTGCATCTGTGTATTTATCTATAAATAAAAATGGTTGTCAAGTGTTACATTTCAGGGAATGTACCATTTTTATCCTTCAGCTTCTGAACATTTCTAACAGATGGGCAAAGGTCTTGTACTTTGTTCTGTAAAGGTTTACAAATCACAAGCACCCAGAGATTTGGTTCCGTGCTTCTTCCTGGTTGCTATGCAACAGGTCAGCACATCTCTAGCCTATTTATTTTAGTGCTGACAGGGTATAAGACATGTACCCACAACTGCTCTTACATCCCTTACAATCTATTACCATTTAATCTTTTCAGTCTTGTTCTTCCATAATGGCCCTACTACAAAATTAACTCAGTTTCAGCAGAACTGTAGGGCCCCCACAAAGCATCATGTGAGCAGAACTCTACTGCTGCCCATTCTTCCAGCACCAGGAGCAGTCAATGAAGCAACACCTTCTTGCCATCCCTTTCTCTCATGCCCCTTTATTCTCTTAAATTTACCATGGTCATTTCAATTCCAACAAACCTAGTGCCATGGAAGAGCCATCAAGGTTGAAGGGAAGAAGCTGCTGGCAACAACTCACTGGAGATGAGCAAGAAACACACAACATTACAGCAAGGAGTAGAATGAACTCAAGGACCACATACTAACATGTCACTCTAGCAAAACTGCTGCACATCTTGCACCAAACACACTCCCTTTATATTGAGTTCCACAAAACCAATTGCATGTATCACCTCAAAGAAAGCTGAATTTTAAATAGGTCTTTTCAAGCGTCTTGGATTTTCTCTCAATAAGCTTTAATGAGCATAGTTATAACTGCACAGTGATCTCAGATGTGCTGCTGTGAGATGGTCCTCAATGCAGCAGCCAATACTGATTTGTACTTCCCAGGACTCTGACTCAGGAATTGTGCTCCAGTTACAAAGAGCAGATGTTTCTAACATAACAACCACTTGCATGCTCGACAAGTTTTAGATCTTGTAATATAGAAGCGATTCCTAAGCATTCTTGGTCACTTCCCGCTCTATCAGCTTCTGTCTCTGTTATCTTTTACGTTTGGGTGCAGTAACACGCAGCACTCCATACGTGGCTCTGTATGTGGCTGGGAATGGACACAGCGAAATTCCAAATTTTGTGACTCTACATTCACCACACATTAACTGGTCTTCCTCATTGCACTGTGTTATTTTCTGTGAATTTCCCACCTTGCTCCAGAGATGAACTGCAGGATGAACAGATCAAGAGCAGCCCTGCTGAGAAGGACTTGGGGATGCTGGCAGATGGGAGGCTGGACATGACCCAGAAATGTGCATTTACAACCCAGAAAGCCAAATGTGTCCTGGGCTGCACCAAAAGCAGTGTGGCCATCAAGGTCAGGGAGGGGATTCTGCCCCTCTACTGTGCTCCAGTGAGACCCCACCTGGAGCACTGCATCCAGCTCTGGGGTCCCAGCACAGGAAAGGACATGGACCTGTTGAAGTAAGCCCAGAGGAGGCCACCAAGTTGATTAGAGAGATGGAGTACACCACCTGTGAGGAAAGGCTGAGAGATTTGGATTTGTTCAGCCTGGAAAAGAAAGGGCTTTGGGGTGACCTAATTACAGTTTGCCAGTACCTGAAAGGAGCCTACAAGAAAGAGGGAGAGACTTTTTACAACAGCATGAAGTGACCGGACAAGGGGAAACGGATTCAAACTGAAAAAGAGTAGGTTTAGGTTGGATATGAGGAAAAAAAGCTTTCACTGTGATGGTGGTGAGGCACTGGAACACGTTGCCCAGAGAAGCTGTGGATGCACCATACCTGGAAGTGTTTAAGGGCCAGGCTGGATGGAGCTCTGAGTGAAAGGTGTCTCTATCCACTGAAGGGGGCTTTGAATTAGATGATCTCAAAGGCCCCTTTCAACCCCAGCTGTTCTATGATTCTGTGACCTAGCAGGCTAATTTAAAGATGTTTTCTGACAGTAAAAGGCAGCCAAATGCAAGCTGTAAATTGGTAAGATTTTAGAGATGGGTAACATGAGAGAGGTAACAATCTAAACCTCAAGCTGCAGGTCACTTACCTAGAAAAATAAGAGCCTTGTATTTTGATGTTTTTGATTTCACTTTCTTTTCTATGTATTTCTTATACAATGCTCAGATGTCAGTGATATCTGCTGCTATCATTGATATGACCACTTCTTCAAAACCTATATAAAATATCTTGTTCATCATAAAAGTACCAAAGTGCCTCCCAGGGTTAAATTTAATGACTTACTAAAACCTAACATAGAACTTTGCTTCAAGATGTCTACTAGTCTCTCCTGAAGTGGAACAAAGACTCATTTTCTCCATCCTGAAAATATTTCGGACATTAAAATATGTATTTTCATTCCATATGGGGGGTAAAACTAACCCCTCTGACTTTTCCACCCTCCTCCTGAGATAACCCTAGTGGTATATGGCCAGCAACGTGATACTTAAAGCCATTTACCCAAACATGAAAAATGCATGCTCTAGTGTCTGCTTCTTAACCCAGTTATGACAACTGCCAGAGAGACATCAAAGAACAAGCTATGCTGCCATCACACAGGTTTTGTTGGAAGACTTACCCAGATATCATTTCTTTCTTATAACAAAATACGCTTTGCTTTGCCGCTGATGTCTGTAAGGATGTAACTAGGTTAAAAACATTACACATTGAGTTCATTTCTGAAGTCAAGACAGCTAAAGATTTAAAAAGCAGGGAAGAGCGCTGGCTGTAAGAAATATACAGAAAGTTCTCAAAAAGTAGAATAAACAACACTACCACTCCCTCTGTACTTGCCAGGGCTTATCTGGCTATACTAACTAAGCAAGATGAATGCTCAGAGCCTGCCTTAGCCAATCATTCCTGTTGATCGACAGAAGAGAAAAAAGGTATGTCCAGGTAACAAGGCAAGATGATAAATGCAGATGTCTAATAGCATAATTTAAAGGACATCTGCAAAGAATTTGAATATGAGAGAGGACTAAGAACCAAGAAATCTATGTCTTCCATTTATCTTTTCTGTGGTTAAAGCACTCTCCCCAAATAGGAGAAACATGTTTGGGGGTTTGTTTGTTTGTTTGTGGTTTGTTTGGGGGTTTTTGGGGGGAGTTGGGAGTTTTTTTGTCTAGAGAAAACTGAAATCCACATTCCTAGAGTGACTGCTGGCTAATGAGTGAGAAGGACTGGAGGAATGGAGATTGCATTTTTAACCACTGAAGCTATTTTCTGTTAATTTCTTTTCTGCAAGGATTCATTGGACCAGAAGAAGCAGATGCAAGAGAGCGAACATTAATCCCTAACAGAGGCCCCTGGGTTCTAGTCTTTGTTTCAGGGTTAGTTTATATTATAGGGCAACAATAGGCAGCGACTGTTTAGTTTATAATACAATGCTGTATTTAAGTGTCTGGAGCCAAAGACTCCTCTTTCTGAGCATTTGAAGCAAGGTGCTGAAGAGTCCTTTCTCTTTCTCCCACATGCTCTGTTGCACCCAAAGAAACTTTAATACTTTAGACTTATGTGGAGCAGCTTCAGTGGGAAAGACTGGGAAGGCACCTACTGCAGAAGACACATAGGTTGCTGGTCAGAGCATGGATGAAGGCAAATATCTTTTTAAGCAAAGGCAAAAATTACCTGAGACTCCTTTTACTTCAGGTGAGTCCCATTAAAACCAGGGTCCACTAAAAGCAGGAGCAGATGCTGTCAGATGCAACTCGACATGGAGCACAGAATCTGGCAGATGGGCTCAAGGAATGTGAACTAGATGGAGCAGCCTTGGAGAGACAGGGAGAGGACACCTGGGCTGAGTCTGGGGGTTCAAGGGTAAGAACACACCAGAAAAGGGGAAAAAAGGAGAAAAAGTGAGTTTTTAGAGACTGCCTGTGTTTCAAGAGCTAGGTGACAGCCAAGCTGATTTTTGAGGACAGCAATTATAGTTTCTGTTTCCACACCATTTTGTGGGTTTAGATGCAGCTGACCTTCCCAGGCACTATAAGAACTTCCAGTTTGGGGAACTAAAGAATGCATCCCAGGTTTAAGATGTGGGCATGCTCTGGACTTCAAGCACAGCCTCCGACAAAGGCAAGGCTGACTGCACATGAGCTCTTCTCTCCCACACACGCACATATCTCTCAAATGCCCTGGCTTCCACTAAGAACAAGTTTGGCAAACGGGCTGACTTGAGAGCAAAAGCAAACAAGTGCCCAGCCTACATGGTGGGGCAATCACATCCCTGGAGCACACTGCAGGACTCCTCCAGAAGCAAGCCTCAGTGAATGGCCCACTCCACCAGGACCTTGGCTCCAGAATTCGAGAACAAGACATTAGTTCTAGGCCACCAGCTCTCTTCAAATGTGGAATGCAATATAGTTAGTTTTGGAAAATACATCAACGTTTACTAGCGGCTGTCAAAATACATTTACTAGTGGCTGTGGGCCGCTGAAGGTCCACAAGGCAATCAGAAAGGGTCCATGTCTGGTTTTCAGCCACATCAAACTGTTAAACTGCTTCCAACAGGTAGTCTTGAGGATTAAGAGTACAATGTAGTTTTAGAACTCTACAGATCATTGACGTATCACCAGAGAGAACCCAGGAGTAATTGGGTAATAGTTAATCATTTAGCAAAACCGGTCATTATGTGATAGGAGAAAGCACAGCCTTCTTATTGACATATATATATGTACACACTACCTCAAGAAAAATAACACAAAAATGGGAGGCCAACAACTTTAATCATACTTACTCCTGATTCATCCCTTGATTTGGTGAGATCAGAAACCTTCTGGGGAAAAAATTAAACTTAATTAAACTTTATTGAATGAACACTGAGGAAACATGATCTCCATTCAAAGATTTCAAAATCAATACTAGTAGTAACTAATATTACTGCTGCATTTTACTATAATTTTGTTCAAAAACACATATGCTTGTCCATGTGGAAGTCTAGAGTTTTTTACTTCCCTGTCCCCTGAGTTATTGATAAGTAAATAATAAAACCCAATAAGGGTTATGTACATGAAGGCTGCCCTAAAAGGTGTGGAGAGCACCAGTAGTAAGGCTGAAACATGGGGGGTTTTCCATCTTAGCCCCTCACAGAGAATATAATTTACTGTCACCTTTTGAGACCTATGCTTTAAACATATGGGAAAAATCCTAAAGCTCTTTAATTTATAATTATCAGACAAAGTACGGAATTTGCACAAGGTGTTTTTAATATATTTGCAGAGGCCCTTAAAGGCTGAGAAACTAGGCTTTCCTGCGTTTTCCTGCTATTCAACTTTCTGTGAAAAAGAAAATATTGTGGGAAATAAAGGGACAGTTTTCCCATGGGCTCTTTCAGTACAAAGAGAGAATGGCATCACCGTTTTTTTTCTTATTTTGTCTCCAGTACAATAGCCTCCTATCCCATCAGCACAATTTTTGTTGTATTATTATTACTACTGTGGAGACAGTGAAAGGCAAGAATACAACATTCACAGGCTTTGCCAAGTGCAGCAGATTATGTACATGAATAGCTAACTGCACACTAGGGGGTATGATTTAGGTCAAATTTCTTGTTTCATTCCAAAAGGTTATAGATTTTTAAGCCATTCACTGTTCAATGCACCACACAGTTTACAGTCATAAGTGCATATAACCTGAACTATCTTTTCCCTGGTTTTTGCAGAAGTAATTTGTGTTCCTAGGCAATGAAGAAGTGGATAGTCTGTAACAAAGTGGTATAAGCGTGTGACAAAGCTCTGTGAGCAATTACAGCTAAAACGGACAAAGAATTAATTCATTTAAGGGCGAGCTAAGATCTGAAATACTTCAGAATTATGATACAAACCACCTTCTGGTTCAGCAATTGCTCAACATGTAACTAGAAACAAACTGATGAAAGAAACAATAATGTCATATGACTTTGAATAGTGAGATTAACAAAAATGGCAAATCTTTTATATTACTTAAAGAGAAGATAAACATGTATTATGAAACAAGTCACATGAGTTTAGACAGTCCTCCAACTTTGTGCTGTGAGAATCTGAGAAGAAATTCTTTTAAAAGCTCAGTGTCAGTGGAACAGTCCTTAAACCAGGAATGACAGGTTCAAATATAAGAAAACATTAGAAACAGTCTGGGTTGGTTTGGGTTTTTTTCCTGTAACCCTGTTTTATTAAATATTTTAATTTCTGGAAATATACAATAGCAATAATTTGAAATGTCTTTGCCCCAATTACCAAGTGACCTGGTAACCACTCTGATCCTAACAGTGGTGGCCTAATGTGCAAAACATGAAACAAGGGCATGCCTTGAATAGTAGGGATTTAATACAGCTGTCCATGCCCTTTAAAAGCTAAGATCTCTGTTAATGGATACAAAACGGAAGGGCTGAATAGTTTAAGGCAAGGGAAATCCATATTTTCCCTGCATGTGGTCTAAGACCTATAGTGACTAACTTTCAATACTAATACAGCATAGTTTCAGTACTAACATACCATAGCTTTTTCTGTCAAATTCAGCCTGAAAATATTAGAATCAAGGAAGGCTTGATATAAAGTGATATAAATAGATAAGAAATAAATACTCTGTTATACTTACTTATATTTAATCGTACTAGGCAGTTTTGTGTCTTTGCCTTGCTATAACTCCCCATTGTTTGAACACAAAACACACTGCATCTTTCTGCTGGGCTGAAGTGAAAAATTAGTAACTGAGGAGCAGGATTTGGAATTATTTGTACCACATCATAGATGGAAGGAGAAAACAAGGAACTAATATAATTTCTCTGCTAGGGAGAGAAAACAAAGGGGAGGGGAAGGGAAAGCCAGTGAGCAGGGAATGTGATGTTAAAACTATTGAGGAAAAGAGAAAAGGGTAAGTAAGCCTCAAAGAACGATAGCAAGAGGGAAAGGAAATGTGAAGAAAAGATACCACTGTAAACAAAATGTTATGTCTTGAAAAGATTCCCTCTGTAATTGTTTTCTGCAGAGCAGCAATAAATGGGCCTTCTCCTTTTATCAAATTATTCATGAATTATTCTAGGGCCAAGCAGGGACAGTCAGCCAGCACCTGGGGAACCCACACGGTAGATCTGCACTGCTCCAGAAGGGCTCCCAGGAGGTCTGTTCCTCAGGTTGATGTAACTTGTCTCTCCAGATCAGGTAAGCTGCTTCACATGCATGGGAGCAGTATTAAATATAAAACATGTACTTTTACTCGTAAGACCCAAGAATCACAGGAGACGTCTAGGCAGCTATTATTCATCAGGTAACACAAGTATCTGCACACCAGTCAATGCAGCAGTCAGACAGGGACTCATACAAACTCTGTTAAGTCAGTGCAAAACTCTCATTTCCTTCAATAGCGTTTGGAGAAGTATCGTGGCTTTCAAACAGTGATGACAGCTGGCTTCTGCCATCACTCTAGAGGCTAGGTTCACCACCAGAGAAGTCAGAGAAAACTCCTATTACTGTCAGCACTGATAGGGCTAAGACCTCTGTCCTTAAACTTGAGCATGGAGTTACAGTGTGCTGCCCACAAAAAGCTTCAAGAAACTGTTACTCCTGCTCCATGCCTTTCCCATGCTGCACTGCACTCCCAGACACTCATCAGAACGCTTTTGCCTCAAAAGATACAACAAAAGGTGCTGAAGAAGCTCAGTAAAAAAGGAAGGGGTATAGTTTTAAGCTCAGGAGGAGTTGGTACATCACCTGTCACAGATGATCACTGTAAGACCTAGTGGCTCACACATTAGTCTGCTTCACAGCTTCCTGCAGCTCCTCCCATCTGCCTGGAAGTAGCCATTTTCCCAGAAAAGTTGGCAAGATGATGCCACACAAAATGAACAGTATTGGGGGAGCAAGCTCATGTATACTGCCTTATTTTGAGTGCTTGCAAATGGCCAAGCAAACAACAGCTCCCAATGTCATCTCTCACAAAAAAGAGCTAGCAGGGTTTTAGATGGATTATTAGCAGGTAGCAAAAGGGACATATTGCATCGATCTGAGACGTAGACTGAGTCAGGGTCTCTTTGTCAAGCAGTATCATTCCTGCATTACCATTTCTGCCTGCTTACAAACAGCTGAGGGGAAGACCATCCGAGCCCTCATTTGGAAAGGAAGCCCCCATATGGACACATGAATGTGTGCTCACCTGCAGGATTTCCGTTCCTTTAATGAACAGAAATAAGCTGCACTGGCAAAAGCACAGTTTTACTAACCCAAGTTGCATCTGTACTGAGGCCACTTTGCCAGCATATTCCATCAGTAGTTCAGCAGGAAAATGTCCCTTTTAAACACAGACTACATCTAAAGTCATTATGTTTCATTTAAGGTTTTTAAAATAAAAATCTCAAAGTACCAGATGAGTACTGCACTAAGAATGAGTATGGCTGCAGAAAGCCTGAGACCGTATCTCTGCAGGTATGAATCGCCCCGTGTGCCTCAGTGAGAATTGCAGTGTTACTTCCCTCCAACTTCTCTGAAAATTAAAGCCCATGGATAGGACAAGGAGGATCATTCTGTTAACATTCATTACCTGAATCATTAGCAGGAGTTAAGCGAAGCTTTTAAAAACAACACTGCCTTTCTATACCCTCATGTTTTTTCTCTTTCAATCCCTTATCGTTTTCCCTTCCAGCCCATTACACATCATTGTCCAGTATCCTGCAATGGTGGGACCTCTAACACAACCCATTGCTAGCAGCTCTACCTGGTATTCCTCCTCTCTCTTCTTGCAGGCAGGAAAATAGACGGCATCAAGGAATGCTTCTTGAAACCTGTCTTACAAAAGTAAAGAAGACCAAGAGACTTGATCCGTTAATTTATTTGAAAATAAGGCAGGTAAGTTCTTGCTGCATCATTTAGAGTACCTACACTGAAGACAGCTGCTAAAGCAAAGCTTTTATCTACGGGAGCCATAACAGGAACCAGAAACCCGAAGTTGGGAAAATACACTGGAAAACAAATGCATTTCAATCATGAAAAAAATAGCCACTGAAGGGCATCACAAAGGAGGCAGCTCACTCCCCTTCCTTCTATAGAAAGAGCTGAAAGGTCAGCTTCTTAATTTAAGATCTTCGGGGTACAAAAGAATATTTCCCTGACTATTCTTTGAGTAGCCACATTTCCAAACTTCCAATAATTACTGCATGTGATGGGTGTGGTTTATTGCCACTCTTTTAAAGATTCCTCCCTTAAACTGTGGATACAGCAGCACCACAATTAGTGCGTTTTTGTGGTAGACTAATTTGAGGCAGAGGTGCTTAGAGCTCAGAGAAATCCAGCCAATCCAACTCTAAAAAATCTTTTGGATCTCCACATACCTGGCCCTCAGAAGTCTCGCTTATCAAGGAAGATGATGGCAAGTCCCAACCTTCAAAACAGTCTATTCATAAAGAAGGTAGAGAAGGGACAACACATTTTGTATTTTTATGGACTATAAATGGATGATTTTGGGAAAAGAAAACAAAGCAGAGGATGGTTATCAGAGTGAGCATTCCCACGGGGAGAAGACCTGGATGCAGCCCCAAGGTTTGTGTTGAAGAAACCCATTCTTGCAGAAAAATGTTGCAGAGAAATTATAAATGGAATTTTATCTGCCTTCACTAACTGTGGAAAATGTTACTAGAAATGCCATCTCAAATGAAAATAAAAGCCAAAAAGAAAGAGCTTAAAAGAATCAGAATGTAACTTCCCCCCATTAAATTAGCAAGAACAAATGAGGTACTTTGACAAAACACATTGGTAGTAACAGAAATTAAATTCCCTAATTGCTCTGATAACACCATCTATCAGGAGACAGGCAGTCCTGGGACGTGGGATTTCCATTCTGAAATAGGTTTTTGCAGTTCCATGCTTCATGATATTTAGCGCAATTTCCAATGTAAATTAAAGTCCTCATGCAGAAGCGACTTCGACATGCCAACTTCACGTCAGGTCCTTCCATCTCATCCCCTCTATATCAGCAGGTAAGACTGATTGATCTGTTGAGAAGCCTTATGTTATACACATTTATAGCTCAAATCTGTACTTTCTGTCAATGGCAATATTGACAGAAAAACAAACTTAGTTCCAGTCTTTAAAACAGAGGCTTTGTCTAGGAAATCTGGGGCCTTATGTTCTCTGCTAACCACGGGGGACTCCTGGGATGATGTAACTGTAATAACATCCTTTTGAAAATCTATTTCAGTGGACTACCAGTGTAAAAAGGCCTCTGGCTGACTCCCTCCTTCTCTCACCCTTTTAGGTGAGAAAATCTTAGGAAGGGGAAAAGATCTATTTACTGTCCTATGTCGTCTTGGACTTGAGTATACCCACTACCGCTCCAGCTGTGTGAAGAATTACAGATGAAAAACTTTTACCACCCCCTTTTGCTTTAAGCTGTTCGGCGCCCAGGCACCAGCCGGGAGCCTGCGGCCGCCACTCGCGGCCGGGGCCGAGATGCGCCCCAGGGACCGGAGCAGGTGCCGAGGCCGGCGCGGCTCTCTCACCGCAGCCCTCCCGCAGACGAGCCGCCGGGCCGCCACAGCCCACCCGCGGCGAGGGCCGGCCGGCTCCCGCGGGCAGCCGGGGATGCCCGCTCGCCCAGCCGGGATGCCCGCTCGCCCAGCCGGGATGCCCGCTCGCCCAGCCGGCCCGCCTACCCGGGGAGCGCCTCCGGCGGCCGCACCAGGCTCCGCGGCCGCTGCGCATCCCGCGGAGTGACTCCCGCCCCGCTCCTCCGCCGCCAGCGCCGGGCCCCAAGGGCAGCCCCCGCTCCCCGCTCCGCCGCGGCCCCGCCGCGTCCCGGCCCCGCCGCCCCCGCGGGTGCCTCACCTCCGCCGGCGCCCGGGAGATGCGGAGCGGCTCCCGGCGCCTTGCAGCTCTCACCGAGCGCTCGCCGCCGGGAGAGCAGAGGGATGCCCCGCTGCCTGAAGGACTGCTGCCAGTAGCTGCGCCCTGCCGAGCCGAGCCGAGCCGAGCCGTGCTGAGCAGAGCCGTGACGAGCCGAGCCGAGCCGAGCCGTGCCGTGCCGAGCCGCTGCGGCAGGACCGCCGCCGCCGGCTGAATGTGCTGTCTCACGGTGGACAGGCTCCTCCCGAGAGCTGCTGCTGCCGCCGCCTTACTCCTCCCGCCTCCTCCCGCCACCTCCTCCTCCTCCTCCTCCTCCTCCGCCCGCGCGCCCTCGGTAGCGACACCCCCGCCGCCGCCCGTGGGACCGGGGCGGGGCCGCGGGGGGCGCGGCGCAGGTGGCGGTGGAGGGGCCGGCTCAGTGTCCCCGCCCGGCCCCCCAGCAACTCCGGCCTGAAGTGCTCAGCTCTTCGGTGCTCCCCTTGCTGTCAGCCCCACAGAGGCGCAGGCTTCGCCCCAGGAGCAGCCGAGCCGGCAGCTGCGCCGCTGCCCGGCTGTCAGCACAACACCGGCTTCACCGTCAGCTCCACGACAGCCCAGGCAGCATCCATAGCACCCTCCACAGCATCCCTGACACCATCCCATGGCAGCAGCCGTCAGCCCCGCGACAGTCGAGGCAGCAACCCCACCACCATCCTCACGGCAGCAGCTGGCAGCCTCACAACGCCTTAGCCATCACCCTCTAAGCTGCCTAGGATATCCCCCCCAGGCCAGCCTCACCATCACCACCACGGCAGCCTGGCCATCAGCCCCGTAGCAGCCTGGTCAACTGTCATGAGGGCACCAGGCTCCTGCTTAGTCCTGTCTCTTTCAGGAAGAACAGGGAGAGCTCCAGAACAGACGAACGAGACCAAGCTTTCATGGTTAAATAAGGACAAGACTGCCCAAAGGCAGAGGTTTTGGTTTGTCCCTGTTTCCTCACACCACTTGTGAGGACATGGCAGACAGGAGGGCCAGGCCTCTAGCATTGCCCCTGCTTCTCTCCACACACCGACGTAGCCATCTAGGGGAGAGGCGCCAAGGAGAGCTGTTGGAGACAGTCCATGTTCCTGCAAACAGCACCCACCTCCACTGTAGATAACGCAGCTTCCCTCTCCCTTATTGCCCATAGGTATGTTGCCCCACACACAAGGAAAGTGTACCCTTTGGTACCATGGTTTGTCCTTTAAAAATGTGATGTTCTGGACATACGACTCACTGTTCTCCATCTCTCTGGTCCAAGAGAGCAGGAAAGGTACCCTTCAGAACCCTGTCCCTGGAGCCTAATTGCTTGTTTTCTTTTGGTGGGAAACACTAATTCCAGCCACTGTCATTCGAGATCTAGGGCCTGTCCTGGGAAGAGTGAGGTATACCCAGCCCACTGAAAAGCCATAAAGAATTCACATCACCTCCAGTTCCTACCAGACCCAGCCAGACTGCACCTGGCCAGGAGACAAAGAATCCTGAAGAGGAAAAAAAGGCTTGATTGCTGGTGAGGATACAGTGATGAAATAACAGTTTCTTAATTTAATTTGAGTTGAATCAGGAAAGACTGATTTTTTGCTCTCCTGTGAAAGTCCTTAAAGAGCAATATCTTCTGATTCTGCAGGCTGGAACAAGTGGGGAAAAAACCTGTCCTTTTAAATGCACAATTTGAAAAGATTTGAGTTTGGAGCATTTGGTTTGCAATGCTTTATTAAAATAAGGCCCTTTCAATATCAGACACCCAAAATTAAACTTCAGAAACTGCTTTTTGCTTTTGAAAGTGTTGGAGTGTTGGCCTTAGTCATAGCTTTAATAGAAATGCCACAGGGTTTATTCGGATTCCTTTGAATTGCATGTCACTTGCAAATTTCCAAATATCCTGCAAGCTCAGCGGATTGCTTTAAATTGTTCCTGACCTAAGAGGGCCTTGGAGTCATTTAGTATTCCTGAATCGATGGATGATACTGCTTCTCCATGGGGCCTGATGAGATCCTGCTATTGTTAGCATGCTGTCCTAGCCATATAATAATCCATACGATTCCGTGGTATCATACACATGCAACATGATATCATAGACATACCATGACATCACATTGTATGATGATATCAGGCATACTAATATATGTCATAAGGAGGTTTCCAGAGCTTGTTAAGCCCTACATTTTTGGTTACAGAGTAATGGTATCTTGTGTTCTAGCAATAACTACATCAGATGTTTCTTAAAAAAACCCTGTAAACCCCAGTTCAATGGGACACAATTTTGATATCTGTTATATTCACATTTATTATGTTATATTCATGTTATATATTCATATTATTATATATTATAATGTTATTCAATCGAGGTGATTTGGTCTTTTGAAAATATAAAAATAAAGGATGGAAATGGATGTGTCAAGGAAAAAATGCTTTAAAATCCTCATCAAACATAATGACAGGTTTAGAAAAATTAGTATTAAAAAATGGGGAATTGTATACAGAGGAGTTCAGAGATAACTTTAGTGTCTAGGATATTATGTAAAAAACCCCACCAATTTCTCCTCAGAATGAACTATTGTAAAGACATTTGGAGAGAAGCAATCCTAGGTAGTATAGGTTAGGTGTTCCTACAGGTAACAACCTTCAGGAACTCAAGAAGAATTCATGAGCAGTCCAGTTAAGGAGTTCTCTGAAGGAAAAACAAATTTCCCTATAAGTGATGCTCTGTCCTCTTTGACCTCAATCTCACCACTGCCTTCTCTAATCTTCCACAGCAAAAGGTCTCACCATTTTTGTGGATTTCTTTCATTTGTGTTATCACTAATTTTACAAGACAGGGATAAAAACTTTACACAGCAAGAAGATATGATTATATTCATTTTTCAAAACAAAAGAATTATTATGATCAATAACGTCTTTGCTTTTAATGAAAAATATCCAGTCATTTCAGTATACCCCAGGATATGTACTAATTTTACATTTTCCCATTAAACACAAATCCATAATATTATTCAACTCAATATATTCTGCTAGTAGGCATTATCTGATTATGTATGTCCTAATCATCAGGTGAATGTGCAGTAGCACAGAGTTAAGATTATTTTCAAAACTTTTATGTTCTCATTCTGTGAGTTCAGAAGGTAGTTATTGCAGCCCCAGATTGCTTTATGAGAACAACAGAGGGCAAACTGGTCAGCAATTACAGGTGTCTGACAAGCTGCCTTCCCTGCAGCAGAGGTCACTTGTACATGGACACACAGCCACCACGCTGTCATCTGAAGAGAAATCAAAGATTAACAGAAAGTTTGAGGTCCATCACGGACCATGGATTGTGTAGAAAAAGGCTATTGTTAAAACTAGAAAAATTCATTGTTTGCCTGTCTCCCCTCTTCTGCCTTACACACATGTAAAATGTAGAGTTTTCCGTGAACATCAGTAAGTGCAATATGTGGTTAATTGCTAGATTGGAAAAGTTCAAGGGAAAAAAAAATTGACATATTTTCTTTTTGAAGTTACTTTATATAGAGTTATTCACATTTAAGTTATTAATGAAGAAGGGCATAAGTTGCTCTGGCAAATGAATAGCTGTTTATGATGCAACATAAGACAAATAATTAGTAATAGTTAGTAGTGCATTGCATTTCCCTGCCTTAGACACCAGCAACTCCTACATCAATCACAAAGGGCATTAATAAATGAGCAAACCCTCTAGGAAGTTTGCACCACTGAAAGATTAAAAATTAATTTCAAAGCAGACATTTCTAAGGCTTAGTGGAAATGGCAGCACATTTTAGACACTTTGCATGGTAGGCATAACCTGGGCTTGGCAAATAACAGAGGATGTTACAATATGCCTTCCAGCTTTTCAAAAGCAATGATTTAAACAAAGGATCAAAAGGCAGAATGAAAGCAAGCTTTAGAAAAAGTGAGGAATATTCTGAAGTCAGGTTTATTGTTACAGCAGTAAAGTCACTATAAGCCACTATTCCACATGGCTTCAGAAATCTTTCCTTCACAAGTGAACTAGTTAGTTACTCATGTAAGAAATGCATGGGTGGTTGCTCAGTTGTAAAAAAAGCAGAAAGTTTTGGGGAGCTCTTTTTACTGTTTGCTGAAATCAGTTAGATCTCCAGGCAGATCACTGAGTTGAAATTTCTGCAAGTCTGAATATCCACAATACACGCGAGAATACAAATGAAGACTTCAAATGTATCTGGTACACAATCACTAATAATTCCTCTGTCAGTTGATTTCCTGTTGGTAAATTGCCAGTTCCAAGATCTTCACCCAAACACATGTACAAAGCTAAAAAACCATACATATCTTTAAAAAGATAAATTATTTCTCAGAAAAAACCATCAAAAATAAGAGATTATATATACAAGTAGAAGGTAAAGGGAGATCTGTGGCAGATGGGTGAGTTCCATGCTGCTCTGGATTTGGGTTATTCTTCAAACATATTGCAACTGTGTGCTCTTAGAAAGAATTATTTTAGTGAAAGGGTCTTTTCTAAGACTCTTTTCTTGCTTTATTCCTCATTTTCCTACAACATTGTCACCAAAGAGCTGTTGTCCTAAAACTCAGTTCTGTACATCTAAAATAGAAATTATGAACTTGGCTTCACATCTGAGACTCTGCCTGTTAAAACACGTAATTGCCCAGGATTCTGATTGTGCACTTGTAACCAAGGTACAGAAATAGCCTGCAAGAAAGAAAAGCTCCAGAAATTTTGTTACTGCCTTTGTAAATAGCAGGTGCTTGCCATGTAATGCAACCGGTTCCTTTCATTTGAAAAGATTCAGTGTACTGGGAAGGGCTTGGAAACGTCAGCAAAGCAGCTAACCTGGGAAGGAAGTGGAACGTTCTGGGAGACACTTCCTGGCAGTGGTCATGCAGACTCAGCAGCATATAGAGGACTTCAGGCTTGAAGGGTTTTACTGTGCTTTGCTACTGTACTCGTGTTCTGAATTACTGAACAAAGCTGCAACAGGAGAGCTCCACAGCTTGAGTGGCAGCACCTGTAAGTGAAATGGGCTTGGGGCAGGACTGGACAGTTAAGGGAACACAGACTCTGAAATGCTCTCTTTAAAACCAAACTACACAGGTGTCTCCATTCATCTCTGTTTCGAGTTCCTGAGAATTCAATAGCTTTGTTGGAGGGAGCAAAAGAAATGTCTGAGTTTACAGAATTACCAGCAGCACTCAGATACCTTTACAATTATTGTGTCCTTTTTAAAAAAGGTTGTCTCATTTCCCCACACCACCTTTGGTTTGAAATCTATACATTTATGTTTGATTTAAAACGACGACAATTTGCATTTTTGCAAACACCAAAGGATGTTACATTCCCTTATAGGATTCCTGAAACCTCCCAAATATTAACTTGAAGGTTATCTTTACCAAAATTAAAATCAGCGATACATAAAAGGTGATGCATGAATTTCATACATAATGAAAATGTATTAAAATGTATGAAAGCAGATAAGTGCTATTTTTAACAACAAATTTAACCTTATGGCAAATTATTCATACGTGTGAAAGTAGAAATGCATTATGTAGAGAAGATTCTAAAGGAAATATTTATCTAAAATGTTTTTTGAAATATCCCTTATTTTTCATATTTTGTTCTGCCCAAGAGAGTCTTCTTTGCTTACCTTACAATTATGCCTTAACCATGAAGTGAATGGAATAATTGGTGTAAATTAATAGCAAATTCTGGCCTTAATGTCCCATCTACAGACACAACAACAGTAGATACTAATTACAGTAATGATCTGGATCTTTGTAGAAGTGGCTATCAACGTGTCAGTGCACAACAAAAGTTTTCAAGTAGTGTTCTAGCTCTGAGTTGATGCTGCAGTGTTAGAAAACCACTTACCAGGGGCCTGAGACAGCCAGCCCTGGCCCTGGCTTCCATTTTTTAACCTTGCTCTTCTCATATATACCCACTGCTCATTAACAAATATGTCTGTCATTTTCTTTTCTCTCACCCTCATTTTTCCTGACGTAAAGTCTCCAGATGATGATAAGCAGCTATGCTTGCCTGAAGGCCTGGATGACACTCACAGAGGAAAGATGAAAGAAGCAGCAGAAAAATATAACAGTTTAATCTTCTTAAAAGGGGATAGCTGATAAAGCAGTTCTGGGGTGGGCTTGTTCCACTGCTTCAAAGTGCTGTTTGGTTAAGGCAATTTATTGTTGCAGTGTGTGACCATGATTATTTCAGCATTGCTTCTGATCCCAAATAGCTGTCATTGCCTAGAGTTGTAGATAGGTATGTTTTTTTTCTCATTGAAATCTAAAAATAAATACTGGAGGAGTTGGGGAAAATTTCTTAAGAAATTTTTCAGACATGGCAACCATCATAGCAAGGAAGCCTAAGGGAAAAGATATGGCAGCACAGACTGTTCCACCAAGACAAGGCAAATTAAAATTCAGCAGACAAGTGGCCTTCATACCCAAGCTTTTGGAAAATCAAATCAATTTTACATTTCAGTTCAGACGTAGGAGGCTCCTTCCACGCAGCCAAAATGAATAGTACTGCTTAGCATGACATGAACAGGGCTATCTGTCCTCACTTCATGGTAGAACCGAGTGCTGCATGTCTGGCATATAGCAGGTAAATCCCTCAACTCACAGGACACTGAGATTATGACTTGGAACTGAAAGTAGGCAGGCATCCAGTGTCAGTTTACACATTGTGGTGCATGACAATGATTCACCTTGACTTCCCCACAATTTTTAACACACCCATGTTCTGAATGGGATGTCTGTGCTTGGTAGGCAGCACAATTCCAACGTTTTTGCTTTGAGGGATGTCTGTCACTGTCCTGTACATACAACTAACACATCTCCACTAAGCCTTGTGATGTAGACATTTCATGCCCTGTGCCATTCTCAAGGACTGCCTGCCTGCTCTCTCCAGTTGTGGCAGAACTATGCAACAAAAGGCATCTCTAGAATGAAGTGCCAGGGATGACTGAATCTTATCCACTGGCAATAAAATTTCCTGCCCCACTCTTCTTAACTTAGAGGTTAGTGAAGACTGCGGAAGAGATGGAGGCAGAAGGCTTACTTAGGAATTTGTACACTAGATGGTTATAAAGCCAGTGACAATTAGAGTAAATAGGGATTAGGGAGAGTAAAGGCCTGGGATGAACTTTAGGTCTGGACAGGGTCAGAACAAGAAGCTCTGCAAGATACAGGCAAGAGTCCAAGAGCTAGAGGCCTAAAGAACTGAGAGGGTCTGAAAGTGATTGTGGCACGTGCCTTGTCTACTTGGATTGTGGTGGAGGAACTCACCCCTAAGCCTTTTGATGAGGAAAGGTCTGCAGCTGCTGCAGAGACGGAGGTGACAGTAGCTCCAAGAGTGGTTCTCTGTGAATAAATGACAGCAGTCACAGCACAATCATTCCCTGAGTGGTGAAGGGAGAGGTGGTGAATGTCAAAGATATTGCTGCTGTGATGTCAAGTTTAGATGTCAATCTAGCACAGCCCAGATGATGTTGAGACAGCAATGGAAGGAGAAAGATGCTATGTCTGTACTTCCACCCAAAAAAAAAGGAGGTATCTGCCTGAAATTCATGGTCCCAAGCAGTGGCAACATGTCTTACCTTGGGGGCTGTGATCATCAAGTACAGCAGGGGCTCACTTGAGTGCTGGCTTTCCTTCTGCACATCAGCTTGACAGAGCTCATTATTTGGAGGGCTAGGATAGTAACTGATAGTGGGAAATATAACCATGATGAATTACACAGTTGCACCAGTGCTCTGCAGTGCCAAAGAGCCTCACAAATTTGTTGTGGAATAGCTGCTGGCCTCTGTTTTATGGAGCACATTGGACATCTTTAGAAAACAGCCCAAAATATGAAATCTTGATTGAGAAGATAAGATCAAGGTCATGTTAGAAGAACAGTTCTTTTTCTGGAAAGCTGTACACTGGAAGTGATGAGCTACAGTGGAGACTAGGGAGAGAAGGGGAGTATTAGGGAGGTCAAGGTTGGTGTTCCTAAGTCTCTCTTACCTCTTAGACTGTTAAAAGGGGTCAGACTCTGTGGTGCCAAATTATCTTAAGTGCCCATCCACAGACCATATTCCCATGAAGCCTGTGAGACATCTGGCAATGGTCTGCAGAAAGAAAGGAAAAACATATAGTCTGGTCAGAAGTATTGTGCATTGGCTTGGTGGTGTCTCGGAGATGAGAGATCAGCAGTGTCATTAGTAGACACCTTGTGTCTGCATTGATGTCTTACTGCCAGTCATGCTGGAAGCAGAGAGTTGTACTAAATGACTTGTTTCTTGCCCTACTCCCTCACTGCAGCAATGCTGTCACATCCCAGATTTGTCTGTGTGCAGGCAGCTGCAGAGTGGAGCTTCAGTCAGGTGCCACAGTAGGAAACCCATGGACCCACATTCCTCGTCAGACCATGTGAGGACAGTGCAGGGCATGTGACAATCCCCAAACTGTCTGTTCATGATGCCCAGTGTGAAGGAGAAAAGGGCATTCTTGCCAGACTTATGTCATCTCAGAGGCCCCACGTGACACTGTTGAGAAGCCATGCTTTGGAGTAGCCATGCTTTGGAGTAGCTAAGAGAGGCACTGATTTCATTTGAGCATACTGTTTGACCTGCTTACAGCAGAGCTGTTTAGCATCATTCATCAGGGCTGATGCAGAGCTGCCATGAGTCTAGTTGGCTGTATGGTGCCAAGAGTCTGGGAGAAAGAATGAAAGAAGGACCTCTTAACACAAACTGAGGATCATATTTTTCCCCATGAAATTTTGTCTATCAGCAGACAAATCTTTCAGTGTTGTCTTGACTCTTGTGCAGTATTTGCCCAAGGAACTGCTGTTCCTTGCTGAGAGTCTGTCCTACCCCAGCCATTCCCAAGATAAGGTATTTCTTCTTGACATATGCATTATCCGCAGAAGACAGTGACTGGCTGAGGGGTTGGAATCCTCCACTTGAGGCTGGCGATCTGCTGTCCCTAGTAGTGCTGCTGCCCTCCAGCCCTGCAGTGATGCTAGCATTTCTGGGACCTTGTGTTACAAGGGGAGAGTCTCACTGTTGGGAAAGAACACGGGCTTCCAAGGCCTTTTTGCTGCAGGAGACCTATGAATGGTACATGGGAGAGGGGTCTCTCAGCAGCTGCAGCCCTACAGCCCTGCAGCCCTGGCTGCAGCCCTGCAGCCACCTTGGCAAGCAGCTCAGGGATGCTAGAGCACTGAACAGCTCCACCTGCAGTCTTCAATGCCCCCAGGCTTCCCTCTGAATAAGCAGGGGAGCGAGGTACCTGCTGCATGACTGAACGCAGGCTGCAGCTTTGGGAGATGCCTGTAGCCTAAATGTGGATGACATCTTCTAGTCAGATGAACTACACATCAGGTAGACCCATCCATTGTAAAGTATCGTGTAAGTGCATGTTGTGAGAGAGTCACTTTTTGTCACAGACTGCTCCTGCGCAGTCACAGCTAATGGCAAGGCAGAGGCTTTGCTGCAGCCTTGGGACTCTGTGTGCCACCAGCTTACATCTCAGCAACCCTTCCCATTTCTGTGTCAGTGGCTAGTGTTGCCTCTTCTTCCCTGGGCTGCACCTGCTGTGCAGTGTTTTCTTTGATACCTTCCTTTACATAATTGCCTGACAGCTGCCTGCAGTCCATATCTGCTTCCTACTTCTCACCATTTCCCAGCAGCACAGCTGCCAGGTCTGGCACATATTGCTAATGCCTCTCCAAAAGCATCCAGGAGTAGTAACTCATTAGCAGGAATTAGTTTTTGAAAATTAACTGTCAGGCTTTGCAGTACAGTACAGACGTAAAATCCTCTTCACCACCAGCAGCTTTTATTAATGTGCTATAAATACAGCTATAGCAAGAGAAAATGATGATTACGTGAAATTATGTTGAAAGCATTGTAAACAGCTTAGGAGTAAAAAGTTTACAAAGGTGCTGCAATTGTACCCCAATTGTATTACAGGTCCATAAGATCCTGTTCCGGGGTTATGCAGAAAAAGAAAACACAACAAATCTCATAAAGATCTAGAAGGGCACTGCAGGATTTATTAGTATGATGTTTATTATTATATTATTATTATATTAGCATTAGGATGATGATGTTTTGTGTTTGTAACCATTAATTAGAGTAGATGAATTTATAAAGGCATACTGCTTTTCAACCCATCCCCTAAAATAACCAATCCATGTGGTACTACTATAAAGGTGTCACAGAGTTAATAGAAAAGTATCTGTGAAAAATGTCAAACTGAGCCAGAGGAACTATTACCTATGACACACTCTATGCCAGGAAGATGAATGTATCCTTACCTCAGCACGGTTTTCTCACTATGACTATGATGAAAATAAAAATAGTTCTGTGCATGTTTCTAGACAATATTTATACAACTCTCTCCAGTAAATATAAATATTTTCTGGAGCATGACAGATACTCTGCTTTCCACTGGTTCATCCTATATACATACTTTTTTTAATGACTATCATAAAGACAGCTAACAGTCTACTTTTAAATAAAGGTATTATCTTCCCTGTTTACCTGAAGAACATCTTTCTATGTGTAACAGGAAACTACATTTCAATGAATTTCAGTGCATGCTGAGATAGTTCTATTATTTAATTCTGTGTATCTTGATTTTTGTGGGTTTTCTTAGTATTTGAGAGTATTCTATCCTTGTCCCAAAACCTCTAACATGCACATAAGCTGTGAAACAAATTGTGCAAAAAGTTTCAGTGAGCTCTATGAGACATGTAAGTATGCAACATTCCAGTGACAAGCCCCAGGCTCATGTCTTTGTACAGGAGCCAATGATGAAGTCAGTGCCAAAATCCCCCTTGCTCAGAGTGCATGTAATGTGCATTGTGCAAAACTTAACACCAAACAGATATGTAGCATCACCATCTGGTGTCATGTTGAAGGAGAAGCTTTTGCATTACATACCACTGCCATGCCTCTGCAATTATTTCAGATCACCACCCCCCTTCAAGATAAGTTGAATTATGTACAAAGCAACTTTTGAACTATGAGATCAGTTTGGCATGGCCATTGACACAGTAAGAGAGAGGCCTGCATTTGGGAACCTCATAAATGGATCCTTAGGTTTGTGCCATTGATACCAGTCCCGTGTTCTGCTACCCAAAACTGCAGCCTCTTTCATGTTTTGTGATCTTTTCCCACAGAGGTGCTCACTGTAAGTCTTCCACTGTAAGTGCTCCTCCTACCTCTGTCTAAATAGTACATTTTCATAATCATCTTCAGATAAGTCAGGGTCAATCAAGCTGGTTGATGGGAAGCACTTGGATGTTCAGTCTCCAGATGAAGTGGCTGGGATCTTTCAGAAGACTGAGCTGCTCCACAACACCAGTCCCTGAAAAGCCAACATCTCATCCACTTAATGATCCTGCTCTTCATACAAACCATAGATTCTGTTCCTTAGATTATGAATACTTCCTTAGTCCATGAACCCATCCCTTTACTTCTTATTGCAAAAATCATTTCACTATACATCACTTTATTAACCATCAAACTTTTCAGGAAGATATGATAGGTGAATAAAAGGGCAGGGGTATATTTCATGGCAGATCATATACGTGATATAATAGAGTGATTGGGACAACCACCATTCATTTTTAATTTTCCCCATCTAAATTCTTATTTAATAACTCTTATGTCTAAATTAGAAGAGATAAGAAAATCAGCCTAAGTCATTACTTATTACAAAAACACCTCTTTTGTTTCTTCACTCACCTCTGTATTTTGAATTTGTTCAAATACTCATGTTTGATACACTGCTAGTAAAATATAGTTATTCAGTATTCTTGATCCTCCTATTTATTCAGGCTTCTCATCATATATCAGAACTTCCATTAAGACTTTAGACATTGATTGATTGATGCTTGATCTTCCATTAGTAAAAAGAGGGGTAATACAGAGAAAATGAAAATAAAACACCTCATAAAAGTGTGAGCATCGTAATAAAGCGAGTATCACAGACTCAATTACTGCTACACAGTACCATGTTGCCACTAGGTGTCAGAGACACAAAATTCACTCCACCCGGGCAGCAGGATCGCAGGCTCAGCTATGGCTCACGTCCCCCAAGGATTGAGGGATAATTTTGTCTACTCTCTTATGCTTCTCAGTTAAAGGTTTTAAAACCCCAGTGGAACTGGTCCTCCCTTTGAGAAGATCACTGTTTTGAAAACTCTATGTACTGGTGCACTTAGCTCTGTTGCCCTGGTAGCCATAGTGAGGGAGTTGCAAATAGAAATTAGAGGCAAAGTATAAAGAAAGTACGAAGACAAGGGCAGAGTGGCAGATATTGTCTACCTGGACTGCTGTGAGGCCTTTGACACTGTCTCTCACAAGAACCTCACAGAGAACCCAGTGAAGCATGGCCTGGATACGCAGACAGTGAGGTACTGAAAACTGCCTGAACATCTGAGGCACAGAGTCTAGCCACAGGTCAGGAACTAGCAGTGTACCTCAAGGGTCAGGACTGGGTCTAATTCTGTTCAACATCTTCATCAATGGTCTGGATGACGGGACAGAGTGTACCCTCTGCAAGTTTGCAGATGACACAAATCTGGGAGCTAGGTGGAGTGGCTGATATACCAGAGGGTCATGCTGCCATCCAGAGGGACCATGACAGGAATGGGTGAGTAGGAACCTTAGGAAGTTCAGTAAGGGAAAGTGCAAGTCCTGAATCTGGGGAGGAACAGCCCCATTCACCAGTATTTGCTGGGGGCCATCCAGCTGGAAAGCATCTTTGCAGAAGATCTGGGGTCCTGGTAGATGCAAAATTGAACATAAGCCAGCGATGTGCCTGTGTAGCAAGGAAGGCTGAAGGGATCCTGGGCTGCGTTAGGAGGAGTGTTGCCATCAGGTCAAGGGAGGTGGTCCTTCCACTCTACTCAACAGTGCTGAGACCACACCTGGAGTACTATGTCCAGTTCTGAGGTCCCAGTAGAAGACAGACATGGGCATACTGAAGAAAGTCCAACAAAGATATCATGCCTCTGATCACCACCCCCTGGGCCTTGCCGTTCAGCAGGATTTCAACCCACCTCACTGCTCATCCAGCTCATATATCAACAGCTTGTTTATAACGATCTTATGGGAGCCAGTGCCAAAGGCCTTACTGAAGTCCAGGTAAACAGTATTCATTGCTCTCCCCTCATCTACCAGGCCAGTCACTTCATCATACAAGTTTCTCAAGTTGGTCAAGGACCCTTCCCTTTAGTCAAGCCATGCTGACCACTCCTGATGATTTTTTTTTTGATTGTTCATGTGCCTGGGATTGGTTTCCAAGATTAGCTGTTCCATCACCTTCCCAGGGATCAGGGTGAGGCTGATCAGCCTGTCATTCCCTTCTTGCCCTTCTGAATGATAAAAGTGACATTTACCTTCCTCCAGTCTTCAGGTACTTCTCCCAGTAATCATGAACAATCAAAGGTCATTGAACAATTATTGAAAGTGGCCTCACAATGACATCTACCAGCTTCCTCAGCATCCTGTCAGGGCCCATGGATTCATGAATGTTCAATTTGCTTAAGTATTCCCTGATCTGATCCTCTTTCACTGAGGGTACATGTACCTTGATCCAGTCTTTCCTCCTGGTCTTTGGGACCTGGGATTCCTGAAGGCTGGTGTTGCTAGTAAAGATGGAAGCAAAGATGACGTTCAGTACCTCAACCTTTTCCATGCCCTGTGTAGCCAGATGCCCCATCTCATTGAGCAAGGTGCCCACATTTTCCCTAGTCTTCCTTTTGTTACCTATGTACTTATAGAAGCCCTTCTCCTTGTCTCCATCACCCCAGGTCAGATTCAAATCCAGCTGGGTTGTAGCTTTCCAAGCTTCATCTCTAAATGTTCAGACAATGATTCTGTATTCCCCACAGGTTACCCATCCTTGCATCCTTTTTGTGTTTGAGTATGGCCAGGAGCAACTTGTTTATCCATGTGGCCCTCTTGAAATTTTTGTCTGAGTTCTTATTCATTGGGATGGAACAATCTTGAGTTTGTAGGAGGTAACCTTTCAATATTAATCGTCTTTCTTAGCCCCACCTTTCACCCAGGGCCTTATCCCATAGCATATTTTCAAGATCTTTGAAGAGGCCAAAGTCTGCTTTCCTGATGTCCAGGGTTCTGACCTTGTTTTTCCACCCTCCCTGTCCCTGAGATCCTGAATTCCACCATCTCATGGTCACTGCAGGCTGACCTGCACACAAGGCTGTCTTTGATCTTCACATCCCCAACAAGCCCCTCCTTGGTGAGGATGTGGTCAAGCAGAGCACTTCTCCTCATTGGGTTCTTTATCACTTGGAGGCCTGGAGGAAGAAGTTATCATAAATGCTCTCCAGGAACCTCCTGGCTTGTTATGTCCTACAGTGTTGTTATCATTGGTATTCTGCAGGTAATGCTATCTAAATCTGCACTGTATATTGAACTTGTTATGCAATATGTTTTACTCTGTTGACATGAGCTGACTTCCATGGCTTTGGCAGTCCTTTGTGCAGGATCCACAGAACTACCCAAGATTCCATTTGCCATGTCATCTGAGGATCTCTTTGTGTGCAGGGACTGGACTTGGGACTGGACCCTTGTTTTATTATATGTGCTGTAGATAATGTGTAGATAATAATAATATTATATGTGCTGTTTCATTTTTAGCCATCACTGCCATCATCAGACACATGAGATGGTCTGCTAATAATACAGAAAACAGTGGGAAAAATGTTCAGGAAAAAGAAAGATTATTTTTCTGGAATGTTCAATAAAGTAACCTCCAAAGTACTTACAGATTTACTACACCCTGTAGAACTGTCTGTTGGTAATATATAATGATACTGTGACAGGGTGTTTTTTGTTTATTTGGTGACAGATATGTACTGGAGGAATGTAAAATGTAAGGTACCTTTAAAGTAGCCTGAAGACTTTTCTTGGAAAATTGTTATTTTTGCTCAAAAATCTTCAATTATGATTCAAAGTAATACACCTAAATAATTCTCTAGCTGACACCAAATACATTCAAATGACCAACTAGAAACATTGAAAAAAAATTATATATAAATAAATAGGAGTAAATAAGAGTCTTAAGTATGACTTTGCAACCAGGCAAAAGAAAGGATCAGCATTATAAGAAAACATTTCAGGATCTCACAGGCAGCATCCTTGAGCTCAGACAGTGCCACACAGGCAAATCTAACCTAGGCTGGGTTAGCTGTCATGACATCCTGCATTGCCACAGAAATCTGCTGGGGTGCAATGTCTCAAGGAACATAGACAGAATTCATTGAATTCAATAATGTTTACTGCCCATTTCAAAACCTTTTGCTTTCTAGACAAAATAACTCTGGTTTTACAAAATTTTGCTTTCTTTTTTTGTCACTTATTAGAATATAATTAGAAAGTTTTCTCTCTGATTATTTACCTTGGCTACAACACACATTTATTCTAACAGCTACACAAATTATGTTTGCACAGTGCACAGCAAGATTCTCCCCATTTCAGGAGCAAACTCTAGTTGAAAGGACTTAGCAGAAACTTAATTTTTCTGGGCCAGGAAGAATGAGCCTTTCTGTTTTGCAACAGCTTCCCTAGCAGATACTTTCACTATGCCAAGGACTGGGGATACAGTGTCTGTCTGCTCAGTGCCAGTCTGGAAGTCAACTTTCTGAAAGAACAATTAATTGTCCATTTAAGATGTTTTGAGCTGGACTCCCAGAAACTTGGGCACATAAAAGGCATTTGTCAGTTCTAAAATCATTCCCTTTATTTAATTTTAGATAAAAAATTTGAATGTGTAGAATAATATCAGAATTATTTTCAATTCCTATGAAAATTTTTATTTTCAACTCTATAGCATTTTCCTCCAGAATATTACCGAATGTCTGTGTTAAATGAGAAAATAGGTTTAGCCCTACCAGAGGCCTAGATTAGATCTGACAACTTGTTTAGAATCTTAAATACCCAGTCTATTTCTGTACACCTATATCATGTTTTCCCTTACCACCTCTGCTCAGAGCCAAAACACAAACCCTGCTGCATGTGGGTACTTGGTCACGTATAGGCATGCCAAGCTCTCAGACAAATGTCAGTGAATGAGGAATTCCTTCTTTCGACAGTGGGAAAAAAATTATGTGTTATGGAAATGTTGACACTTCACAAATGAGAAAAATAATGTCTTCAGGGAATTCAGCCATATGGAGGAGAAAAGGTCCACGGAATAGTAAATATTTCTCATTTTATTAAGTTGCAAGATGATATTTAAGTACTGTCTGCCAGAGTAAAAGAGGAATGCCATACTGTTGCATTGCTGCCTAGTTTTCATAAACAGGCTGTTTCTAATGTGCCATAACTACAACTGCCATGGTTGTCTTAGCTGTGTTTATATCTCTTTCGTATCTTCCTTAAACTAACAAATTTCTATTTATGTGAGCTAGTAGCTCTGGGTTTATGTCATGCAGGAGATGTAACCCAGGCTCTAATCATGTCTAGACTTAGTTCAAATGCTACAACCTGTTGGCTTAGAAAGTAGAGGACAATAATATATTAATACCATCTTGTTCATTGTCCTACACACTTTGTATCTTTAGTGCAGATTTGTACTTAAGTTTCTTGCAGAACTAGGGCCAGTTCTCATCAGTATTTTGCCAAGGAAAAGAAGTCATGTGAGTTTATACTTATGGAAGATTGACATCCTCAGAAATCTTATTCTTCATTTTGGGACTAAAGTTTTTGCAGATATCAGTAACAAACCATTACCCTGTATGGATATCAAACCTCATTTGAACTCCAAATTATATATGCAGTATAAAACAACTCTGTTTCTTTCTGTCCCTAAACATAAATCTGAAATAATCCTTGAAGTAAAAATAGCAAAGTGACTAGAGCCCACAAGAAAATACATGACCTGAGTACATTGATGAAAATGTTGTCTAAGTGCACTGCCAACACCAGACCTGCACATGTCCAAGCAGATCCCACAGGATATATTTGTATCTAGCTTCTTTCAATTTTCTTTTTACTCTTCCTTTCCCTAATTGTAACTCTTACCCTAATTCTAACACCACTATCCATCCTAATATAAAGCATAGGATAGGGGCTCTGAACACAGTGCTGAACACTGCCCACAGGCAGTGAGAGCTGGGACTGAGGATTTAGGGCCCACCTGAGACCTACCAGCCTTTCACACTCAGTCCAACCCCATTCCAATCTGTGAAGCCCTTGACACAGGGGCTCACACAAAAACATGCCTTCAGTCCTTCCACGTCCAGCCCTTACTCCAGCCATGCCTACTGTTGTCTCTTCACAGCTGAGCAGACCTCTCCCATCCCTCAATACTCAATATCCCCTGTGACAAATGGGAAGCTTCTGTGCAGCTGACTGAAAAATTAGTTTCCTAAAGGATAAGGCACAAGGTCTTCCATTCAGACACCCTCACCCTCTTCCCCAAATCAACCCTCTTCCCTGCTCTTCTTCCCTACTCTACTCAGAAGTGCATAGAGGTGCCAAACCTCAATCAAAACATAAGGTGTGGGCATTGGCCTGTATGGATGCCAACCCTCATAATATCCGAGGGACCATTCCTAAGTTAGCACAAAGAGGGAGGTCAGCTGTGCCTGGGTCCTCTCCTGTAATAATTTTAAAGAGGCAGTCAAACCATCGTAGATTCATTTTTTTTGTGATTATTTGCTCAGACTACTTTTTTGTTGTAAAACATCTTCAGCTTCTGTTCATTTTGGATGCCACTCTACAATGAGAGACGCCTTCACTGACTTGGATCTTCAGACTCGATGTCTGCAGGCAGCAGCAAATGGTATCTGTGTATTGTTCCCTCCAGATGTTGACTAACTGGGCAGAAAGGTGAGAGTCTTGATCTGGGAGCTAACACAAAAGGCCAGGGTGGGGTGTGAAAACCTTTCAAAGAATTTTGTTTAGCTTAGAGCTAGAGACCTGTTATAGGACACATAATTTATGCAATTCCTTGAAGGGACTTAGGGACATTTCCCATGTTTCATGAGGTCTTACTGTGTGGGTTGAAGCAGCAGCCTATATCTGACTCCCTGCTAAGTATCCAGTTTCAGAATTTAGGCTAATGTTACAACTAATTAATACAGAGTTACACCTGTAAAAAGTCTAGGGAATATCTAAACATATATACATCACTTACTCATGGAAAAAAACCCAAAACACCGTTCATCCTGGTAGCGAGAGCATCTATCCATGGTCTGAAGGAGTAAGGAAAACAAAGATGTTTTGACCAGAAAAAAACAGAAGGTTTGCGTGCCCTGCTAGCAATAAAGTGTGCAGCAACTTACAATCCATGTCTCATCTTTTGATTGGTCTTATTTTGAATATGGGTATTAAGTCCACTTTTTCTTTCACTTTCCTACCCCTCCCCAGTACCAAAAAACCCAGCAAGATCATCTCTTCTCAGTCATTAGCTGTGGGGTGCTTTAGCGTAATAGCAACAGCTAATCAGGGTCCTATATGTGGTGGTATGAATGCTAAAAAGGCCTACCCCACTCTGTGGGATATCCATCCTAGCAGTCTACACTGTATGTACACGGGTGGGATGGCTCAGTGAAGCTCCCTAACATGTCATGCATGCCTAGTCTGGGAAGAGAGATGTCTGACAGAACATGGTGGCCCCAACAACTGACTAAAATAGCAGGAGGCTCTTTTCACTGAGATCCTGCATAAAGCAACATTCAATCAGTCAAAAATTTCCATGGAGAGCTCCATCTTACCTTTCTAATATTTTCTTACTACATCTGGAGAAGAGACAGGCAGTTCCGGGGTTAGGTGTCCCTTGCTTCCCTCCTGACCACAGAGTGCACTCAGATGTTGGTCTTCACATGGGGGAATATCAGTTCCTCCTCCTTTCCTGCCTCCTGGTTCCTGGCCCCAGATCTCCCCGATGGTCTCTCTCAATTCAGATATCCCATGTTTCCTCTGACAGTCCATGAGTAATGATGGACATGACACTGGCAGAGCACTTTTAAAACTGAAGTATTGCTTATTTTAGTCAGAAAGAACAAAGCACATGGAGAAAAGGATTTCAAAACAAGGATATGAATGTCTGCTTTTTTTTTCCTTGCTACAAAGGTGGCCTAGGTTACTGACTTCCTCAAGTTAGACAGCCATAAGAAAAAAAATTTCTTACTCATAGAACTAATCTATGCATAATGTAGGAAACTGAAAAAGGGGGAAATCAGACTTAAAAAAATACTTTTCTGGAAGTCTTTAAAAATGATTGAAAAATTAAAATATGAACCTTAAAACTGACTTTTTCCTTTCAGCATGCTTTTTGCTATCTCCAATCTTACAGAGAGAGGTTTGTTCCAGTTCCCAGCTAAGACTACAGCTGAAATGACTGGAAACAAACTGAATGCAGTGGACATTGATTTAGGACTTCATTCACAGTCATTCACACACTATCCAGTAACCGGAAATGGCACATGTACAACTTCCCTCTTGCTGAGAAGTTTACCCATCACTTCAAGGATGTCCTAGCAATCCCCTCTAATATCTCACACTGCAACAGCTATGCATAGTACTTAATATGCGCAGCTGGCAAGAAGATTTCCCACCATCCTGCTGAAGATCATCCACTTAACTCATATAACAACTCATGAGTTACTATCTGAACTCTGAGTACAGAACATTACAGCCAGCTCTTCAGCAATAGTTAGTGAGCATACCAAGCCTGTCCTTTCCTGTAAACAACTTCTACTTAATGTATTTTCAGACACAGATGTCAGATCCTCAAATACTTTCCAAAGCATTTGAAAATCTGGGTTGTACCCTACTGGTGACAGCCCAGTTTCCCAGTCATGACCCAGAATAAATCTGTTCTACAAGCATCAAGGCTTTCTCTTAGGCCAAATCAAGGTTATGTACAAATACACACAGAAGTTGGGATCAGACAGTCCATACACTTCTACTAGAACTGGGAAACACATCCTTTTGACCATGACGTAAACAGTGTATCAGCCATAAAATTAAATTTCAAAAAATGCAAATGTTAATAACTTTCTTAATAAAAAAAAAAAGGAAGAATGAGACAATTGCATGCCTCAATGCTCATCATGTTGCTCAATATACTTCTGGAAAACATGTTTATTAAAATGAAAAGAGTGAGACAGGACAGGACCAGACAGAATTCCTTTCCAAAGGGAGCTGTGGAAAAAATAATTTAACTGATGTGATTATGGGGGAATTGTTAGGGGATATTTACATCAAGGAAAGCAATGCTATTCTGGCTCTGGTCTGGGCCCCCTTCAGCATGTCCCAGCATCCAGCACACTCAGGCAATGTGTGTCATAGGGCATACCTAGTGTCATGCTACTGCCTTTTTGGTCCCTTATCAAGGTGACGAGAGACACTTAAAATGCCACCCTCACACTATTGTGGTAACTGGCACGCTGACTCAGGACAACTGTGAGATGCTCTTACGGAGAGTTAAAAGGTCATTTGCACAGCTAATGCACTAAAAATGTTAGCTGCTACATACTGCTGTAATGTCAGCAACTATGACGTTAAGGCATTCACCATAACCTGCAAGCTGATCAATGCCAGCACAAATTTCATAAAGCTGCCAGGAGTTTAGATTATGTTAACACAAACAGCAAAGAATGAACAGCCAGAAAAGATACTAAGAAGTAGGAAAGATAGTGAGGCACACAGCCCTCATCATAGCACTGAGAAAAGAATCAGGACAAACAGCTTTGGATGATCTGCACGTGTACATCTATTCCTTTGAAATACTGGGATATGTTTCTTTACCATAGAGGAGGAAGTTAATGGAAGAGGTAGTGAATGGATGGAAATACCATGAAGTGATTTATGTTCAGGTGAGAGTGGCGACTCAACTCCCTCGAGCAGCAGCATTTAGTCTCTAAAGTATATAAATTACACACTTGGAAAACTGCAAGTTGCAGGTTGTAGTCTTGTTTTATTTGGCTGTCCTAACTTTAACTGGGGTTCAATAGATCCAATTTTTCAATTTCAGACCATTAGAGAGAAGAAGGAAAGGAGGCTGTAATTTTTTTGTTTTTACTACCTTGTGATCTTTTCAGCATGTAAAGGTCACCTACAGCAGATGTCAATAATCACACTCTTTACAGTTTCCTTAAAGTTCATAATTTTACAGAACTATTTCACAGGTTACTAAACCAAACCAAATTACTTCTCAGCAAGAGTGAATTGGTGCCCTTCCTATATAATTTTATGAGTTCCCTCTGGGTCTTCTCTACTCCAAGGCATGTAAGCATTTGGCACAAGATTTGAAACATGAACTGACTGTAAAGGACTGGAATTATCTGGATGATTCAAAAGTACAATATTAAAAACTTTTCTCCAGGAATGGTTAAATAGAGACACCCTTTTTACTTCAAAGAGAAAATTTTAGGAGTCAAAATGCTCTGTTCTCTTTGAGTGCCTTCAGATGGAAATTTATCCCCTGTTTTCAACAGCAGAGTTCGATTCAGCAGGTAGGTCAGACCTAGCACCTAATTTCTCAAGGTGCTATGGGTTCATAACTCTAACTGAAATCCCTCAGACCTGCAAGGTCTTGCAGCCTTTATTAAGCAGCCAGAAGTGCTCACATAAAACTACAGACTGCTTCTCAAAATGCAGTCCAACACTTTTTTGAGTCTTTCTCATTCCTTTCTCATGGAAAGGGCAAATACCATATCCATTTACTGTATTTCACATAAAGAGGGGAAATGTAATGAAGGTTTGACTGAGGGAAATGTGATAGAAATGTCTTTATTTGTTTAATTTTACTAAATCTCTGATTTTTTTCTCCGAGGCCTTGAAAAAGGTAATTTTCAGCAAAAATTACATCTTAACTAGGGTTCTTGGCATTGATTTGATTTGACTTCTTTTAAATGAAATGCTTAGAATTTAAAAACTGTTTCCATACATGAGAGGTGATAAGCGTGTACATAATTTGATGTACATGCTGTAAGCCCAAAATACCAATAAAAATAAATACAGATACACTTGTTTACTTCAGCATGGCAACACACCCAAGCAATATCCGTTTCAGCATCTTACTCCATTGCTTCTTTGATAACACTCTTATCTCTCTTTCTTAAACTTCAGCATATATGGAGTTGCAAATAAGGAACTGGTTTCCAGGATTCCATGTAGCATATGTGGAACAAAAAGCAGAAGGAAAACTGATTCTCCAGCACCCAAACCAGGGGAAAGCACTGCCCTCCCTTCTCAGCAGTTGCTGAAAGCTAGCAAGGGCTCTTGTGGTGATCACAAAGCTTTTTCTTGTCTAGAGTATCTTCTGGTTATTTACATTTACCTTGGATTTATTTCTTGATCTGAATATTAAAATTTCAAAACATTTCTCCAGTACTGTTGAAACAGAGAATAAGAAGCTTGTATTTCTTTCTGGGAATGAGGAAATGCCCAAACATTCAACCTTACTTAAACATGTACTCATAATGAGTATCCACAAAATAGAATGCTCAACAATTCTCACTTCAACAGTACTTGTGTGAGTGTGCAAGAAGAAATTATGCTGCTTCTTATCTGGTGTAAATGGAGATCTTACACATTTTAGTGAATCTGGTTTTGTGCAGTGCAAATATGCTTGTTAATAACATATTATTTTCAAACTAAATTTGTAATTCAATTGGTCTCACAACAGACAAAGATATTATTTCACAGACTGTATACTCCTGTGAGTATGTTAAAATACTTTCTTTAAAAGGTGTTTTTTTGAAACCAGTACCTGCAAACTTATTGCTGGTTATTTGTACCCAGGTATTATGTCCCAGATAATAGGGAATCAGGACTTGTATTTGCACATATTTTTAACTCTTAATCTTCTTTTTTTTTTATATCTAGGTGTCTTTTCCCATATAGAAACTAACTGAAATGTATGTTCATGAATGCCTGCATATAAATGTAACCACCACAGTAAATTTAGAATATTGGTGTCATTTCAGTAAATGAAAAGAAGAAACATTAAATTAATGTGAGTTTTTATGTCACTTTAGGTAGACAGAAATCTTGGAAATCAAGTACCACCATAGCTCTGATGATTTTGTTTTTCATTTCAGTGTCTATTAGATAAGCACTACATTGAAAACTGAATATGAAAAGACCAAAGTGGATGGAGTAATAAATAATATTAAAAGAATTACAAGAAAACATACTTAATGTTGTGTAGCAAAATTGTGCATTTTGTCAAATATACCACAAGATTGAAACAGTAACACAGTAAATGGAGAGAGGGAGAGCATCCCTGTTTAGACTGTTCTTAATGTTCCAGCAATGTTGCACTGGTGATTTACCCATAATTAGACACCTGTTAGTCATGACACAAAAATATTTTGCATTTCTCGGACCCAAAGACAAAGCATTTTAATTGTGCAGTGCAACATTTTTTATAGTACTGGCTCTTTATCAGGACTATTTTAATACACAAGCTACGTTTTCATATTTAACTGCAGTTATCACATCTTAGCCTGTGGCTATACATTTCATCAAATAAGAAAACTCCCATGCACCTACTGTGTAGATATCTCCCATAGAGTATGTTATGGAAATTCAGTCTTTATGAGAGCAACTGATTAGTATCTCTGAACTCACACTTCAGCGATAATAGTCAGGGTGTTGCAAACAAAAAACAAACTTCCCTTGGGTAATCCAAAGCACTAAGGAGAAGCAGCATTCCAGAGATACCATGAGACTTTTGAAAGAGTGGCCAGGTAACACCCTAGAGAGCCCTTTTCTAGATGATGTCTTGGCTTACTATTTCCTAGACTAAACTTCTCAATCAAGTTCATATGATTTGGACACTAAAAGAAAATAAACCCTTTCATATCTGATGAAGGAAATGCTGAGAGGGAACAACTGGAAATGCTTTCTAAGATCAGCCTCAGACAAAATAACCTGGAGTAACAGTTCAAGGCTCCAGTTTGGAGCAGAAACTCAAGCCACCACATCCACTTTACCAATTATCCTGCTACAGTCAACAGTATCAAGTGCATCTGGCAGAAGACTTAGCAAAACCATCTCCTCTTCACCCAGAGTGATCTACTCTGAAGAACAAAAGCAGTATGTGTACCAGTTCAAAGCCCCTGACCCATGGAAGGGTTACAGGTGAAGGTAGAACTCCTTCTTCTCTGGGTGAGGTGTTTCCTAAAATGTGTAATCCAGAACTTTTGAGATAATCCTGTTACACTAACCGCATTCCCATATTCCTACAGAAAAATATAACTGTTCAGATGAAACATATTTAGACCTTAAAAGATGTATTCTTTTGGTACCATTAACTTTTTCTCTGACTTTCCACAAGGTGTCCACTTTTCCCCAGGTGATCTTCTCCAGAGCAGGGCTGTTCACAATAAAGGCAGCCATGGCCCAAAGTGGCAGCTGTCCTGATGATACCTTTCCTCTTTATTTTCCTCTGCACCTGCAGCTCTCATGGAGCATGTCACATGCTCTTCCACAAGAACTGCTACGGTATTCAGCTGAGGCTGGAAAAAGACATTATTTTGTGTTTAGCTATGTACTTCAGATCAGTGCCAGCCCACCTTGAAAGTCTACCTTTATTTCCTCTGCAATGGTGTAGTACTTGGCTGAAGATTACTATTCCCCTACTTAGTAAGCAGCCTCCTGAATTGTGACAAGCATTTCAAGATAAACACTTTTGAGTCCTACTTTTATCACAGTTTGAATCTTAGCTTTATATCCTGAATGGTACAGCTACACTCCAAAACAGTTTTTTCCCTTTCTGCTATCTCTACTCTCCCAGTTTCAACACCCACAGTTAATCTCGTGCAAGCCTCTAGCTATTTTCTGGAAAAGCAATTTTGAAACCAGCAATCCAGTCTCATTTTCCATGATTTTAAAGGAGTTAACAGATAATTTCAGACATGGGTAACAAAGGCAGGGACTGAGGAAAAAGGGTGTCTCCTGTTCAGGGCTGCCGAGTTGCCATGTTTACAGCTCCAAGCATGCTGCTGACCGGCCACAGCTCCACCTGTAAAATGATCCAGCTACCGTACTCTTGACTTTTGCCAAGTTATGACCATCTGGGGGAGATTGTGAAAGTGCTGGAGCAGCTGCAGAACCTTTCCCTCACTGAACTACTGAAGAGGCACGCCAGCTTATTTGTGTGCTTCTCCACAACCTTTCACCTACTTTGGCTGTTTTGGCTGCACCGGGAGCCCCCAGCAGCTTGACAGCTCATAAGGCAGCAGCATTGGGTGACAGAAAGATGAGAACGGGAAGATATGACCCTTGTTTGTAATGCTATTTCTGTATTTTTTTTCCATGTAAAGGGCCACATAAATATTTAGAAAACAAATGTATTAGTAGGTTAAAGTATCAATCCAGTTCCATAAATGCAGAACCGTCTGCAGGCAGAGGGTGAGCAATTTGCCCTTGGTACTGCTGGAAATTTCATGAAGAGCTAAGAATGTGACTCATGCTCTTGTCACCAGACTATTGCTTCCACTTACATTCAAAACTTCCTAGTGCTACCATTAATTTCCACGCAGACTTACTGCTCCTCCTGGATTATCATTTACCCTTCCTTACAAAAGCAGGATTAGAAGTTGCCTTTGTCCCTAGCAGAGAATGTTAGTCTGGTTCCATAAGGGAAAAAACTTTGATAATGTTGCCTGTTCACCTGTTTGCCAAACCTCCTAAGCATTTTAACCAAATTTGAATAGATAATCAACTCCCTACAAACTTTGTACAAACTAGGAGGTGGTTTAGGAAGGAGAGATTAAAATTTTGCTCCACACTGAATAAAAGGGTGGGGAAACTGAGCCAGACTCATTCTACTTGAGAGCAGCAACCACACCAGTAGTCATCCCACGTATTCTGGCTGGTCAGGAGAGGGCACTCATCCCAGCACATCCTATTGGGTCTCCAGCACTTGTTGGGTTAGGAAAAAAACCTTAAATTTTTGTCCCCACATAGAAAAAGGTAGGGCAAAAGCAACCATGATACCTTCTACTGGACATCAGCAACATGGTCAGTCATTACACGTGCTGGCTGATCAGGAACGCGGCTCTGATCTAAGTACAGCATGTAGTGTCTCCAGCAGGGGTGAGGACATAAGAAACATGAGGCGAGAGACAGCTGATTGCAATGGAGAGCTATTAGGACACAAATGGACAGAAATCCAGGCCTCATTCATTCCACTCTTCTGGACCCATCTGTTGTGGGAAAAGCAGAATGTTAACACAGCTCCATTTCCTTAAGCATAGTCAGCAAAACATTACTGTGACCAAGCAACTGCAAGCATTGTTACCACCTCTTCAAAACTTGCCCCAGGGCAGTTCAGAAGAGGAAAGTTAAAATATCTAAGCAGCAGAAATGAGACCCCCTCTGATGAATACTGCAGTTCAGAATTTGGCACTGTCCTTCACAGTCAAAATATTGTTCTCTGACACCTGCACTTAAAACTGTCACGTGTTTCAGAAGGAGGGTGAAATGGTGGTTTGGAGAGGAAGTAAAGTGAGAACACTGCTAAAGACAGGATAAACGGAGGCATTCTTTGAACTGGTTACAATTTTCACAGCCTAGTTCACCTGCAGCTTGGCTGATCATGAATCCTCATATATTGTTACATTTGTGCCTGAAGCTTAGCTATCTTGCTCAACATTCAGGACATCCATAACAATTATTTCACAATTATATAGTTTATATATGCAAGAATGGAAATTTATATTGTTCAGAATCTCCTGTAAAATATAACCATCATACACTGAGCGAGAAGCAAATCTGAATTATGAAGGAGACACGCTTCTTTTAGAAGCTCATCTGAATAATAAAACACTGTTCTTGTGCTGCTGATGCGTAAAATTCTTGTAGAAGTTTGTTTTGATTTGAAAAACATCCAGGTTTTGAATTACTGGAGCTTTGCCCTTTTAACAAATGGGGAAAGCAACACACTTCCTGTATTTCCTGCAACTTCAATTTTACCTTTGTTCAGAGCTAAACTGAATATGTAAGAGATTTTTTCATACCTTACTGCATATAACTACCAGGAAAACAATGAAAAAACAAGTTGTTGTAAAGAAAAATGAATGCAAACAACAGAAATTATTCTTAGTAGACATTCTCCCTATTCAGAACAGGGTGTGTAAAATGACTACTCATATAGGATAATCAAGTTACTTGTATTAAGCAGGCTCAGCACACCAACAGATTAAACGAAGTATCTCATAGGAATAGAAATAGTGACCTTATAAACTGGAATAACTGCCTAGTGCAGAGAACTTTCTTGACCCAGATTTTATTGCAAAGTGTTAATTTTGAGGTTCCTGCTTGTCACCAATTAGTAGCTTCAGGAAGAAAATGGAACAAAACAAAACCTATCCTATACATGTTTCATGGTTTAAACAAATTTGTATGATATTTTCACTTCTGTGAGTCAACTGCAACTTGCAGGCAAACCAACTTGAAACAGTCAAAAGAAAATCCCAAATTCCTAAATTTTTAACTTCTAGCAAGAACAGGAAAAATCAAAGTGATTACATTTGCTGCTATTAGAGGTGTACATTTTGCTTCATTTCAAATTTCATACACCAACATTCAATCACTGTGGTAAACCAGAATATAACTGATGGAAAAATAACAGAGTAACTCTCCCAATAAAATAAAACAGGGAGCAATAAAATAATAAAACATACAGTACAGTGGGAGTAGAACCATAAACAGGGATAACAGATATAATGACTAAATGAGATGAAGTTTAAAAAACAGTCTAATGACAAGCTAAAGTATTCTTCTCTGTCCATTAAACTAAGTGCAAGCATTTCTTGTTAGGAATGTTATCTTCCTTCCCTTGAAAAAGTTTACATGTTTGTGTGTGTAAATATATGCATATAAAATTGGACTGGGGAGTTGTATGCAAATATTAGGGCACCATTATTTTGTATTATTTTACTGCCACATGCTCCTGCTGTTACAGACCAAGTTTTCAGATGTCAGGAAGCCCTCTGCTGACATTAACTCCATTCTTCAATGCATTATGCAAACCCTGCCCTCAGTGAAGTGGACTCGGCATGTTGGGAAAAGGCCAGGCAGCACTGGAATTCCAAGCTCCTTCTCCAGCAAAGAGGAAAGGTGGCTTTTCCCTGATCGACTGTGACAATGGAAGATGAGCTGTCCCTGAGAGCACTGTATCAGCCCCTTCTTAGGTCAGCTCTAGTGACAGTAAATAAAGGCCACATGCCGATCTGGGGCCAGTGCGTCACCAGCACAGCTGTCTTCGGGTATCTGGTCACTACTAACCAAGGTCACAGCCATCGCCTACATGCAGGCACCCTCACCCCTGCGGCTGGGATCTCATTTTGCTCCTTTTGCATTCCATGCAGCCTCTGCGCCGACCCTGGAGTTACCCTATCAGTACGAGCACCACCAGCATCCCCGGTACGAGTGCGAAGACACAGCTTCGCCCGGACGCCATCTCGCCCCTCACGCCGTGTCAGCGCCCCCCGCTCGCCCGGGCCCGCTCCCCCCGCAGCCCGGGCGCCCACTGGGTGTCTGTGCACAGCCTGTGCACGGCCCGCACACGGCCGGACCCCCCCGCAGCCCGTGAGGGGCGGGAGCAACGCGGCGCCTCGGAGCTGGGCACGACCACCCCGCCGGCCTCGCCCGGCCCCTACCCGGTACACAAGGTCACCGCGGGCGGTGCAGGAGCAGCACCCGCCGCTCCGTGTGCCCTAGCCCCGCAGCTGTCCCCCGGCCCGACACCCCTGACACTTCGCCGCGCCGCTGGCGAGCCGCCCGCTGGCCCACGCCTCCGGGTAAAGGGAACCCCGCCAGCGCTGTCACGAGGCGCCCGGCGGGGCGCGGCCTGCCGGAGCCCCGCCCCGCTGCGATTGTAAATAGAGGCGCCACGTGAAGCCGCCCGTCACAGGCGAGGGGATAGCGACAGTCCCGGAGCCACCGGATCACCCGCTCACCCACCCGATCGCTTACGTGCCACGCACCCGCCGCCCCGGGAGCGATGAAGGCCGCCCGGATAACCCTGCGCAGCGCCGCCCCACTGGCAGGGGCCAGTGCCGGCAGCAGCAGCGGCCGGTTGCCGCAGGAGGTGGAGCAGTTTTCCCGCTTCTCCCCGTCCCCGCTCTCCATCAAGCAGTTGCTGGACTTTGGTGAGAGTGGGGAGGAACAGGAGGAGGTCGGGGCCGGGGGACAGCCCAAGCCCGGGGCTCGGAGGCTCGTTTCTCCGCGGAGGGGCGAGCCCGGGGGCTGCCGCGGAAGGGGGTGCGGGAGCGGTGCTGTGCCGGACAGAGGAGGCGGCGATCCCCGCCCCGACGGGTCCGCGCTCGGCCAGCGCTGAAGTCGCTGCTGACCCCCGGCTCGGCTGCCCAGCGCCAGGGCGGAGGAGGGGAGCTGCCCCTGCCTGGTATGCCCAGCCCCGCTGGGAATCTGCCGATCCCGCGGTGGTGGCGGCGGCGGGGAGGTCGCCTCGGGTGGGCACCCCCGGCCGCAGTTACCCCCCGGCCAGGTGCCAGGCGCTGGAGACGTCTGAGCTGAAGATGCGCTACAGCGCTGTTTCGGCGGTGTTCGTAGGGTGCGGGCTCTGAGAGGTCCATGGGCTGCGGGGCGTGTTCGTGCTCCGCGGACACCGGGGCGGGAGGAGCCATCAGGCGGAGTGAACGCGCTGTTCCCTGATCCCATTAGCGCTTTGGCAGCTCTGGCGGCCGTGCGCACATGATGCTGCCAGACGTCACCCCGAAGAACCTCCTGTTTACAGAGGCTGGAGTACTTCTTAGGGGATTGCAATTAAGTCTCATGCTAAGTGGGAACTGTACAAGTATCCCGTCCAAGAGCACGCTGTGTCTTACTGTCATGTAAACAGCGTTCAGCACAAACATATATGTACACTTAGATGACCTGGCCAGTAAAAGCCTCATGATTGCAGGCGGATAGAGTCCTGAAGTTCGTGGAAAGTCAGCAATCTGTAGTTACACCTTGAAACTTTCTTAAACAAAAACTTTATTTTGGATTTATTCATAGGCTCGACTAATGGATGTGAGAGAACTTCTTTCTCATTTCTGCGACAAGAGCTTCCTGTGAGGTTTGCAAACATCCTGAAAGAAATCGATCTTCTTCCTGATAAATTACTAGGCACTCCATCAGTAAAATTAGTAAAAAGCTGGTGAGTATGAACTGCATGAATTCAGCATGCAAATTAACATAGCTTTGAGAACTTTATTGTTACAGACTTTTTTGAATAGTAGAAAGCATAACAAAATACAGTAGAAATGCAGTTCCTTCCTCAAAGCTGAATTGCGAGCTGTTACACACTGTCCTTTTCTAGCACACTAAAATTAAATTGAAAACCAATATGGTTATATTGTCATCTTTAAATTAGTGTGTTTGGGGGGTAGTTTACAGTTTGAAATAGCTAATAGAGCAAATCTCACTTTTTACTCTTCAAGAAGGGGGAAAGGAAAACATTTTCCCCATAGCATTACAGACCCTTAGACCCAAACAAAATGGGAAAGTAGGCTATGTACCTGTTTTGATCTGTCACTGATGCAGTTACTAACAGAGCTTCTGTTCCAAAGTATATTGCCTTAACACGTGCAACGAGTGTTTGAAATTCAATTAACATAATCTCTGCAGTTGATACAGTGGTTGAATCTGATTTAACCTTGTTTACTGGCACAGTTGCAGCATTTGCCAGGATGGCTGACATAAAGAGTAGAAGTATTAGAGTGAGATCTAGAAACTGTTCTTAATATAGCCAACAGTTGTGCCTTTGCCATATGCGTCAAGACTGTCAGGTGTTAGTGCAAGAGGCTTAGCTTCTGCCATCGCTGATCAGATTTGGAAAAATTTTGCTTAAGTGTCTTACTGATTGTCATTGTCATTTGGATCTTCTTTTGAAATACTCTGTGCTTGAGAGTTATAAGGGGATCCTACATACCTTAAGCGAGGGTTTAGATTCCTCTTTGGTGGCAGGCACAAAAAAAGACTTAAAACTTCTGGGGTTCAGGCAGTCGAGAAGTGTTAATCTGTCATCCCATTGCTGGTTGTAACTTTGATATTTCAGAGATACTTAAAACTCCTAGCTGAGTTGTTAGGACTAATGATGTGCACAAGACAAAGTATTTTTCAAGTTGATAGATTAATAAAAATCAATTAATAGCATATATTTCTTGTGTTCTTTTTCAATAGGTACATCCAAAGCCTAAAGGAGCTGGTTGAGTTCAATCAGAAAAGCCCAGATGACCAAAAAGTCTTATCTGAGTAAGCTTTTAATTTTTTTTTGGAACTTTTTAGTTCACATTCTACTTTTCACAATATATTTACTTTAGACTGACAGCCATCATGAGCTGAATTTGATAATCTAGCAGAAGAGCTGAACATAGAACAAGCTGGTCTGTAGTCCCTTGAACTGTCATGACAGAGAAATACTAAAAAAAATTATCTGTGAAGTCACATCTCTGCTTCTTTCCAAGATGTCGGCTTGGGATCTTTTTCCCTTTCTTACATTTTCCTCTGCTCAAATAAATGATTAAACGGGCAGTGAATTTGATATGGTTCATTATACCTTCTGTTTTAAAAATGCCAAACTCTTCTGGGTTAGGTTAGTGAGGAATTACTTTTAAAAGAGTGAAAGAAACAGACTGTATTTTAACAGGCTGTTAAGCACTTAGCTGTGCTGGTGCTGGATTAAATAATTACATTATACAAAGCTTGCATCTGTGTAATCTGAGAATAATGTTCTAAAAAGATCTCTTTTTGACCTAGCTTTATAGATACTCTAATTAGAGTCCGAAACAGACATCATGATGTGGTTCCTACAATGGCACAAGGAATAATTGAATACAAAGACACTTTTAAAGCAGATCCTGTCACCAATCATAACATCCAGTATTTTTTGGATCGTTTTTACATGAGCCGTATTTCCACCCGGATGCTAATGAACCAACACAGTAAGTAGAAATTTTTGCTTGAGAAAAAACTTAAACCTAATGAGTAACATGTTAATATCAGCACTTCTGAAAACTGATGGAGAACTGCTTCACATGATTTTGTGTGACACTGAAAAGTTAGAAATGGAAACTATCACTTAAGAGAGTAATGGAAAAACTTGTTTTCTAGACTACAGAATAATTGAAGTAACTCTTTTGTGGAATATGTAGGGATATCATCAATGTCTGAAAAACCTTTAGATGTGAACTACAGAGAAGCCAACATAGTTTGCTGACATTATATAGCATTTTAACTCATAAAAGGCATAAACAAGATTCAATATTTTATGTGATTATATGTTGTGATTTCACTGTATTAGTCTCAATTTTTAGGCTTTTACATAATACAGTATTTGTGATTAAATACTGTATTGTTCTCATCTCAAACAGCTCTTCTTTTTGATGATAAGTCTGGCTCGGGGCACCCAAGGCACATTGGAAGTATTGATCCTTGCTGTGATGTTGCTGAAGTAGTGAATGGTGCGTATTCTCAGAGCTTTAATGTTTGTCTTCCTGATCAGTATCTATATCTGATTGCAAGCAGTTTGGGTACCAACTTGTGTTGTAGAGGATGCTGACTGGCTTTAATTGAAATAGCTGAAAGCAGTCTTACCAAGGCACGAGCTTTTAGAGGCCAGAATTTAAAATACAAAGTAGCAGCAAAAAACCATGTTGGAGTAAGTCCTAGCAAGTGACAGATGAGGTAGGACTTGAAGTTGTCTGAGGTGTTGAGATTGGTTTTACCTAGCGGTAGATAACAGATGCATCAGTTCCGTACAATTATCAAAGTGTACAAAGATTTGCTCATGCTGCTATAATTGCCCCTTGTTCTCAATTTATAGTGCACACAGTGGATGCAAAGTTATCATTCCCTTGACACACATTCCCTTGTCTATGTCTTAGACTCTCTAACACCTTAGCAGCTATGCAGTTAAAAGCTGTATTCTGCCATGCATTAAAATTAATTTCTACATTGCTTGATATTATACTTTATATCATTTATTTAAATAATTATTTCAGATGCTTATGAAAGTTCCAAGATGTTGTGTGACCAGTATTACTTAACATCTCCTGAACTGAAACTTACTCAAGTGAATGGTAAGATGAGAGCTTCCTATTGATAGCCAAACTGCTGCTTTTACTGACTCAAAAGGCTCCCAGTTCTGTAACCTTAATGCACATACTAGTTAATCTGACTTGGGCTAGTTCCTCTTCATTTTCTGTTAGAGGCACCTCATTTAACCTCCTGTGTTAGAACTCAAATGTCAATGTATCTTAAACACTAAATTTTTGAGATACCATTTATGAATTTGAGAAAAGTCAGACAAACCTGGACTTAAAGTAACATGAGAAGTTGCTACAGAGGACCTTCGTATCTGGGGTGAGGAAGTGAGGCTGCTGAAATGCTGGGTCTGGTCTGAGCTGCCTGCATGTGTCTGATGTCAGCAGTCTGCTTAATTATTAAAATCCTTTATTTATAAAGGGGAATTAATACTTGATTTTTTTACTTCTTTCTTTGACAAGAAGCTGTTACTAAGCAAGTGGCAATTGCAATCTAAACACTGTTATGAATGCATAAAGCTGTTTGCCAATTTTGGAGGGAGGAAAACCAAAAATTAAACTTGACTTATTTTTTTGTTTGTTTTGGCAACTGGCTCATTGTAAAATTTGGGTACGATATAGAAAAATGTCATCACCCTTTTAAATCTTTTGTATTTTTCCTTTCCTCTAGGAAAAGCTCCAGGAGAACCAATTACCATTGTATATGTTCCATCTCATCTTTTTCACATGCTTTTTGAGCTCTTTAAGGTATGTCAGTGTAAACTGAGAGAGTTAAGTGGGCTGTGGGGTGGTGACCACCACTAGCCTTCTGCTTTTAGAGATTACATCTGCAGATTTGCCCTGGTGCCTTTTCTGTGGATTGGACAGTGTGTTTAGGAGTAGTGAATGGGCTGAACTTCAGTGCTGCCAGCATGAGATGCAGAAATCTGGCAGCCTTTAGCAACTGCTGAACTTTGCTCTTCTCCAGAAACCTGTTGACTTTAAGGGAGTTATGTTATTTAATTTACAGTGCCTGAGTTATGTTGGGCAAGAAGTTGTAATCTTTCACCCAGAAGAGTCTTGGCTATGCTTAGATACTTCTAGGTATGAGACCTCCTCTGTTCCCATTATGCCAAAATGCTAGGTGTGTCCCTTGGAAACTAGGCACTGATAGGAATAGAGGGTAATTTTGCCTCTATGTACAACGAGTGTGGTTTGAAGTGCATGGATTCAACAATCTCTGATCATGGTAACCTTCTTTTCCACAGAATTCAATGAGAGCAACTGTTGAATTCCAAGAAAACAGTCCTACCCTTTCTCCGATTGAAGTGACAGTTGTTCTAGGGAAAGAAGACCTGGCAATCAAGGTATTTTACTGGCCTACTACAATATGGACTTAATGTAATCTTTGTTGTTATACATGCTTAGCTGATTCTATTAAAAGATCTTCTGGCCTCTGAGAAAAGATCAAAGATACTGTGTATGAGCACATGAGCATTCTCGATGATACGAGCCTCCACGTAGCACAATTATCTAATTGGAAAATAATGTGCTGCAAAACAAATGTTTGCATTTATGACTGTTGGAAAGGTGTGTTCAAATAGCAGCATTTTAAATACCATTCTTAGTGCATGCTAGTTGTTAACTTCATTCTCTCTTAAATCAGATCTCAGACCGAGGAGGTGGTGTTCCAGTAAGGAAAATTGAGCAGCTGTTTAGCTACATGTATTCCACCGCCCCAAGGCCAAATATGGATGATGGTCGAAATACCCCTCTTGTAAGATACTTTCAATACTTCTGTTGCAATTAGGTTGTTGTAAGTGTTGCTGTGTTAATAATGAAGCACTGTGTCCACCCTGCTGCTTTGTGGGATGTGCAAAGATTACCGAGCCCCATAAATATGAATTTACACTTTCTGAAACAAAGTTTTGATATTTAGCTTAGTGGACAAAAATATGCTTTTAAAGGGAAAAACAAAGAAGAGCATTGCAACCTGAATCTAACCCCCTTTTTTTTTTTCTTCTTACATTCCAATGACACTAATTTACTTTGTCTTCACTCTCCACTCAGTCCTTAAACTTACTGTAAATCACACTGTCTTTCTGGAGGCAAGCACAACTAGAACAGGCTTTTAGACTGTTATTAATCTCCCAGTAGCAAGCTCCTTTTACTAATCAAGCTGTACTAGCAAAAACAAGGGAGGGAAAAATACTGAAATGTAATATGTAAAAGTGGGACATGAATATAGACCCTTCCACTTCCATGGAGATCTTTTTTCTTGTGGTTTTGGGTTTTTTAATGGTCAGTTTCAGCATTCTCTATGAAACAGAGTAGAGATTTATGTTTTCTTCTACCAGAAGAGGAAGTGCAAAGGATTTTTTAACAGCTTAAAAATCTCTGAAGACTTTCCAGATATTTAACTTTAAGCCATAAGAGCTAGTAAAAAAATTAATTAATTTTATATTGTACTTTATTTTTAGGCTGGCTTTGGGTATGGCTTGCCAATTTCTCGTCTGTATGCTAAATACTTTCAAGGAGATCTAAATCTTTACTCCATATGTGGTTATGGAACAGATGCTATCATCTACTTGAAGGTATGTATTTAAATTTAGTTAAATAAGAGATAACTACCATTAATGCAGTGGGTTTACTCATTACCATTTTAAGGTAAACAAATTCTCTGCTCATGAGTAGCTCTTGTTTTTTCTTGAGAAGTTACAGATTTAGTAACTGGTATTAAAAAAGTCACTTGGCTTTAACTAGTTTACTTGAAAAACTACTAGTGAGAGCCTTGTTGGTTTTCAGCTTAAGATGCTATCTCCTTGTTCATGGAATACAAAGTACTTGAAGAGAGTGCAGTAAAGGTGTGAGCAACAGATCTAGTTTGTTTACTCTGAAAACTAGAAAATCCATGTAAACTAAATCCTTAAGGAGTCAAGGTGCTATTCAACATCTGCCTTATAGCAAGCTGTGGGATTCAGATACCAGTAATTTTGAACACTGGGCATATAACATGCACTGCTGTTTCTGTAAGAAACCTGCAAACAGCACTACGTATTCTTTTCTACTTTCTGCACTTAATCATGGGAAAAACTTGCTTTGAATTTCTTTTGCTAAACTGAAAACACTGAAGCACAATCAGAGCAGAAGTACAAAAGGAAGAGACAGTTCAGCTACATATATATATAACATTTCTATTAAAACTTTTTCTCTGGAATTTTGCAAATGAAGGTCCTTTTCCATGCATTCCTGGACTATCTTGAAATCATGTTAGAGGGTACTGCTTAAGGCCTATTAAAAATGCATAAATAGGATGTGATGTTACTGCATTTGTCCTGCCAAATTATCCAAAGCAGTCGTAGATACTGAAGCACCTAAACTACTGCATCTATTGTAGAAACACTTGTGTGAATAACTTCATTTTGTAGTGTCACTGGCTTAACACTTTAGGCATACTGAATGAATTTTTGCTAAGTGGCATTATTGAGAGAAAGAAACCAAGTAACTTGTTCCTTCTTGACTTTTAGGCCTTATCAACAGAATCAGTAGAAAAACTCCCAGTTTTTAACAAATCAGCTTCCAAGCATTACCAGGCTACCTCAGAAGCAGATGACTGGTGTGTCCCAAAGAATGTGGCAAAACAGAGTGCAGCTTTCTGAAGAGAAGTTGGTATCCAGACACCCAAAGGGATCAAGCTGGCTTCAAGAGCAGCGTCTGGAAGTACTAATCTACCTCCAAACAAGCAAGTTTCAGAACTGGCAGAGGAGAAAGAAGATAAGAATATTATAAACCTAGGCTGTATGTGCTGGATCTGAAACCTTGCTGTGGACTTCAGGATGAGGAAAGTAGGAGCACATATGTCTTTAAAGAAGAGCTGTGTATAGAGGAAAATCAGGCCATTTTTTTACTATGATCAAAGACTTGGTGTGGTAGAGGTGTGCAATTTTCAAATCCTGTTTAATGCTTGAATTCTGAATACTGATAAACATGAGTTATGTTGATGCATATTTTTCTGTTAGAATAGTTATCAGCAGTTTATCTTATTACAGAACTTCTCAAGTAGATAGATAACATCTGTACTTTAAAGCTGTATTTATAACATTTGGAAAAGATTCACTTAACATGGCAGTCTTGTAGCAAGATGCAAACAGCATTCAAATACAGCCTGACTGGAAGAGAGGGAGCCCTGGGAGGTATGGAGAAAGTGTTTTCCCTATATAAAGAAGTCCCATTTAAAGAAAAAAGGTATTCCAGGAATAATTCTTCTGCGATGCCTTGCCCTGTGAGTCATGTTGCTAGATACTTTATGTTAAGCTGTTCATGGGAAATCAGCCAAGTAAGGCTTCTATGCATAAGGTAATGAAGAAGAAAATCAGGATATTTTTAAAAGCTACTGGAAAGAAATGGAAATATAAACAGCTCTAATGTTAGGGTACATCTAGCCTACATCCCTGTATTCTGGAGAATGTGTGCCAAGTAAGTCAGTTAGGATTTTCCAAGAACTGAAGTCAGACGTGCAAGTTGAACAGAAAGGTTTTGGTGATGTGTATTGTATAAGCATGTTGTGAAAAACAGCATGTTTAAAGCACAGTCTTGTGGTTTGTTTCTGTTGTGCTGTTAGGAGGTTAGTGGCTCAGTACACTAAACCAAAATCTGCCAATTGTATTTTCCAAATTTGTATTCAGACCACAGCAGCTCAAAGAGGTACATGGGGAATCTGTAATCTGAAAGCTGTGGTGAGCACTGAAGGTCTGTTGGAAAGGTTTTCAGGAGTGGTGTTGGAACTATAAAAATTTATTCTAAGAACTGTTCATTACAATGGAAATGGCTTAGGAAATGTTTCAAAATATAAGCAGCACTGAAAACTACAGAACAGCTTTTATGAACAGAAAAGTAGGGGGAATTCCCACAGGAACAGAGCCAGTGGGAGAGAGTTGTTCCGAAAATATTCCATTCTCAATAAGCTTCTTCCTTGCCCATCTTTGTGTGTTTTCACTTTTGTAAGCAAGGTAAACTTAACAGATGCTAGACTATTGGACATTGCCAAGCTGGCCAGTCAGAAGTTCATCAGGGCTGTATAATATTACTTGAATTTTTTACCTAATTATCATATTATCTTACATGATCCTGTGCAAGAAGTTGCAAATACAGCAAAGCATCCTGCTCAGTATGATAGTTTTCTATTAGAGATTTCTATTTGTTGGATGGAAAATCACTTCATATTCCACTGTGAATCTAAAATGGTTTTTAATAGGAAACTACCTTTGTGTTCTAGAAGTCCTGTTGAGCTTTATTTCTCATTGAAAATAAAATAGAATTTTGATATGCCTTGTTTATTTTAAAAAATAATTTTAGATGTATTAATGATAACTGCTGAGTATGATGACTTTAGTACTGCATCTGGGCTGTTTTTATCCTGGTGAATGAGGTGCAGTCACCAAAGGTCACCAGATCGTGCATCTGGGCTCAGCTCAGTGAATGAAATGACTAATAAAAAGGAAATATCTTTGTCTAGAATGTACGGGTGTGAAAAAGCTGGTCTCACTGTCATAAAATAATTGAGTATTTGTTGATTTTTGTATTGAATACAAGGTCACAAACACATACCTAGGTAGTCATTATTGTCAAGCAAACACAATTTATACCTTTCTGCCTGCACCCAGTAATGCTTGAACCTGAGTTGTGATCTGATGGTACATCTGTAACACAGCTGCAGCTGCTCCAGTTAGAGCTGTAATTTCTGTTTCAAAGCAGCTGAGGATGGGTGATGGAAAAATGTTTGTGATGCTGCTTGCAGAGAGAAGCTGTGGAATATTCATGATGCAGGCAGAGGTTTTGTAGCACTTAAGGAATCCACTTGAAATCTCTGTAGTATTACAAACTATGTCTATCTACCTAGATAATACAGCACCTTTTCCAGCACTCACTGACTTTATTCTGGAAGTAGAGCTGTAGTTTTAAGTCTTTTACTTGGATGTAGATGTTGAAATAGTTTTATAATAAAATCTTTTAAATGGTTGTCTGTATCTTTGGTTTTTTAAGAAGTCTAGTGCAAGCAAGGGCTTTTTATTTTAAGCCTTATCAAATGGAGTTGAGAAAAACAACACTCACACCGTGTCAGGTACAGCAGGAGGAAGAAACACTAGAAGAATTATCTGCTTATGCTTAATGTTGCATTGGTTGAGAGGTTACATAGTACCTAAAATCAGTGCATTAGCTTATGCAGCTCCTTGCTCTTTATAATTAGGACAGTATTCATTTTGAGATGAGAATTGGGAATCTTCCATCAGAGTATGTTTTATGCTCTAAAATAGTTGTCTTTTGTTCAGTTTTAAAGAAAATGAAAATGGACTAAGAAAAAAAGATGTCCTTCACTGGGTCTATATCTAACAAAAAGGTTTTCCACAGACTAAATGGATGTCTGTCTTTCAGCTCTGAAGCAATGGGACAGCTGGCTTTTCATACCTGGTGTGTAAGAAAATGGTAGCAATCCTCTGGATCAGATGGTGTCATGATCCAACAGTCCTGTACAACGGGTGTTTTCGCAGACTTGTGTTTGCCTGGGGCCATCCTGCATCTCCCTTAAGTACAGAGTAACTGTAAAAATACATGTAGGTACTTTTCTTGAAAGAGGAAAGGTGAAAACCAGCTGTGTCTGGCAGCAAGCCTACAAGTGACAGTGTTGTGTACTGAATTTACCCTCCTTAGCAGTGTGGGTTTCACCTTCCTAAGGGTTTTTACTTGTAATGCCAGGGAAGCAGATCACATGGCATCCCTTTTTTGTATTTTGCAGTTACAGAAATGTACCACTCTGACATATACCAATATGCCAGGTGTGTTTGGAGAAACAACCCAGAACTTAAGTACACCAGGGACTTCATTAACCAATACAGAAAACAAAAGGAAATCAACAACACAAACACCCATTGTGTTTTCCCATCATTTTAACTGTCCTGTAGTCTCTATAGACAGGACTTGCATGTCAGGTTTTTCCAAGCAGAAATACACATACATGCATTCTATACCTTGCCCGTGGCAGGCTTGAGAGCAGGGATGCTGAAGTGCAGCAGGGTAGACCCAAGCTGCTGTCTGTGCAGCCCCCTGTTGAGCACATGGCCCCAGCAGATCCAGGTCTCTCTGCAGCATGCTGTGCACAGACCATCAGTCCCAGCCAAGCTCCCACAGTCTGGCAGACAAAAGGTGGGTCTTTTTTCCTTCCCCTGCACAAGCCCAGTGGGTAAGAGAGGCCATGCACCAGCTCCTGGTCGCAGTGTGGGGCTGGCTTGCTGCTGGCACATCAGGGGGGCACTGACATCAGCACGTTTACCCACGGCTGAAGAGTGTTCTGGTTTCACAGGAGATAAGCAGGTGTTGCACTTTCGCCCTTTGTCCCCTGATCAGGACCTTACACAGCCAGCTTCCTGGTGTCAACAGAAACCACACCAAAGCACCCTGTGTTTTCTCTTCCAGACCATTAGCTAGAAAGTGTACACTGATTACTGGTTAGTGTTACTTGTGCCTTGGGCACACATCCAGATAAATCTCCCTGGAGCCTTGATACAGAGTTGTTCATTATCATCATTTCTTACCCTATCCCTTAACCAAGTTTTTAAATCTACCAGACTTTGCCCTTAACATGCAATAATGTCCTTCCCAAAGCAGTATTACAAAACAAGCTTTGCTACCTTTGATAAGAAACACTACTGGACTGGAAAAACTGTTGGGTGTTTTTCTCCTTATAGTAGCAATGACAACTTGAGAGGATCAGGTAAAACACCCAAGAATTTTCTGCCCTGATGTTCTTTAGCAGTTTTAGCAAATGGAAGGTAGGATATGGCAGTTTTTGATCCCTCAGCTCAGGTAATTTTTGGGGGTGGGGATGGTGAAGAAGAAGGGGCACACTCCTCTGTTAACATCTTTGAGTTTGTATTTCCCAAGAACTGACAACGCAATTTTTAATGTCTGTGTCCTGACCCTGTATTACAGGCCCTAAGGTGGCTTTGCACATCTGTGCTGTCGTGCACATTCAAGACAGAATGACTGACTTAGTACCTGGCTAGATGCTGCTACTCCTCACAGTCAGCAAAGAGAAAGGACATGTTGGTAGGCAGCTTCAGTCAGTCCTGCTTCTCTCCACTCCCCTCACAGGGAGGAAATGGCATAAATACCCATGGGCAGTCTTACTTCTTCCCTGCAATCTCGAATGTTGGGTGTCAAAGCTGGAACACAGTCCTGGGTCTTCAGAATATCCTGAGAACTCTTAATAATGTAAGATTTTTATATAAACAGAAAAATATGTATGGGGTATCAGGAGCTGCTCCTCATCAACTCTTCTCAATATCCCTTCTGCAGCTATGGAAGAAAATCAAAGCAGAGTGCAACAAATTGGCCCATGTAGAATTAGCACAGATTTCCCTGTGTCACTCTCTTGCTTTGCAGTTCCTCAAAGGAAGGGGAAGGAAAGGAAAGGATCTCTCTGGTTTCCTGCTGTGTGAGGGGCACAGCCTCGAGGAATGAGACTCACTGCCTTTCCTGGAGTCATGTCCAGTTTAAAATCCAGACAGAAGTGTGATGCAGGAAACACAGCAAGAGGAGTGACAATCAATCCCACTATCTTGAGCTGCCAAACGTTCTCTTGGCAGGTGACAGAGAGTTTCTAGTTTAGAACACGCATGCTTTAAGTTACATTAATGTGGTACAGCCCTGTCTGCAAGGCTGAAATAAGAAAATCAAGTAATGTTTTCATTACCGTTATAGGTTGGGCTTTCTGTACTTTGTCACATCACTGGACTGGGCCTGAAAGCTGAGAATCTTGGCATGGGATTCGGCACACCAAGTACTACACCTTATCATGGCACTGTGTACATGTCTCTGTGTGTGTGCCAAGGTGTGAGTTAGATATCTCAGCTGCCTCTCATGGCCAGTGTCAGTTTATCCAGAGGACTCCAGAAAGCTTCTTCGAAACACTTACTTCTGGTGCTGGAATAGTGATCCAGTGTCCATTGGCAGAGTTCAGCTGACTCTAATGGGACCCCAGACACTGGGGGTGCCTCTAGGCACCTGTGTCTAGATGGCTTCAGCTGTGAGCTGGCTCTCAGCTCGTTCAGTTACCGAAAAATAGACACCCGGTCCTATATGAGGAAGGCTGGAGTATTCTTCCTGTCTCTCATCTGTCACTCTGGAAGACAGAGATCTTCCACAAGTCCTTTATCATGCCTGCCAGTCCCATGCAAATACCTTGTATGGACACTCCTGGCTTTCTAAAGTAGCAGTGAATATTTATGTTTAGGTAAATGACTCAAGTCCTCTTACTAGCTCTGCATGGTTGTGGGAAACTGGAAATAACAGAGCTCAAAATTATATCACTGCTGTGTCATTGCTGGCCAGCGTGGATATATAATGGAAAATCCCAGACAATATTTATTCTGCAGCAAATGCCAGTGGGATATTGCAGATAAGCTGGCTGCTGGCACAAACTGTGTGAGCCTGGAGCTGCCTCTGTGCAGCTTGTCATCATTGACATTGCTGATCTGTCTGGGTTTGGGACTGGTCGTAGTGCCACATGATTGCAGGAGACAGCATGAGGCTCATCACTCTGCACCCCACAGGCAGCAGTGCTGTCAGACAGCTCTGAGCCATGCCTACCACTCTTGGGACAACCAAATACCAATTGCTGAGCAGACCTTTTACAGAAACTTAGGAGCTAACTGTAGCTGATGCTGATTGTTAGGTGCCATGAGGCATACTGAGAAATCAGATGCATTGTAAGCTCCTTTTTGTAGTGTTTATTCCTTAGAATGGTTTTCTCTTCCTAGCAGCTTTACTGCCCACAACACTCTGGGCTGATTTTTAACAAATTAACTGGGAAATAGATTTGAATACCTGCCAGGGCTGCTTGTCATCTCCTCCAATCACTGTGGCATGCAGCAGAGGTAGTAACATGCATTGCAAAGCCTATTGGTGACCCAGAGTCACTCCCCTGCTTACAAAGGGTATTACAGGTGGAATTCAACCTTCACACAGGGATGGATCAGGTGGTTTGGACTACTCTCGGTGTTTCTAGGTATGTGTCATTGCCTCAGAGACCGCAGGAAGCTGTTTGCTCAGGCATAAAACTATGTTTGTGTTGACACAGAAGCACTTGTTTCTGCTTAGTTAGGGGCTGTTATAAAACCTTCTGATCTCACAACTTTCCGTTGTTTCTAATCAGCTTTGCCTCCAGTTTTACATAAATACACAACGAAGAAATCTTCATTTTCAAGCTCTGGCCAGGGACACCTGAAGTTTTCATTATTCATGTTATTCATGGAGATGCCCAGAAGTCTTCTTCTGGTACAAATTCCTTCATGTGCTTCTCCCCCATGGCCTCACCCTCTTGTTCCTGTGTTCTTCCTACTCTGGCTACTGATGCCTGGCTCTGCATGCTCTGAGCCTATCTTCTGCCAAAGGATGGGAACAGTCCTTTGGAGACATGTCACACTTCCAAAAGCTTTTGGTGATTTTTCAAGGCCATTGGATGATCAATTCACTTGAGGGAAAAAAAATTGTAACACCTTCTGCATATTCCCAGGCTTCTGTCCTTTGAATGATAACGTTCATGTAAGAACAGCTGAAACAATGGCAAAATTATTCATGGGAGTGCCATAAATTGATGCAGACAGACCTTGGAAATTATATTACAGTACTGAGGGCTTCCTGAAAGAGATGTTACCATCCTTCTTCAATGAATTGTTCTTGCCTTTTCCTTTGCAGCAGAACGATATTCCTCACCTCTGAGTATTGATCTTTAGGGAGATGATGTGTCTTAACTTTAAGTCTGAACTATAATAGTCAAACAAGGCGGAGAAGAACTGGAGATCTTCCCAATTCTTCCCAGGAATAAACATATCCACTGCCTTAAGAAATGAGAGTTTTGGAGGGAAAAGGTCTACCCTTAACAGGGGGCTGTTTCAGAAGAGGGCGGTTTCTTTTCATATGAGCAGAAGAAGATTCCAGCAAAATTGTTGACAATGAAAGGGTAAAATAAATATTTTTCAGCATTTCTTTAAAGTATATTTACACTGGAAAGCTTGGGGGTTTTAAATACTGTAAACATTTCTAGAAGAATAACAGTATATTGCTGTAAATTATGATAAACCTTCACTTATGGAAGTATTTTTTTATAATAGATTCAGAAGCAGTTATTCAGTTGTTCTTATTTTAATAGCGTATGAGTATGGAATACAGAATATAGGTGATGGATCAATGAGTTGTCTGTAAGCCTGTCTGAGAACTGCTGATGTAATTTACTGTTCTTTTCTGTAATGCTTCTAACATATGCTAACTCTTTTCCAACCAATAAAAGACTGTAATATAATGTGGGAACAACATATTAAACAATGTAAATGATAGCTATTAGAGTAGTAATAATTCATTTTTAGACTTCACGCCATGTCTGCTGAAATGTGTGACAAGATTCCTGTTGACACCAGTGACTTGTGGACAAAGCCAAAGGGCTTTAAGCTGTTGATCTGTGAAGTGACACATACACCCCTAAAGGTCTCTAGAAAACATGAAGCAAATTAATTTTTAACTCCTTCAGAGCACAAGACCAGACAAGAGATGGGCCTCATTGTGTTACCCACCATGAGTTCTGCAAGATGACACTCATTGTGTGGGAGGAATTTAAAATCAAGAGCCATACCTAGGAGAGGAGGAGAAGTATATGACTGACATTTAGACCTTCAAGATATGTTGAATAGAAATGTGTATATGCACATATGGCCTATTTAAATGCACTGAACTGGCTGACAGCTCTTGCTTCAGCCCATCCTCCTTACTTATAGCAGTACAACCGTGGAGAAGCTTGAGATCCAAACACCCCACACTAGAGGGAAGTCAGCTCTCAGCCTTTCTGTTCAAGCCAGGTGAGATGAAAAGCCCAGGTCCGTGCTGCAGGAGTCTGGGTGCAGAGACGCCATTGTGTCTGAGGTATAAGCATGTCCCCGTTCCACAAAGTGGGCAGCTTGTCCTTGCGTCCCCGGCCACCAAGAGCCCCACTGAGATAAAGGGTTTTTGCCCCTGCCTGGAGACAGAAGGACAGAACTCTTTAACAGTACATGACAGTGACTGGCCACAGCTTGTGCTCATTTCACACAGCTGAGGCTTTTTAAAAAGAGGATTAGGAGTGTACAAACCCCAAACAATGTGAGGGTCTGCTTCAATACGGTGGAAGATTATTCCAGCTGTTTGGGGCCGGGAGCCTAAAAAAGTGAAGCTTGCCTCCCATAGTTAGTTGAGCTCCAGACACTTGGACATGAATAGCTTGGTTTAAACAGAGGGCAGACTAGTAGCTAGTGCTAAATAAAAGAATACAAAACAGCCCTGTAAATAAGAAGTGAACAATTATAAACCTTAAAAATACCCTTCAGGAAACACATGGCTGCTGTTCTGCTGCTAGCTGCTGGATCTTTTGTTCTACTTACAGCTTTCCATCCTTTTATTTTCTTGATTTTTTTTTCTTATGAGGACAAACCCTGGCTGCAGATACAGCACAGCTCCGGCCGGGAGTGGAGGCCACAGGAAGCAGTGCTGCCTCTGGCCCCTGTTCTGGCAGCCTCCTGAGCCAAAGGCAGGGAACCCAGGGGGACAGTATGTTCCCTGCTGGCTGCACTGGAAGCTTCAAAACATGTTTATGTCGAGTCAGCAATAACTGCCCAAACCGGTCATGCACTGTTCTCTCTCCAGGCTGCTGGGAGGAGGTGCGTCAAAGTCCAAGCCCACATTTAAGTCTGTTGCAGGCACTGCCTGCCCAGAGTCCCTAACCCGCCACTTCACCAATGCACCCAGGTCACCTGAAAGTGAAGGGCAGACAGGGCTGCCTCTCTGCCCCTCTCCCTCCTCTCCATGTTGGAAAGGGCAGCCCTCCCTGTGCTCGAGCAAGTTCCAGTAACCGGGCAGAACTCAGTGCCATTTGATATCAAACCCTCCCACACTCGCAGCACAGCCAGGCAACAGCAGATAGTGTGTCCTGGTCAGCTGAAAAATGAGTCCTCTTCCTTGATCTTTTACAGGCAGGATGCGCCCCGTCAAAGGCTTAAAGGGACACCAAGTGCATAACTCAAGTACATCTCTAAAGCACAGAGGTGCTGTGTGGGGGGCCCTGCAAGAGGGGACCGTGACAGCCGTAGCACAGCATGTCAAGTACTTGGTGGAGTTTCAATCAGCTGGAAAGAAAAGCAGGAGAGAATTGGGTTACGGAGACCTCTGGCATCCAGCTCTCCACAGCTGTGTCAGGGTCTCTTGGATGCCTCCATCCAGGCTTGCTAATGCCACCTGTCTACCTGGGATGGGGTTGTATGTGCTTCTTTGTTAAGGTTCCCTGACGTGCAGGAGAAAATGTTTGGGTTTGCCTTAAACTTACAGTCACTGCAGTGGAAAACTGCTCTCCACAGAAGGGCTTCAGCCCACACTGGTGGCTTGTGAGTCCTTGGTACCAGGGACAGGCCTTTGGGTGTGCCTGAGGGGGAAGAGCACACGGGAACATTGTGACCAAAAGGAGTCTTCTGTTCATAATAACACTGTCAGCTTCAAGTACAAGTCATAGTTTGCAGCCCTCAAAATGCGGATTTGCTTTGTTAAGTAAACAATGTTTAATCCTCTTGTCTAACATTAGATTTCTTTTTTTGTTTTTCTAATTTGCCGTTGAACTTCACCTCCAAATGTGCATGGCAACTCTCCCAGGTTTATTGAGACAGTATTCACCATGTGAAAATCTATAGTATCAGCTCTAATGCCAGTTCTCCCCTTTCTCAGTTTTTCTTCCCAACACCGTGTAAATAGGCTGAGCTCCTACCTCTCCCCTGCACAGCTCCCTGCCACATCTGCCCATTTCCATCCACCAGGCTGAACTGTTTCGGCCAGGGAAGAGTGCAACCGCTGCTCCAGCAGCACAAAAAGAAACTGCCAGAGATAAATGGCTTTATGAACAGAGGCTTTGCTGATAGACCTCAGATCTTTAGAGCATCCTGGTGTTAGAAGCCAAGGTCACTGGTTCGTATTTCCTCCCACACCACTGGAGGATGCAGAATTTGATTTCATAGTAAGCTGGCAGAACAAGGAGTCTCTGCCATGTTTCTGATTACAGGGTAGAAACCTCCCTGCTATGCTGGCAGGTGAAATGTGTGAGCACAGCTCAACTCAGCTGGTGCTTAGCAAGGCAAAGCACACTGCCAGCCCCACAAAATCCATCCAGCATTTGGGTTTCATCCACCCATCATAGGAGAGGGGCATTTGAGAGAAGATTTTGTAACAGCAGACTGAGTAAATGAGTAATTCCTGTGGGTTAGGAAATCCAGACGTGGTCAATCATGGCACAAAACTGCAGAACCACAGGGGCATAGAGGGGTAGTGGCTCTGCTGCCCTTGTTAGAAAAGGGAGTAGTGAAAGAGTTGCAGTGGGGGTCAGGCCCTGTGTCATGTGCCAGAGGGTACATAGCCAGGAAGGAGAAAGAAAAGGAAAGGGAAAGACAGAAAGAAAGGAAATCAGTGAAATTCTGTGGATCTATGGTGAAGGGAAGGACAGGACTGTGGAAGAAATGGACCCATATGACAAACTTAAGTCCAAATTTCCAGCAAGGTATAGTTCAGAGCTCCTGCCACTACAAGGTGTGCTCACCATGGATACAGGCTGACAGCGTGCCCTTGAGTTCAGGACAGCCACACACCTTTCCCCAGAAGGGAACTTGGAAACAGCAGGATAGACTCACCTGAGGGTTGGCTCAGCCTTTGGGAGGTAGGTGTGATTCAGTGGACTTTGGTGCCACTGGGTCTTTTGGGCCAGTTTTACTCTGCATAAATATTACAGTACCTACATTACTTTTTGCCATGAAATGGCTGTGCCCTGACTGCAGTGGTGTCACTTCACCTGTGCTTTCCAGCACGCTGTGTGCTTGTAGCCAGCTCAGGCACTGCCCTGCCCTTCAGTGATGCCTGTGTTTTCATACAGTATGAACCAATGGCCATATATTTACAAGGCAGACAATTGTCTCCTCTTTTATAGCATGTTGTTATAAAGTAGACTTTCTGTGAGTATTCTTGTTCTTTTGTTCCTGCACTTTCTTCCTCAGACCTTAGCAGTTATTTATCCTTACTTTCTAACCAACGAGTGATATTTGTAGGGTTACCACGAAGAGGTAAAGATCCCTGTCCTTGACCAAATCTGTCTGGATTCAACCCCCTTCCTTCCCACAAACAGCCAGCAAGCTTATGGCTATACTGAGGCTGTGCAACTCCCCACTGACAGTTACTATTGACGTTAAATAATTCAGTGCTGATTGCAGTACCAGCAGCCTGAGCAGCCACATCAATTGCACTGTTACAAAGCTGAAGCACAGTGTGACTCAGGCACTAGGCAGAAGGCTGCTACCATCATCCCTAGTCAGCCCCAGCTTGAAAGAACAGAACTGAATGGATTGTCTGTGGTATAAAAATCATCACATGCCCACTGTCCTAGTTCCAAATGCCTTAATTGTAATTTAGCAGCACTCCATGGGGTGCCTGTGCAAGGTGAAGGGCAACACACAGCTGCTACATACTGAAAAACATTAACTGTATACTAAAATCAAACAGGTCATTGGAATGCATGATATCCATTGTCACTTCTACGCTTTGTGTCCTATGACACTTAAGATGCGTTTGGAGAAATAATCAGAAACAAATTTCCGAGCAGCCAATTGATTTCATCTAACAGGTGCTGCATACAGCAATCTTTCCTGACCCATTCGTCTGCTGTGCCAGAGGTCCCTGCCTTTCTAGAAAGAGAGACTGTGGTAGATCTTTCTGCTACTTTAATATAACTCCTGGGGAGGTTAAGGTGTCAGACACTAGGCTTTTGTGTCTAGGCTAGGTGTCAGATGCTAGGCTTTGGCATCTCTGCTAATAGTATGTTCTGCACTGTCATTTAGTAGAAGAGCAAACCCTAGGGATTACAGGGAAATTCAATTGACATATCCTGAAAGTAGATGGAAATATTGCTGTGTCTGACCCATGTGTATCTTGAAGTGTTTCAGAAAAGTAACAGCAGTCCTTCAAGAGCCCTGCAAACCTTCCAGCACACTGAAAACCTGGCATGCCTCTTTATCCTCTCAGAGTTTAATAAGGCATATAATAGCATAGACTACCCCAGACTATTTCAATCTTCCTTTCAATCTCAAAGACTGAACTCTTGTATGTTTAATTTAAAGGTATTTGTCCCATGAGCAGAATCTGCTGTCAGAAGCATTAGTGCATTTTCAAAGGACGTTCCTTAAATATGAATGAGCTGAGCCCTGTGATCATTTTAATTGATCCAGCAGTGCTTGCAGCTAAAAGTAAAGCTTCCACCTTTCACAGCAGACCAGACCTTTTTCCCTGCTGCCTAATATTTTTATTGCTGATATTTTACAAAAATAGTCAGTCTTGCTCAGCCTGGGAGACTTTTATAAATTCATGATCACAGCAGTTAAATCAATTCTGTCAAAACTGATGTATAGACTGTAAGATATTGCCCCACAGAAGATGAGAAATGTTTATTTTCAAGATGGTGAGCAGTTTTGAATAAATAAAATGTCATTGATACCAAAACACTTGTGGGAACTTACTGGTTTCAGCTCCAATACCCTGATTTGGGTTGAACACTCCAACTGAAACCGGGTCAAAGATTTTGACTGCGATCCCTGTGCGGGTCTCCTCACACATGCACAGGTGTGCTGATGCACGCACATGCCAGTGTGCACACAGACACACACACAGCTGCCAGAATCAAAATGGGCATTTCAACACCATTCTGCTTTCGTGTAGTCATGAGGTTTGGTTCAAAACTTTACAAGACGATGCAGACAACCTTGTTATCCTCCACACAGCCCTGGAGAAAATGCCATGTGACAGCATGAAAAGGGGTGCAGACAACCCCCCTAACGCAGTTCTTGCTGCTCAAGGCACGAGCTCTGGCGTGCCCCAGGTCAGAGACAGTCCAGCTGCGTTCTTCTGTGCATCGCAGAAGCGACTTCGGCATCAGGAAAAGAGCTGCTGGCTGGGCTGGCTAGCTGGCTTCTTTGCAGAGGGAACACGGCAGGAGCCGACGGGATCGGCTCACGTTAGCTCGGAGACAAAGGAACAGAGAGGCTATTCTGGTCTGGCTTCTAACAGGTTTATTGTTAGAAGTTTCGCAACCCGAACAAGCTCGGAAAGGATGGAATGCGATGGGATCCTTCCCCGACGCTCGTCCTCAGTTTTATAGGGAATTTGAAAACCCCGGTGAAAGGGGAAAGCAACCAATGAGTTACAAGCCAGGGGTAGGATACCATGTAACAAGAACCACTGGTGGGGGGAAACCGAAAGGCGGGAGCTATAACAGAGAACCAGTGAACAACCGACTAACCGGGAATTTTCCCGAACCAGGGGAGGTGGCTTGGACCCGGGCACCGCCCGGGGGGAGTGGCTTAGGCTTCTGGGCCGCCCCTCAACCCGCCCTCTGAGTCTGCTCTTCGGGAAACTCGATCCAGGGGATGGGCTGGGATTGATTGGCATCACACTGCCCCAGCCCCGCAGTGGGCTGGGTCATAGCAACACCCCCCTCCTTCCTCTGCCGGCTTTTGAAATGCTAAGGGCACGAAAGACCTGGAGTCGTGGCTGCCTGTGGCAGGGGCACGAAGGCCCTATATTCTGGTTTGGGCTTTGAACCTTTTCCTCTCTTCAATGAAAACTCAAATTAATACAGTCCATTATGAGAAGAGCAAGGGATGTGGAAACAGCATCCCCTTGTGCTGAAGGTCCTGAGGCTGAGGATTGCTGCCATTCAGCCAAGCAATGGGCTCTCACCAGCGAGCTTGTTTTTGGAGTAGACATGGGTGACACTGCTGAGTATGATCTTAAAGAAGTGAGCACAGTACAAAACATGTCACATTCTAGGACTAGTTTGTGTGCAGGCAATTGTCTTTACCTAATTAAAGCCCCCTTTGTGGAGAGAAGACCTTACTTAGCAGATCTCTCAGCCTTGTGCAATCGTCCTGCTCTTGGTATCAGTGCATCAAGTAGGAGGCTAAGAATATATCCTTCCCCTCCTCCCACCAGCAGCGCTGGGAAAATAGCCTGTCTCAAGGACAAATAGTGGAAGTTTTAAAAATGTTAGATGGAGGCTGAGCAGGAAATGGTCAACATTTACTGCTTCCTCTTTCAGTGACCTAAGCTGATGCTTCACAGTCTGTCTTCTCTTCTTGGCATTATGCCATCAGGACAGGCAGCAATTTTGAAGAGCTAAAGCAGTCAGGCTCTTTTAGACTCCTTGTCCTAGTATCTAAAAGCTGATCAAGTATGAATAGACTTTTAAAGCTTTTGCAGGGAAATACACTCCTGAACACTGTTAGACTTCAGTTTCACCTACGGACTCTCCATGGATAAACTATTGGAGTTTTGAGTCAAGGTGGACCCAGTTAGACATCAGAGGTTAAGTTTAAAAATGTTGCAAGAGCACCTTACAGAGAGGATGCCCATATTTCCATGAACAGCTGCACTGGTCCCCAAACACATGCAGAGTATTCCTATGGTCATAGAATGGGTAACTTCTTTTGTCCACAATGCACGTGTCTTAAGAAGATATCTTTATATACAACTCTTAAAAAAGCACAAGGACCAAAACTTAGAATCTCACTGTTATCCACTGAGAAGTCATTAAGGGAGCTCTGGGAAAGGGCTGCCAATGGGAACAGGTAAGGATAGTTCATTCTTTGTGCCCATCTGAGCTTTAAATATTCTAATAGGCCGTAGAATGCAGTGGAAATGTTTCAAACATGTCTACATCTGTATTAAGAAGCCAAAAGGCAAAAAGCAACTTATTTCACAGAGGACAGCAAACAATGCTGAAAACAATTTTCTGTCATTTTAGGTTGTGACTGTGCTCAAACCTGTGGTGTAGAGGTCTCTCTTCCATGTGGAGTCATCCAATCTGATGCAGCTTTGAAAATACAAAAGCATGATCAGGAATTATATGACAGTATGAAATTTCAAGACATCTCACAGAATCCCAGAATAAGCTGAGTTGGAAGGGACCCACAACGATCGTTGAGTCCACCTCCTGGCCTTGCACAGGACCATTTCCAAGAGTCACACCATAAGCCTGAGAGCATTGTCCAAATGCTTCTTGAATTCTGTCAGGCTTGGTGCTGTGACCACTTCCCTGGGGAGCCTGTTCCAGAGCCCAACCACCGTGGGTAACGAACCTTTTTCTAATATCTGACCTAAACCTCCCCTGACACAACTTCAGGCCACTCCCTTGGGTTCTGTCACTGGTCACCGCAGAGAAGAGATCAGTGCCTGCCCCTCCTTTGTGCATCCCATGAATTTAATAAATGATGATGTTATTATCAGGTACTCCCACACCTCACATGAGCGACTCCATCCAGTGTATGGGAATAGAGTGCAGTAAGAGAGGAAAAAAGTGCTAAGAAGGAACAAATACTGAAGTTTGCTTACTCTTGGTCTTTCTAACTTCAACAGCAGAAGCAATTAAAGTGCATCAATCAGGTCTTTTTTTCTGTGATAGTGATGTTCTCTAGTGTTTTTAACAGCTTGCAAATTCCTATGACTATAATCAGCCTGATCCCACTGTGCTCCCTGTCAGATACCACAATGGCTATAATCTGGCACCTGCTTGGTACAAAGCTTGGAAGTGAGCCTGGGTGCCCACAGAATAAAAATTAAGCGTGTTCACTGCAGAGGGGAAGGATCAGAGGGAATTTAGGAACACTGGTGACAGCCTTTATTCTTCTCTCTCAGCAAGAGAGTCCTGGCTACCACAGGTCAGAAAATGCTGCTATTGTTCTGCCTTAAACGTCTCTTTTCCAGGTGCAGAATTTCACTTTCAGAAGCAGCCAGTGTGGGGATGTGTTTCCAATAAAATCAACTACCTCCATCTGTCTCTTCTGGACTACCCAACTTGCCCCATTGTCATACTGTTCAGAAAGCAACAAACATTTCTTGCCTTCACCAGTTGGCAAATCCTCTTCCTCATGCCTGACTTAAAGAGATGCATCACCTAGAAAAGCAGTGGGTTTAGCTAACCTATGCTTTTTCATCTTTCCAATTTCACTGTTTTTCTGCAGTGCAGAATCCAGTGGATCCCACTGACCTGGACGTGCCTCAAGCAGATTTTTCTATAGAAAACCTGTCCCAGATGCTGAATTGTTCTCCCCAGTAAATTACCATAGTATCTCTGATAGAGACATCTCTGCAGCTGTACAGAAATCTCTCATTGGTTTAGTAAAGTACAGGGACCTGTATTATGACTTTATTCACATAAGAAAGCATTTACTCATGGTCTGTGTTCACTTTGAAATTCCTTATTGGAATAGGAAACTGCTAAATAGCAATCTTCATTCCTGTCTAGCTAAACATAAACAGGCCCATGAATTGGATTCTTGTACGCAGTGTAAATGTTTTAATTAATGAAAACTGAGATGAAAGGAAAGGGAAGTGATTTGTAATGCTAAATAATGTGCACATTTCTTCAAATGCTGTGGTTGCCACTTTGTGAGACGCAGAGACACTTGAACAGCTTGGCTGCTCCTGTTTGTCTGGGAAGAGCCTAGTGTGCTGTGGTCTGTTTCACAAAGAGATAACAATAATGATAAGGAGATGCAATGAGAAGTCAGGAGTTAGTGGCTCCCAGTGGCAGGCATGGCTCACCTCTCTTTTCACAGAGGCAAGAATTTTCAGGATCTAAAAAAACTGGAACAGCCCAGATGGGTTGCATCAAACTAAAAAAAGGAAGAAAATTAGGGTTTACATGTAGGTCAGATCACACACTTGTGCTTGCTGTGGGATATTTGCTGTGTGAACTGCCACTGCCCTGCATTTCATCTTCCTGGACTGGAGGAAGTAGCTTGGTCAGAAGTAAAGGAAACCAATGCTGGCAGGTCCAAAAGCACAGGAATTGCAAATCAGGGGGCCTGGCAGGTCTGTAACAGCACAGCCAACTCATCTTCATCTTGGAAACACCTTTTGGTTAATGTGGGATTCCTCTCACCTGCACTTAGCTGCCAAAAATGAGGTGTATAGTCCATGCTAGCAGGCTAGGTTCATTTTGTAGTCAATGAAGAGAAGGGTCATATGCTTCCCAGATCACATCCAACACCATTCAGAGAGGTATAGGGATGGGTAAAAGTACAGCTGTGCGGGTTTCGGGGCAAGTTTTTTTCACCTTTCTTGACACTGGGATATTAATTTATCATTGGTCACAGTGAGAGTGGGAACAGACACAGCATATGCTAAAAGCTACCTGGCTTGAACATCAACATACAAAAATGTCAGGGTTGCTTATTTCTATCTTGTTTACACACTGTGGTTGAAAAAGGAAAAAAAATCTTACCATTAAAAAGGATAAATATGACAAAGTTTTATAAGATACAGACAGGTAGTGAACAGTGAACTAACACTGAATTGAGAGTCAGTGCATAGGAAAATACAGAAACTACTGAAGACCTGTCTGTGGCCACAATTCAAATCAGTTTGCTTATTTCTTTCTGGGAAAGCATTTCTGTGACTTATTTTTTGACAGTATCCTTTCTTTTACTCCCAAAATGACAGCTGAAGAAAATCATCGTGAAACAATATGAAAGGTTGCTCAGATTTAAGCTAATGCTGTCTAGCAGGCAGTGGTATAAATACTGAAGGAAGCAGCAGCACTGTTTAAGCTAGGCTGAACAAAGCAGTGTGTGCCCTGTTTGTGTTCAGAGCAGGGGCCTTTCCAGCTCTGCCTCCCCCGTACACACTGCAGCCTGCAGCAGTGATTTCTCAGTGTAGGGAAAGAGAGCAGCTCCAAGGAGAGCCAGTAAATGCCAGCCCAGCTTGCCGGCTGGCCAGCAAATGGACACATGCACAGGGCTCTGTCAGGATTGTGCCTGGTTCTCTGGCACCCCACAGAGGCATATGGATCTGGGAAGGGAGATGCCAGTGCCTGCTCTGTGGTGGCTCAGTAGATGATTCCTTCTGGTTCCAGCAGCAAGTACTTCTTCATGGACAGAGGGATGGAGAGCAGGGGGACTTCTCGGTGGCACCTTTCTGACAATATTGCCCGAATAGCACATCTGCATAAGTGCATCAGTGACCGTGGTGAATTGCTGCACACAGTGAACAAAGAGTCATAGAAATCCTGATGCTGCTGTAAAGAAAACCACAAGCGTGTTTTAAGGCAACTGGAATATTTGGACTATGAGGGTTTTTGAATTAAAGGGATAATTATGTCAAAGCATGTAGTTTGTCCCACAATTTTGCCTTTTGACAACATCTTTTCCTCTTTAATCTCTTATTTTTCATTTAAAGTCTCCCTTGCATTTGCAGCTAACTCACTCTGTTCACAGAAATCTGACCCATGCAACAGAACCTAGAGGTGCATAGTCATACCCGTGTAATACGACACTTAAAAAATATCTGATGACTTAAAAAATATATAAATATACATATTGACAGATCTGAAGAAGCACCAATCACAGCCAGAATCTTTTCACTTGCTGAGTGCAGGGACAGCTGAACTCCTGCTGTACCTTTGACAGGGGGTGCTCCAAAGGCTAACGTTGCAATTAAAATATCTCAAAAATATGTCTTTTTTCAGTGAGTGATATGCTTTTGTCAAATGAGAGATACTAAGTGGGGAAGTCCCCATCCTCTGAGATGTTCTTGTCTTTCAAAAGTGTTCCTTCTTTCTTATGGTTGGGTATGGGTTATGCAAATAATAAGCCTGGATTTTACTCAGTTATAACTCATTGAGAGCTTACCTCCAAGACATCCTCAGGTATGGCTGCTTTCCACTTAGATGTCGATTTGATGTGTTCATAGGAGTTGACGACTACCTCCACAGCTCTGGGGTGCGAGTGACAGGCTTGTAGCACCTGCAAGCAGGATGCATGGAGACCATGAATATTGCCAGGAAGCTGGGGCTTGGCTGGGTGCTTGGCACTGTGCAACAGCAAACTGAGACTGACATTGCCAAACGATTACAAGAGGATAAGGCTGGAGATGCAAAAGATGCAAGGCCCCTCCACATTAGTCTGTGCAAGCACAGCAAGAAACCCCAGCCTCATCCCCAGATTAACACCACACAGAAGTGCTGTCTTAGATCTCCCCAGAAATCTAGATGGGGTGGGCTTTATCACCCAAATCTAGAGATAGCTTGTTCATAGCTGGGCTGAGTGACTCAACACCAGGCAAAGCCATGCACAAATCTTCAGCTTATGCAGCTCAGGAACAGAAAAAAATCCCGTCATATGAATCAAAAATGCATTGTTACAGAAAAATTTAAAATATGACCAGGAGAAAAGACAGCTCAGAAGTAAGGCTTTCAAGCCACACAAGGCCCCTAAAACAACTGTTCTGTCCAGTAATTTCAGCTCAACAGGGAAAAAACCCAGTCTATTGTCACTCACATGCAGGAGATAACATTGCATTCACCCAATTTTGTCCCATACAGTCACCAGGTTTCACAAACAAAACTGCAGAACATCCCTCTGGGATAAATATCATCCTTCATTTTTACAGATGGGGAAATAATGGTTTGGAAGAGAGAGACCCACTTCATGAAATAGGAGGTAGGAAGAGGAGAGTCCAGACCTTGTTATCAAATGCCCTCTAGGGGACTAAGCATCTTTCTGCTACAGACAGAACCTGCTCATCCTGGGTTCAAGAGGGCACAACTAAAATTTTGGCACTTTATTCAAAAGCTTCTGGTTTCTTGGCTTGTTAAAACTTTACATATGCAGTGGGGGAACTGCAAAATGTTGCTTAGGGCACTGGATGAGAGAGAATAAGTTCTGACTTCAGCAAGCTTACTTAGTTGTGTGATATAACAAAACTCGCAGGTCCTTCTGTCAGTGTTTTGGGCTTTGCAGGTGTTTAAGAAGTTTTCAGGAGGGATCCTGCAATTCTTTTTCCTTTTTTTTTTTTTAATTTGGTCATCAGCTATGAGCCCAGGCCTAGCATTTCCCCTTAATTCTCACATTTCCTGGGAATAATCCAAAGCTTTGTTGAGATGCATTTCATTTTGAATAGATTTGAATAAATTTTTAAAGGTCAGATGTGACAAACTGAATCAAGCAGTCTCATCTCTAATATTCAGTGGCGACCATGAAATACGCATTTCATATAACTCATTTAAACCTGTATGAAGCCAGATTTGACAATGGGATATGAGTTCTCTGGAATGAGAAAATGAATCTGCTCTGAAAAATTAGGCTTCAACCAGCATTTAGGGTTTGGCATTTCAGGTTGGTTAAGAGGAAAAATTAGATCTGGATCTGGTTTCTGGTATGGGCAATTGTAATTTCACTTCAGTTGAATGATACCACTCCTACAGTAGGTCATCTCACAATGTTTTGGGCATTCAGAGCCCACACTGACAGGACTCCAGCAAATAAAGATACCACTCTATCCTGAAGTTTGATCTCTCAACCCATTCCTGTTCAAGACATCATGCCTCTCCATATCCCTGCTGTACGAAGACATCCTTAACCTTGTGGAATTGCAGAGGATATATCCTAGCTGCTCCATGATTCAGTAGCAGCTGGTAGCAGATGTCTGGCTGAGCAGCTGGCCGCACAGATGTCACTTTTATGATATACTGTAGGGGTGCACAGCCATTGACATCCATGATGTTTGCTTCTGCTCCTGCCTCCAGCAGCATATGCAGCAGGACATGATCACAGTTCCAGGCAGCTTTGTGGAGTGGTGATTTGAAATCCTCATCACGAGCATTCACTTCAGCGTTATAGTCTAGGAGCATCCGACAGATGAGGTGGTGATCCCGGCTGTATATCTGATCCTTATAGTGAAGAGCCCAGTAGGCTGCACAGGCCAGGGGCGTCTCCATGTAGGCATTGAGAGCATCTACCTGTGCTCCCTGTTCCACGTAAAAGGCCACGAGCTCTGGGACACCCAAACGTGCAACAACGTGCAGAGGAGTCTCCTCATCTTTGTTGTTTGTTCTTATATTCACATTTGCTCCTGCCAAAGAAAGATGGTGGGGAAGAATGAAGGCAACGAAACATTTGTTTGGCCCTCTCTCTGCTTGGGCCCTTCTTCCCAAGGAAAAGGTCAGGGTGGGAAACTGGCATGAAAGACACATATGTAAATGAAAATAGCATGGATCCTGCATTACTTAAGTCTCCAGCGAAGCTCCTAGAAACTTAAGATTCTTGGGTCCAGCTTCAGATCTGATATGCTGGCCCCAAGCTGGAAGACCTTATCGGAGCATTCTATTTCAGAGCAGCATGCAAGCCCAAGTTTCTGTGTAAAATGCTTTTTCCTGTATATTGAGAACTGCTGGAGAAAGGAGAGCATTACTCCTACTCCAAAGAACAGCTCTGCTCTGCTCTGTACCCTGAGAACACTCCCTGCAGCACCTCGTTAACGCGAGCCTGGATGGAAGGACATTTTATGACAGATCCGTGGATGATATTAAAGACCGCCTTGCCAGGGATGCGGCTGGGGTCCGGATCCTGTTTCCGAAGTGCTGGGGAGAGGGTCCGAGCGCCCCGTCCGCGCGGAGCGGCGGCCGCAGCTGGAGCAACAGCACCATCTGCCGAGCAGCGAGCCGGGCCCGGCGCTTGCCCGGGAGCAAGGGGCAGAGATCGCGAGGAAAAGGGGTCAGAAACTGCCTCTGGTCAGGAAAACCCGAGCGCTAATGCTGTTAAGCCGTGTTGAGTGTTAGTTGTGTTCGATGTCCCTGAGGCAGCATCGGCAATCCAAGTTTGGAGGTGGTAACCAGGCGTGGGATCAGCACTGCCTGCGCTGTCGCGCCAACCAGAGGGGATTAAACTGCAGTCACCTGGATGGATCCCAAGGGACACCACTGAGTGGAGATGGCAGGTGGAAGATGCATCTTGGAAACTTTGGCGCAGGGACATTAACTGGCACCCTGGCTTTAGCTCTTGGGGGGTGCTGCTCTGTGAATGTGCACATCTGACACGGTTTGCTCCAGACCTTTCCCATTCTATTTGGAGTCTCAGCATTCAGCTCATATGGGGATCAGAGCTTAACGAGTGCTTTGGGAGGAAGGGTGGCTTTTAAAGTTCTGTTATGCTGTTGTCGATGCGGGGGTGGAGAAAGACTGCAGAATACATCCTTTCACTTGCATTCATCCTATGCTGCATTTCATAAGAGTACATTTGACTTTTAAGCTTTTCTATGCTAGCAAATTCAACTCCTGCTGTCAGGACTGTTTGCTTTGGGCAGGATACAACTGGCAGCATTTATTTTCCTTTCTACCAAACAAAATAATATTTATCTTTCCATCAGAAGAAAAGCAATGTTGTTATTCATTTATGACTGCAGATTGCCTTGCCCACAAAGCATGGGCTTTGCACTTGGGCTTTGCATCTCAGGAAAAGCCTTCAATAGCAACTCATGTAACAAAACCAACCCAAAATCATTTGTATTGCCATGGCACAGTGTGATAAATAGGGGAGGCTCTCTGTTTGTAACTAAAGACTTGAACTGTGTTTCTTGTACTGTGTCCTGTGTCAGTACCCTTCTGTTCAGAAAATAGAGTGTGACAAATACATTTATGGAAGAATTACATCTATTTATAGCTTCAGTTGTTACAGATGGCCAGCAGCATAATGTACCTTACTCTGGGGAAAGCAAAAATCTTAAAAAATTACCTTTTTTTTTTTTTCTCCAAGGCCTGCATAGATGCATGAGTTTGGCTGCATCCATGACAAATGAAAAGATGGTACAAAAAACTGCGTCCAATATTTCAAGGCCAGATCTCAAAAAAACAAGTGGTTGGAAGAATTTTACTCAGGTCCAGGAAATTTAAACAAGAAAGAAGAGGAGGGGTGCCCTTTCATGTGAAAAGAGCTCAATAGTAAACCTAGACGAAAAAGACAGGAAAAAACCCAAGAGAAATAGGGAGTCCCTAATTCGGAGGAGCTCTGCTGCTAATGGACTGATTGGACAGTGGGCTGGAGACACTGAAAAGGGAAAAAATCTTGTAGCAAGGACCAGTGGCTAGGGAAAGGGAAAGATAGATGAGGTGAGGAAACAGAATGGGAAAAACTTCCTCTGATCAAAGAGATGAGGACAAGGAATCTGAGATGAAGACATGAGTCACCTGTGGATGGAAGGGAAAAATACACACCTGCTTTGAGAAATTGCCTGCTAAGTAAAAGCCCAGACCATGCCCAGTATCTTTGTCCATGGCATGAGAGGTGCTCCTGAGCTTTACCTTACCTCTCCAAAGCAGCTGCTGGGCACAAGGCATGGAGGTTCGTGTCGTACAGAAGTGCAAGGGCGCCTGCCCGCTCATTGAAAAGCAGTTCAGCTTAGCTCCATGGTTGCAAAGGATCTTGAGACACTCAACATTTGCCATTTCACAGGCTACGTGGATCGCAGCTTTTCCATTGGGCCGGCAGTTGATTGTAGCTTTGTGATTGAGGAGGACTGAAAGACTCTCCAGATGTCCATACATGACAGCTAGATGAAGTCCAGTTGCCCAGGATATTTTTAATTTATAGCTAGGCAGCCAGTACCCTGTACAAAGTGAGAATACGTTACCAGCCTTGGCAAAGACTTTTCTTTGGACTATGTACCTACTGAGAATAATTGAAGGGGAAGGCAGGGTTGGAGTTTTAATGTAATTTACTGTAATTTCACCAGCATAGTGCACACAAAGTTCTCTCAAGCGTAACTTCATTTTCATTAAGCACTGTTACTACATGTGCTGAATAACCTGCCTTTTGGAGAGATAATTCCCATGTAGATGTACTCTGAAATAAGCTATTAGATTTTTTTGTGACTTGTGTAGATTTAAAAAAAAAAAAAATGTGTAGAGATTTTGAAATGCCACCAGCTAAAAAATATGGGGAAAGTGGGATCTTTAGCCTACCAATAGCTAAACAAAGGTGGCATTGGAATAAGATGGCAGCGTTTACTTAGGACAATGACTCAAGAGACAGCTCATCCTACTCTTTTTGTGTGGGACATGACAGGATCTTGCATGTCAGGAGCTGGATGCAACCTCCACGGATGCCTTACACATCCTGATAATGTGACCCCTGATAATGTGGCTGCAGCTGTGTCAGGGACCTCCTGCCAGCTACTGCCCTGAGGAGCATGGAGTGAGGAGATTGGATGCTGATGTAAGTTAGGCTGAAGAGCCAAATAGAAACAGTGACACTTTAGCAGGAAATTTGGCTTCACAATGTTTGGATTTTTCTCAGAAAATGTCACAATGGATTTTTTATTTTTCTATTTTTTTTTGTTACTTACAAACAGGTGCAAGACCAAATAACACAAAAATACTTGTTCCCAGAATAGGACTACATGCTTAATGACTGCACAGATACAGTCTCAGAAGTGATTACTATAATCACTTGTTTAAAAATAATAAAGCATTATAATAATGCGCAGAAGGACAAGAGAAGTCTAGATTTTTTTTTTTTTTTTTCAGATACAGCAGCTGCATCTTAGCTAGAACGTGACTACAAAATTCTGTGGGTTTGATTTATCTATTTCTCCTTGGACCACTGCCTGGTTGAAATCTGTTACCATGTAAAAAACACAGAAAAAACACTGAAGATGTATAGTGGGGTTAAATTAATTCAAACCTTCCTTTTTTAGTCTCTGGCTAATGTCGTATTTATACAGTTTTTACAGTATTCATGAGGTACTAGAAGGAAGGAAACACAGTGCTGGTGTCAGGGAGAAATGGATTAAAATTTTTCTTCCCTCCTAAATCTATTACAAGTATATTTTCAGATAGGGGCAATAAACTGCAGATCATGTCATCTACTATAGGACCAAATACTTGGGACTGCCAGAACCAGTCCTCAAGGACCCCACACTGTAAATGGCAAGGGCAGCAGCCCTGAAGCCTCAGAGTGTCTGAGCAGGGTGACAGCTTCCTCTGAGAACACTCAACCTGCTGACTGTGCAGGTTACACTGGCAACTCTGTTAGGGCAACCTTCTCATCATATACCCTCAAACCAGGCACAGAGAAGGTGGGCTCTATCCCAAAGTCTCTGCATACAGCAGAGCAAGCTTCTTAAATCCCCTCCCTTTCCAACTCCACGTGTTCCCCCTTGTTACTGGTGAGCTGTGATGCACTGCCAGCTTATCTCACATAGGGCTGGGTCTCCTGTTTATGGCCAGATGTAAGCCATATTTTATATATTAACAGCAGGAAAGTTGTACTTAAAAGCCAAGGTACCACTTTTTATAGCCACAATTTTCCTGCCTGAGTTCACCATTGATTTCTGTTGCCTGTGCTGCTTGCAGGTGAGTTGTGCTGAGACATCCCCAGGGAGCATCTCCCATGACCTCTGCCCAAACCTGCAGACATCTCTGAGCTCAGAGGGACAGGGACAGACACTGAGCAGGAGGCAGGCGTGGGCTCCATGGGAAACCTCATTCACCTTACCTGTTGCTTTTGTTAGTAACATAAAAAAGCCATGGTGCAAGCAAGGTCAGTGTCTTTGAGAGCTCTCAGCCTCTTTGGAAGAGAGGAAGAAAAGTCACTCTGTCACTCATGACATCTCTTTTCCACTTCATCACTAAGGGCTATGGCAAAGCTCAGACTGTCAGAATGGTGGGGTGGTGAATTTTTCTCCCCTCTTCATCCTTGAGGAAACCCCCTTTTAATAACACAGTTATCTAGCATTCAGAAAAAAAGTAAAATTTACACAAGTGTTGATAGAAGTGTTTCCTGACTTTCAGACAAAGTGAATACAATACTGTGATTTAGGCCATAAGGGTGTATTTTCCTCTCTCTCTACTTTTTGGAAAACAAAGAGAATTCTTCAAAAGACACTAGTTAATGATTGCAGTCAAATGATCTATGATTAAAAATCTATGCATTAATCCTGTAGTCTCAAACCACAACCAGACTGCATTTTAGCCTGCTGAGGACAGAAGAAGGTATATTTTAAGATAAATTCAGCACTGTGTGGCTTAGTTCATACACTGTCCCTAAGGGAAATACCTCATGACTGCATCATCCTCACCCTGAAGAAATCAAAAAAGCAGGAACCAATCATTAAATAAGGGGTAAACAGATAAAGAGAAGAGGGGAGATAGTACCTTCGTCATGCCACAGAAGAGAAAGTGCATTTGCTGTGCTGCTGCTACTGGAAGTGTTTATCTCCACATACTATTAACTTCTGGCAGAGACTGATCATTACTGTTTTCTAAATACACACAAAGAGTCTGTTAGCAAGTAGGTCATGAAGTATGTTGATTTTAGCAAAGAGCAAACTTGGTTTATTGCTTTAAGTTGTAAGGTTTTGGAAACTCTTTCAGTATCTGGCTGGGAACTAGTTTCTACACTCCAAAACAGATGTTGTGTTGATTGTTCAGGTTTTGTTTTTCCAGATTATTTTTCTGTTTTGATAAACTAGCACATCCTCACTTTCTGTCATTTGGAAAAATAAATCTTCTCCCATCCAGCAACATCCAAGGTCCACAGGATTTCCTTAGTTCCCCTGAGCTGGGGAGAATCCACTTTACTTCCATTGAGAATGGAAGACAGGGAATATTTTATGTTTCTAAATAGTCTGTATATATGAATGGGTTCATGTAAGAAATGTATATACCACATTTAGTCTGCATGTGTCTATTCTGGGCTTTGCACCCGAGTTGTCTGCAAAGAAATGGCAAAGGACTCCTCTTTCTGGACTCCCTGCAGCTGCTGCACGGAGGCTCAGGCTGGGCTCTGGCCTGCCCTCCACCAAGCCCATACAGCTGATAAGCTCCCCTACTACAGTGGCCCTGTCCATATGAGCCTACTGAGACGGTACTGCCTATGGATCGGCTTGTGCTGCAGTTTCAGAAGAGATAAAAGGCCACAGTTCCTTGAAAATCACTCAAACCCCTCTACTTCCTGTCTGGTGAATGCTGCCACATTTACCTTGTTTGTAGGATGCCAGAATCAGGTTTTCATCTTCAACTTCAAACACTGTGTCCACGTCTATTTTCTTTTGGCTCAAGAGCTCTTCCAGTGTTTCAAAGTCATTGGACTTCAGGGCTTCAAGAAAAGCTTTTTTCACCAACTTTGCCTCTGCAGCTCGAGTAATTTTCCCCTCTGTATTCTCTCCCTCTTTGTATGACTCCTCCAAATCCATTTCCAAAGGTATCTGTTTGTGCTGTGAAGAGGGACACACTGAGGTCCCTATAGCACAGATGCATGCTGAAGTTTCTGAAGACCAGAAGGTAATTTTATCTCTCAGTCATGCTGATCTGCTTGTTCTATTTATATGAGGAGCATTTCAGGCATCGAAATACCACTCTTGGATATCACCACACTCTTTTGATGAAAGCAAAGACAGACACGCTAGCAATTAAAACAAAATATGAGTTATTTCCATGGACTTCATACACATCAAGCTTCATTAACCACCTGATTACCTTCTGCTCCTGCCCATACACTTACATTAAAAGACACTAGTCCTGGGTGTCATTTCTCAGCTGGAGAAGCACCCACACTTCCTTCCAGGGTTGCCATGGCTGATTTATTGGCTGCAATGGGATGTGATGCTCTGCCTGCAGATGCCTTTTAACTAGTGTAATTCAGAAAAAAAAAAATTTAAAAATCTCCAAGGCACTCTTCACATGGGAGGTAGGTAACCCACTCTTCTCCAGGACAGCATTCTGCATGTTGGTGCTGGGTTCAGGGGCAACAAGCGGTGCTCCTTGGAAGGAGAAATGCTGTGATGAGGGGGCTGCAGGGCTGTACAACCGTGTTGTGGGGTGGGGGATCTCATGCACTGCAGGGAGTTTATGTGTGAATTAACTCAGCTGCAAGCACAGGAGGCTGCATGTGTCCCTAGGCTCTTCTCCTTCCCCTGCTCACCCTTCATCTAAATTCAGAACTTCTCTCTCACAAGCCCATCACCCACTGATCACTGCCCCCTCCCTGCCTTTTCCTGCAGTCTTTGCCAGCCCCATCCATGTATTGACAGCAGTTAGAGGATGAAAATCCACATGTAGCTAGCATGAGCTGCTGCTATGCATCACTTAGAAGTGGTTCACACCTGCACCCACTTGGGCTGCTGGATGAGACCATAGCTAGAAGGACACTATTTACCCTTGATTTAAATCACCCAGCAAAGCAGACACGGCCACAACCACCATTATAAAGAAATCTTCATGTTTCTCCTTCCTGTGAGTTTGGCTGCCAAGTGGGCTGATGGAGAAACGTGAGCCAGGTGACAGTAGAAGTCAGAGCAGCCTCTCTGCTTGAAGGGTTTCCAGAGGCCAGGTTCCTCAGGCAGCCCCATGAGGACCCGCAGGACCCCTGTCCATGGGAATGCTCACCAGCTCTCTCCTACAACCAGTGCTCAGCAAAGGTGGTACCAGACAGCAGCTCATATTTTTGAGTTCCTTCTACTTTTGAATGAAAAATACTTTATAGAAACTAACTCCCTCAAGTACTGTACATTGTAATAGGCACAGTGGGAAGGAAAACAGCTTGCCCTGGTGCTATAGGTCTCAGGCAGCTCATCTGTGTCTTTTGAGGCTTAAGAGCAGAGTCAGCATTAGGATCTTCATACCTTTACATTCCCTCCTGCAGAACCACCTCCCACTTATTTTGTTACTTGCAGTAGTGGACGACTTCAGGCTTTAAGAAAAGTGTTGATGATTACCTGGTATGAGGAGAGGAACAAGATGTGAACTCCAGATCTTACAGGCCTCTTGTTACCTGCAACTTTATTTTTAAACCACTATATTCCTGGAAAGTCATGGATGCACAAAGCACTGATATGTGGCTGCAATCAACTGTTCACCTCAGCTACACTTTCGATTTGGAGCGGACTAGCTTTTTATCTATCATCTTTCATAAATAGTATTATATGACACGAGGATGCTCAATCTGGCTGAAAGGATTGTGCTGCGACATCTCTATGCCTCTCTGCTGCTCAAAGGTTGACATGCACAAGCACGTTGCTGTAACAGATTACTGCTCATCTGCTGATCCATTGTGCTTGCTCTTGGTTGACAAGAAAGGCAAAGTAATTTGTGCTGGCTTGGCCCAGAAAGCTGATTAAAATTACCTTACATTTGTCATAGTCCAAGAGCATGTGCAGGAAGGAACAGCACCTCAGACCAGATGATGCATTACAACTTGCTCACCTTCAGCAATTTGTGTGGCCCTGCTCTGACTCTCACAGAAATTTTTCTAAACATCATTAAGTTTAAAAGAGAGAAAGGAAATAATTATAGATACATATATAACCTATATAGATACCTGTATGGACTTTGTAGTTACTGTTTTCCTGTAAGCAGCATTTGGGTTTAATCTTGAAAAAATCTACTCATATGCGTGGTTTCAGTACAACTACACACAAGAATAAGGAAATGTTTTTATGTTTTAAATTGAAAACAGTCACAAAAAGTTAGATAGTCTTTTTAAAGAATGACATAAGTATTTTTATTAATTTTCCTGAACTATAATCAAAACATAGGTAAGAATACGTAAATACTGTAAGGCATGTAATACGTAAATACATGTAAGACATGGGGGGAACAAAAGGGACCAGTATTTACTATACATCTGTATTTTTGTTGTGTGTAGGGTTTCCTGCAGACTTCTCCCTCACCGTACCACAAGGTGGCAGTTTGACTTTGGAAGTCAGCATTGATGTCATCCAAACCCCAGGTCTGTCAAATATTCTGAACATTTTACTGTGAAACAATAGCTCATCCCTTGGATAATATAAATGACGGTTACAATATGTACAATATTTATAAGTTAGACTTGAGGCGACTGTCATGTGTGCTGTGCATTCACACACTGTATCCACTAAAAAAACATGGTTTCCACATTTAGGATCAATTGTCTAAATTACAGAGCTAATACAGAGGCACATTTTTGCCAGGGAGACAGCTCCTGCCTCCAACCCTTCCTTCTGCTCCATGCAGTGCCACGCAACACAGGCACACAAACACCTGCACCTCAGGGGGACAGGCTGGTTCTGCCCCTCAAAAGTGATTACAGCAGCTCCTAAGAAGCAGGTGCGAAGGTTACACAGCAAACAAGAGAAGAGCAAACAGCATCTGCACCCTGCTTCCCACTTCAGGTGATGGGACCGTTGTCCCTGGCTTTAGTTGGGTTGCTGGGGTCCCTCTCCATCAGCATGACCACTGGCTTATTCTTAAGTCCACTGAAGTCAAGGGAAGTATTTCCACTGATTTCAGTGGGACATGTCCTTTATTAGGTTGGGCACCAAGCAGCTGAGCTGAGCAGTGCAAAGCTGCCCAGAGGTGAGTGCACGAGCACCATTGGGGTGGTGTTATGAGAAGGATGATGGGTGGCACAGAAGCGTGTATGAAAATCAGAGTTGGGACTGCTCGTAAGAAGACAAAGGCAGGTTTAAGCAGAGAGTGAGAAAAGACGTACTGGCAGAGTGTGCAGAGCATGATTCCTGAGGAGCCAGAGCCCCTGCATTGGCAGTTGCTGATGTAGAGCAGTAATCTATTGACAACCACATAACTCACAGCTGGGAACAGCTTGAATGGAGTTTGGAGGTGAAAACCAACATTCTGAGCTCTATGCTGGGGCAGGCAGGAAGCCAGCAAAAGGAGAAATGCTTCCAAAGAATGGTGGTGATGCAAGCAGAGCCGTAGGGCTGCTCCAAGTTGTGATAGTGAACATCCTGACAGTCCCCTGGCTGCCCCCAGCCAGCTGGCCTGTTCTGCAGCAGCCCTGTTCCAGTGGCAGCACCGCGGGGTGCGAAGAGCAGCAGTAGATGCAAGGTCACCCACACAGGTGGCATCACATATATTCTCCTCTCCCAGGCTCCAGAGGGGCTTGCTTTGCAGCAGTGTCCCAGCACACCTGGGCAGGGAAGTTGGTGGCTGGCTAATGGGGGTCGCTTCAACAGCAGGAGCACACCCCCCTGTGAAGCAGTCTGCTCTGCTCTGAAGCCTTCATACTAAGGAGGAAAATGCACTGAACAACAGATCTGTGGGCCTGAAGCAAAAAACCAGATCCTTGAGTTAATCTCACACTTTGGTCTCTTCTGAACAGCACATGCTTGTAGAAATACTGTTGCAGTGGTGATCACAACCCCCTCGCTCTGCTGCGGTCCCTACGGCATCTGCAGCATCAGACCAAGTCTGCCACGCTGCTGCCCACTCCGTGGGCAACGTTACCTTGTATATCCCTTGTGTTGCCAAGTATATCCCTTGTTTCTTACAGCTCTCAGTTCCCAAACCGGATTAAGCACAGCCCACTTACTTATTCATTTAGCACATTTTTTTCCTAATATTAATATTGATTTTTTTTTTCACTGCTGCACATCTTTCTCCCAGCTTTAGCCATTGTTATATTTTATCTGATTTTCTTTTTCCAGGATGCTGACTCTGAGTGTGAAGATTAAATCATCCCCATGCTTCTTGCTTTATTTCTTATTAGGAAAAAAGCTCTTTAGCTCTGCCAGGTGCAAAGTATCTTCTCCAGGTGCTCAGCTGTAAACCATCTTTTGAGAAAAACCCTCTCTGTACATTCATCCCTGTGGTTGGTTAACCTGAAACCTTCTTACTATCATTAGTTTTGAATCCTCCTCTTGTTCTTTGTTATATCATTTCACTTTTGTTCTCATTTGCAAGGGATGGAAACAGTCTCAGATACTCAAAGGCATTTAGACATAAACTTCCCAAGTCACTGAAGTACACTTCCTAGGAACTGGGAACCTATGTGCCTACGAGAGTTGGGGCCTTGTAGGTTTGTTTTCAGTAAAGCAAAAATTTTGAAATACGGAGCAAGTGACATGCTTAAGACTTAAGACACACATGTATTACAAAATCAAAAGTTGATGGCAATGATCCAGAATTTTGTTCTCATGGATGTTCTTGTCTTCGTGGTGAAAGGTTACCCCATCCTTCCATGGGTTTAGTTTTGGCTTTCATGCCTGCTATTTCCATCTTCAGCCCCAGGGATCCATTTCCTTTATTTCTACATGTTGTTCCAGTTCCTGCTATCAGTGCATTTATTAGCACGTTCAGAAGTTCAGAGTTGGATTAGCTATTGATATTGGAGAGTTAGCTGTTAAATTTAGGGTATTTTAAAATGAGGAATAGTCTTTCAAAAATTACCACTAAGATAATTATTCGTTTATTGTCCTATAAAAAGTATGCACAAAATGCACTGCTTCTACAAAACCATTAAAAGAAATACCATAGACACCAAGACAGAATGCTTGAAGGTTCTCTTTGATTCAAAGGGCATGAGTGCTGTAAACATGAAGCAAGCACACAGAATTTAAAATCAAGTGGACAGTATTTCTAAGACATGGAGAAGACAAATCTTGCCTATCTAGGCTTAGTGGAAAACTCTCCTCATATTTTTTGCAGTTTGATGTCTGATTATCAGACAGCATGTAAAACAGTAGGACTTTGCAACAAAACTTAAATATGAATGTGAATCTTTACCACTTCTTTCCTCCTGATGCAGTCAGGCATGGACTATGGTTTCAAAGAAGCCTGTGGAAAGCTGTTCTTTAAAGACAAGTATTCCTTCAGAGCAAAAATAATTCATTGCCCGTAGAAAGTGCCTTGCAGGCAGCTGCATCTTCCCTGCCCACTCTGATGCGGGGCTGCTGCTGCTTGGCTGGGCTCCCTGCTGGGGCTGAACTGTGGCAGCAGCTGGCTGAAGATGAGAGTTTATCATCAGGATCTTCCCAACAACTTTTGCCTTGCATGTTAAAGTGGGATTTGTGCAGAGCTGAGATGGTGTCTATGAGATGGTTACTCTATATTAGATTATTTCCTTGATATTAAATACATATTGAATAAAGTGACAGGAGTTTTAGGACAGGCAAACAGCTGAAGTGTGAAAGGATCTCTGGTTCTGAAACTGCTCTAAAATGCCAGTCCTTTTGGATCAAAATGCTGATGTATGAAGGAATACAAACATTTTCAGCAGAAGCAGTGCTGGTATTCTTTAAACAGACATCAAAGGGCCAGCTCTTTGCTGGCCTGGGAATCTAGCTGTTCTTGCTCTGAAGGACTGAATTTGAAGCAATGCTGAAATAAAGCATATGGAAGAATCTGCCGAAAGCGTGAATGTTTGGAGAGGGAAGAGGCGACATCACAAATTAAGCAGTGCATCACAAACACGGCTGGAGGCAGCAGAGAGGCAGGGACAGTGCAGGTCTGATGTGGCTTCATAATCATCCTACGCCCACGGGGTTGTGCCAGTGTTTTTGATGAATGTTTGCAATCTCTGCTGTTGCCTGTGTTTCCCAACCTTTGCTGATAAATCAGTCACTCATACACAGTGGCTGCTTGCTACATTTCTAAGCAATGTAAGCTGTTAAACTTGTTCATTCGGGGTATTGCCCTCTACCTTCCCCGAGCACAACAAATCAAGTTGAAGATGCAGAAGTGAAAATACAGCCATGTTAGTCTAAACCAGGATGTGCACATCACCTTAGATGCTGGTTTTATTGGAAGTGGACAGGATAAATCCTGCTCCAACTGCAGGAATGCCAGCTCTTGTTGACAGACATCCAAAATGCGCGTGAATGATGCAAGGCTGGCTCAGCTTTGATGCTGTTGTGCGGGATGCAGAGCAAAGGGGGTGAGAAGTGAATTGCGTCCATCAGTGTGGAGTGGAGGGTGTATGAACAAACTCTGGCATCATGGAATGGAGTTTAATATGTTTGTTCACCACCCTGAGACCATTAGTATAAAAGCCAAGAAAATAAAAGCAAATATTTCTCATTTAAGCTTACAGTTGCCTTGATTTAAACCAGTTATTAAAATATTCCCTGAGGAAAGAAAATAACTAATGCTACCATTTACTGCCTGAGCCTCTGGGTGACTGAACCAGTAATACGGCAAAACCATCAACATCTTATAGCTATTTATATTTTGATTTTCTGTGTACTGCTCTTTCCAACATTATATAGAATACGTATTGTAAAATTATGTTCACTTTAATGGGTCTGAGTTAATTTACCAGATCTATATAGAAAAATGTGCCTGCAGTATTAAAAGCATTTTATTTCCATTTAAAAATCTGTTGCCATAGTGACCAATCACAACTTTCTCAGTAGCTTTGTCTAGGCATTGGATGTAGGCTTTATTTTTGCTTCGTTTTATTTTTTCTCCTGCATTCTCTGTGCCAAGTCCTCATTTAACTCATTTTTTATTCTTTTTATAGCCTGTCCTTTTCCAACCATATTCTCAATGAAATCATTCTAACTAAGTTTAAAATAAAGATCATGACTTGGCTCTTCCTTTTAAATCATTATGTAAGAAACAGGAAAGTACAGCACTGCGCACTGTGGGCTTTCTTTGTCGTCAACAGATTACCCAGACCTAACATAAGAAGTCCTGAAATATCAAAAGCCCCGGGAGTCTGACACCTTTTAGTATCAATATAGTCATGTCAAAGATCTGGTGAATTGCATCTAAAACTGAAAAGCACTTGGAGAAAATTCTTGATGTTTCAAGAAGATTCCTTATAATCAAACCTTTAAAAAAATCAACCCACTTACCATTCTGTTGCAGCACAAATCTTGTCAATAATGTACTTCCTTCTGAGAAATGGTAACTTGGAGTGGTGTTTTTATTCCTGCTTGAAATATGTAACTTCTCCAAGAGAAGAACAGGCTAAAGAGCCTGCACGTTGTGTATCCTCTCCACCTAAGGCTGGTGGAAGAGTTTTTACATGGGGAGAGGCACAAGAACATTTCTGAAGCAAGGATTAGTAGAGAGAGGGGATCTAGTTACTCACTTTTGCCATCACCTTTCTCAAGATGAGACTTTTGTTTACTTGGTAGGCACAGAGAAGCAAATACAACTATTTAAAGACAGAACAAGCCAGAGTGAGATAGTTTGGAGGATTATGTCACTCTAACAGCATGCCAGTGCTCAGCTCAGACAAGAAATATTTTTCCTCATTTGCCCAAACATCAATATCTACAGCATAAATACCTGACTCTTGAGTTTGTCACATTGTCTCCTGCAAGAGTTTGTGGCACACTTGTAGGGTGCAATTTCACTTGTCTGAAGATGGAAACCAAAACCAGATCAGACATGCTCTGGAAACATTAAGTGTAAAGTAAACCAAATATAATCTGGGTTATAAATCTAGTTATAAAGTAAGCCAAATAAAAGAGGGTTACAAATAACTCTCTGTAGGAGAGTATTTTTAGTAGTAAATTATATATGCTTGTCAAAGGCAGTAATTTAATCAATATTTTTAGAAGTGAGTTGATTTTTAGGACATGTTTAATAATACTATGCATAAATAAAAGATAATTAGTAAGTAAGGTATGTGCCATGGTGATGTTAGAAACTGCTTTCAAATACTATGCAGAAATAGAACATTACTGTTTTTCTTTTATTAATTATATTTTTTACTTACTTAACACTGAAATCAAATTGTGATACAGAATCTGTTGTGCTATTCAGCAAGTGACTTTTTTTTCCTCTTAATCCATCTAATTGCTCACCTCCGAATCAATGGAAAGTGCACTGTAAGATCTGGTCATCATAAAAATATGCCTGATTTCTGGAGGAGAGCCCACACAAGAAGTCAGAGAATTCCCTTTAGAAAAAAAAAATCCAACTTTCCTTCTAAGGATATTCTGGTTTTATTTAAAATGACCCACTAAAGGACAAATTTCCCCAAACCATGGTTACATAATTCTGACTTATTTTCTTAAAAGTGATATGCATTGTTCACATATTAAAAACGCTGAGGAAGTTGGTACTGCAAAAGGTGAGAGTAAATATCCAAAGTGCTTGCAATCTAATGAATCTCTGAGGAAACACTTTGAGGAAGATTTCTGTTATAATGTGCAGTTCTGTGACTGCTGTTTGATAAACAAAGCACGGTGGTTCAAAGAGAAAAAACTACCCCAGAATGAACATGTCTAAATGTTTGGGTTTGCCCCATTTTGGCCATTGATGCCTATGATCCCCGAGGCATGTGAGGGGTGGAAGGAGGCTTGTGGCTCCCAGCAATGAGCTCCTTGCCCAAACCATTCCCTCCCAACACTCAAAGCCTGCTTGTGACCACCCTGGGAGACATCCACGGCACTGCATTGGCAATCTAGTGGCATCCACACCTAAAAGTTTCGAGTGTATTCCTAGGGGAAGGAAAAAAGTAGGAATTGGAGACAAATCCCTGAACCATCTCCATAAAACACAAGCGACTTTAGGCGTTTTAGGACTCAGAGCAAAACTAGACTTGGCACCAAACTTCGAGGAAGCTGCAAGCAAGAGCCAGTGCTGTGAGTGTCCAGCTGAGGGTGTCAGGGATGACAGGTCTCCCTTTCTGTGCTCTCTCAGGGGACGCCCAAGTGCTGTGGCTGCATCTGACTTGCTGTGCAGAGAAACCCCTAGGCCAGCCTGAGACCAGCAGACTCATCATGCACTTAGTTGATTCAGTGAAGACACTTTACACAGCAGTTGAAGCCCCACCTAGGCTTTAAAAGGAACGTGCTGAAAGTTCCAACCATGTGCAATTTTATTGAATTGTAAGCTTGTGCCACTAGGTTATAAGAAAACAAGTTATGAATCCAACAAGTTTTGAAGGTGCTAATGGGAAAAAGAAACCCAAACCACCAAACCCACTTACATGAATATAGAATTTAAAAAATCAGAATGTACATATTGAGATGAGACCTTAGTAGTAGATCACAAGAATGTTTTAACAGGTGGTACTGGAGTGCTCTACAGCCTTCTGACCACTGTTTGTAGGATTGCTGAAAGATGAAGGTGTATGGCCTTATTTCTTGTTCATGGAGCTGGTATTTATAATTCAAATTAATGTGGTCAAAAATTGGAACATGGTCTGCACCGTGTGTACCTCCACACTTTGATCTGAAATGTTAAGCTTCTCTCAAAGATACTAATCAAAGGTTTTAAATATAATTATTGCTGCTTTCTTATCATACAATATAAATCAGCTGTTTGCTTTTAAATTTCAAATTTCTGCTCATGTTAGAACAAAAGGTGAACCACAAAAAAAAAGTATGCAATGTCTCCTAAAAACTGTTGTCAAATTCTAGTAGTTTTGATACCACATACTCAGGTTCTCTACCTGCTGGAGGACTGCTGGGACCAGTCACCTGGGGTACTCCAAGGAGATGAGGAGAAATACCGTGTTTCTGGGTGTCAAGTGTACAATACTCCACGCTGTGTACTCTCTAGCTCCACTTTGTTTTCCTTGTGGTGATATTAGGCAGGAAAGACACAGTCTACCTTCATCTAGAAAGTACATCAGAGCCTGATGAGGTTCATGTACAACCTGCTCTTGAGCTGAATTAGGTTGAGAGCGAGATGGATGTCTACATCTGACCGTGCTCTGTAGCATCCTGTGGGTGCCTTCTCTCCTGGCCATTCACATGACACCTCCTCCACAAAAGCAGAGTGAAGAAGGAGGGGGTGGGGGGGTGTTGTTTTTGGATGCTACAAAGGCTCTGGCGCTACCAAGGCCATGCTCTTTGCTCTTTGGCACATGTTAGCAGAGGAGAGGCTATGAGGTAACAGCTCTCAAAGATTTCAGTAAGTGTTGGATTAGCTCCTACAGTCTTTTTCACATTATTTGTTCATAGTTTATGCTTAAAAGAAAAGTTAAATAGCTTATGATTCCACATGAATTGTACCTTTATATGGTTATATGCTCTTGTAACAGCATACAGATATATATATCCATATATTGTTATACCTGAAAGTATTTTTCAAGATAAATATTAAGAATGTAAGTACAAATAGGAAGATTTACTTCTTTGGCTGTTGTCCTGGGGTGACAGGACAAGAATAATGCAAGAATCTCTTGATTTTTTCAGATTTACTGTGAGCATGATTTAGACAGCCTCATCTACAGGGATATTATTGTCTTCAGTTTGCTCTTTCAGCTTAATTAAATCTTAGCTGGAGATTTTATGCTTTTTTAAAATCTTGATTCCAGTCGAGAGTGGGTAATCATACTCTGTGTAGGGATCAGACTCTAGGTGTACACTCTGTATTAGTTAGTGGTCTTTCTCACCTTGTTTACCCAAAGGATTAGATCATAGTATTTTTTTTGTAAGTCATAGCTTTATGACAGTGTATTTAGTTTTCACATCATTTTTACATCAAGGGTTTGAAAATTCAGAAAACAAATCCAGACACACACAAAAACAATCAAATACCTGCATAAAGTTCTTCACACTGAAAACAATGCTAAGGATATGTCATTCCTCTTGCGCATGCTTAGACAAGCTCATAGGCTGGGTTTGCAGCAACACAATCTAACTGAGAGGTATCTGTTAAGACTACAATTACTTAAAGCTGCCAAAAATGTGAGCAAAATTGATTCTGTTACTTCTCATGTCCTGATTCTTATATCTTGCTGTCTTGGCCTCCAAACTACTTCTCTTGCTAAGGATACTCCCCATGCTAAAGGGAATTAAAAGCTGCTAATTGCAAGATTGCTCACAGGTTTATCAGAACTTGGCTTTATACACTGGCAATAAAATGAACAGTGTGGGGGTGTGTGCAGTTTTATCCATATATATGATCTCCCTACCACAGCAACTCTGGCTTCTCCCTGCATTTGTGATGTGTCACTCAGTGAACACAGGGGGATCAGGCCAAACTGAACTACTGAACTCCTGATGCCATCTCACCCAGAGGCAAGGATGTTTATTTGGGTCTCTGCTGCTCCTGGTTATCTGAAACCCCAAATATTCTAGCTACAATTGATATACAGTCCCAATCCACTTGTACAGTTTCAGGCCATCATGTTTCCAATGAAGAAGTATGAAGTGCATTTCACAGCATTAGAATTGATGATTACTCCACAAGAACAGTCTAGTTTGAAGGTCTACTTACCTTTGTGTCACATAAGAACCTCCATAGCCAACATCCACAGTCATGTATTTGAAGTAGCCCCAGTAACACCTGTACCAGGACTTGGAACAGCAATATAAGAGTAAGTTATTCTAGGTGCTGTTATACTGGACCTACAGGGATGTAAATCTTCAAGTAGGCTGGGCAGATGTGTGGTAGCCCAGAAAGCAAGAAATCAGGTGCAGGAAATACAGTTGAAGAATTATGAAGAAATGTACACTTCTATGTTCATTCTAGAATTCAGTTTCCTCTTGTTTTCTTTATCCTTCATAGTGGCAATAAAATTTGGGAAGTCTACTTTATATACTCAAACTCTTTATCATGGTGTCACTTTGCTATAGCAGAAAACACCATAGCATATTGTGTTTAACAGTTTTTCTTGTTTGTTATTATAAATCAAGGCTATTTTCTCCCTTTGTGTTGAAGTATTTTGAAATAATCTGAATTTCTAGATCTCACTTTGTATCTTTTTACTGAGATACTGTATCCTGAAAATCCAGCTTTGTTATTGCAGTTTTTTTTCCCTCTGAGAAATTTTACTGATACTTGCAATGCATAAATAAATAGGGATAGCACTGGGTAAGCTTAATTGGGCCTTTCCCTCTTAGTCCTTTTCTGTGTCATTGGCTTGCTCCATTTAGGTGAGATGCTGTGATGGCATCAGTGCATATCTTTGCCACAGCAGCCAGTGGTGAGCCTCTTGTGTTGTGAAACTGATGCCATAATTAAAAATCAGTGCTGGATGCACTTGTAAAATTTTGTTAGACTGTATTTCACCTTCTGCCCCAGAACCCAACCATGTGCAGCACATATATGTGCTGTATGCACCAGTGCTCTCACCAGTGTACCTAAGACTGCAAGAGTCTTTGTCAGTGGTTAATATTTGACAGTGGATCAAATGTCAGCATTCAGGACATTGAATTTTTGGGTTTTTTTATTTGCAAGTGCATGAAAGTAGTGCACATAGAGTGGGCTGAGAGTCAGAGCAATTGTTGTGTATTGCCTGAGAGTCCTACTGCACAGAGGAGTGATAATGACAGGAACATGATCTCCTTTACTTGTCTTTGAAGTCAGGAACCTCCTTGCTTTCATACACTGCTTTAATCTTTCAAAAGCCACATGGCCCTCTCCCTCAGCCGAACAACTTGTTATCAGTCACAGTGTTTGGGGAGCTTGCTGCCACGTTAGCAGAATTTCACCTGCAAGACTGAAGGATTGTGCTGCCAAGGCACACTACTGGCTCAGCATGCTTCTGGCTGAAAAAAGACAGCATTATTTTCTTTATGATTGTGACAGGGCTGAACCGTGGCAGTGCAGTCAAAACTACCAGTACTATCCTTCATACCCAGCACCCTGTCAGCACCAAAGGGCAGATTGTCTGAGAGGACCTTTTGACCTAGCCTGGCATGTCTCCAGTTTAGCAATTCTGCCACCTATAAAATAATTAAAGCAGCTTGCTTTGCCACGGCTTCCAGATGCAGCAACAAAAACTGCTGCATAAAGGCAGTAAACAAGAGCTGGGCTAGGACATAGCCTTGCTTGGGGCTGTTTTTGACAGTGACATGTTCTGACATCTTGTCATCACTAAGAACCTTTTCATTACCTCACATCATCACGAAAGAACCAAAATATACTCAGAAACTTATTTCAGTACCCAAATTTATGCAGATGCCTCTGGGTTGCTCATGGCTGGCAGTGCTGGAATCGTCAGCCAGCTCTGCAAAGGCCAGGTAGAGACTTTTGTTCCCTTTAAACAGGACAGGGCTAAAAGCCCTTTTGTTTCTGCAAAAGCCTTTTCCAACACCCTCACCCACAAAACTGCTGATGTCATTGTGACAGGTATTTTTCTCAGCAGTTGAGAAAATCAATAGGCCTTGGTGTCACTGCAAGAGCGTTTTTACCTTTTTTATTGTAAAAGGCACTATGCATCTGTCTTCTTGAATGCCTTGAGGTACCAATCTCTTTATTAGGTGATAGGGGTGAACTCATGTTTTCTAACCGGTCGGTGACACTGTATTTATGTGCAGTGGTAGGGTGTGAGCAGGGACTTTGCCTTGCTCTGTGGCAACAGCTCAGATGCTGTAGGAATCTCTGCTCGCAGTTTCTGAATGGGGAGCTGAGAAGTGGCTTTTAACTCTAGCAGGGCTAAAGAATGCAAGGTTTAAGAAATTGCTGAGATATTTGAGCAGGCCATCTGCAATTTCCCTTTGATCAGCCAACAGGGTTAAAGTGGTTTTAGGCCACAGCTTTTGTAGAGAATCTTGTAATTTCCATGATCTGCAGTTTTAGAAGCATTTTCCCTCATCTTTCAACTGGCAAACTACAGGCTTTGCTTGTGATTTCTGCCTAATTTGTGGGAAGCAGCTTTCTTGCCTGCCAGTTTTTATTTTTACTTGAAGCTAGTTTAGCACCTGCAAAACCAGTGAGTTTGGTTTAAGATCTCATAAGACCCTCTTTGAACCTTTCCACACCATGTTGGTATCTTCTGCTTGTCTCTATAGTTAAACTATAGCAACATCTTCTTTATCTTCACACCGACATGTCCTCTTCTGAATTTCATTTCAGTATCTGTAGAGCAGCCCTGCATCACTAAGCACTGCCTGACTCCTCATGAACTGTCGATCAGGTTTGCCCTCAATGCCCCCCAGAGCCTCAGGCCCTCAATGCCCTCTGTGAACCGAAGGATCCACTTAATACTTACTACCACACCTGCATTGTAGGCTTTTGTATTTAGTCAGATAAGCCCCCTCAAACTGCTTTAGAATAATATTCTGACCTTTAATCTTCATTGTAAATTCATTGTAAATATTTGGCAATGGAGATATCAGTGGATTTACTTCAGATTAACATCATTATAAAAGAGAGTAAAATCTGCATTAAAAGAGAGTTTTTGCTTTTTAAAGGTTTGTTTGGTAAACCATGCTGTGTTTCATTAATGACTCAAGAATGATGCATTTTGAAATAGTTGTGAAATCCAAATCTGTGCGTACATAGCCCCTGTATCTTAACTGTTAAAAAAGATGACGATATGTGATAGAGAAGCACATGTAAAGGGCACCTCTTTTACAAGTAAAAGATTTAAGATTTCCAAAATTTTTAGGAGATAAATTTCCCTTTGTCTTCAGTAATTTAAATGCTCCCTTTTATTTTCTCCGTAAGCTGTCTCATTTCCATCAGCTGGGAGAGACAGGGAGAGAGAGAGCCTAGGCATCTGCAGACTGCTACTTGTCCTACTTCATGCATGCTTTCCCAGATGGAATAAATCCACTCTTGGATGAGTCTACTGAGGGTTCCTTTTCTTTCCTTAACTGTAGAGTCTAAATGACTAAATCAGCATAAGACTTTTCTTGTCTCCCTGCTCTGCTCACTTCCTCCACTCCCAGGATTGGTACATGTCCATCTCCAGCTGATTATGTGCCCACAACTCATTCCTGCTTTTAGTCATTACGCTATGTGGCAGGAGGCCACCCCCAGGTCTCTCCTGAGTGCCCCAAAGCAAAGACCACAGGGGGATTTGCAACAGACCGAAAAGCAATCAAGAGTTTTCCAGCATTGCTGCAGTCACTTGGCCAGCCGGGGGGTGCTGGTGAGGGAAAGCCAGAGCAGATGCCGACGATGCCAGTGGGCAGACCCCAGGCTGGCTGCGATCTGCTGAGGAGGTAGACTCCTGAGAAGCCCAGAGTCTTCCTTCAGTCAAGGGTGACTTGATAAGCAGAGACTTCAAGGGACATTCATTCCATCTACCTACAGAGCAGATTTCTGCACTTGAATTAGTCACTGTAGGCTCCTTTCCAATGAATGCAGAGAAATGTCCACTTCTTAGGAAAGATTTCTTGATCTATTTTAGGCATATTTTATATGAATTGCTACCTCAAAGTAACTGTTTTCCTGCTGTGACCATAAAGGGTGCCTAGTTGGCTTGATATCAGCAAAAAATAAGGTAAAAACACAACTCACTTCAAAGAAAGACAGAAAAGTACTTGAATTATAGATCTATTAAGGGTTACTGAAAAGGTAAAACTCATCATACTGAACTAAAAATAATTAAGAGCTAGGAAAGAAACTTGGGGAATTTATCCAACTTGCTCTCCATTTCCTTACCCTCCTTTACTGCCTTTGTGGCTGTTGAGCTGAACTCTTGGCCATACTAACACAGTATGGCCACTCTTGCAATCTTACAACCAGCTCTGACATCTTCATCTCCCCTGCAGACACTGACATTTTATCAGATGAATTGCACCCATCTTGCCTCAAAATTGAGTTCCAGACAGTAAGCAGTATGTGCTTTTGTAAGTTAAACTGTGGTGTAAATAAATAAATTAAAAATCCTATGCTAGGAAAGTGGCCTTGGTGTGAAACCTGAGACAAGAAACCAGCAGAATCTGATTTTTTTTATCATGGGTCAATCTGTTTGTGACAGACAAGATACGCCTGATCTCAAAGATCTTTTCCCAGTTAGAAAGGCTCATTGGAGGAGCTTTAAACTAGATTTGAAGGGGAAAGGGAATAAAACCAGTCTAGCTAGAGAAAAGCCTGGAGGCAGTGCGTCAGTATTTGGTGAACAGCGTGCTAGCAAGCTCCTTCAGTCTGCTGCCTCAGTGGCAGTGGGATGGAGATGGATGGAGATCCATGGTGCAGCAAAGATGCAGGGGTCATTGAGGCGCTAGAAATCACAGAAGCATGTGAAAATGGTCATGCAGGACTTAGGGCTTCTACCCCCAAAAAGGCAGTGAGAGCAATAGCCCAAATGAAGTGCATCTACACCAGTGCATGCAGCATGGACAACAATCAGGAGGAGCAGGAAGTCATTATGCAGCAGGAAAACTTATGATACAATTGCCATCATGGGAACAGGGTGGGGAGGCTCGCACAGCTGGAGTGCTGCCATGCAGTCATGTCAGCCTGACTTCAATGCCAGAGAAGATCATGGAGCAGATCATCTCGAGTGCCATCAAATGGCATGTGCAGGACAAGCAGGGGATCAGGCCCAGTCAGCATGGGCTTGTGAAAGGCAGATCCTGCTTGACCAGCCTGGTCTCCTCCTATGACAGGGTGACCTGCCTAGTGGATGAGGGGAAGGCTGTGATGTGTCTACCTAGACTTTATAAATCCTTTGACATAATTTCATATAGAATTCTCCTGGAGAAATTGATCGTGGTTTGGATGGGTACACTGTCCCCTGGGTAGAAAACTGGATGGCTGGACCCAGAGAGTGGTGGTGCATGGAGTTAAACCCAGCTGGTGGCCAGGCATGAGTGGTGTTCCCTAGGGCTCAGTATTTGGGCCAGTCCTGTTTATTATATTTATCTGGATGTGGGGATCCAGTGCACCCTCAGTAAGTTTGACACAACACCAAGTTGGGTGGAAGTGTTGGTCTGCTGGAGGGTAGGAAGGCTCTGCAGCAGGATCTGAACAGGCTGGATCTATGGGTTGAGGCCAATGGTATGAGGTTCAACAAGGGCCAAGTGCCAGATCATGCACTTGGGTCACACCAACCCCATGCATTCCTCCCAAAAAAACCTCATCTACCTATAATTTCAAAGTAATCAAGGACCAGAAAAGGGAAAAGGAGTATTCCAAAACTGAGGGGAAAAGATATTTTAGAGTGCCTCCTCTTCCCCTACAAACTTGACTTGAAGTACTACTAAGTGTGGAGCATCTGCTTGGCCTCGAGGGCAAGGGCAAGAAGAGCAGAAAAGCCCTTTTAAGTGATTGCGTAGACATTCAGAAAAGTGCAAAGGAATGTGTACAGGTGAGGATATTCACTGTGCAGGGAAGGGAAAGATAGCTGCTGAGGGAGGTCATTAACCTGCCAAGTGTGTTCCCCCAAAAAGCACAGGGAGGCGAACGCTGAAGACGATGCAAAAACAGATTGCTTCACGGAGGAACCCCGGAGCCCTGAGGTGGGTTCTGCAGCCCTTCTCTTGCACAGAGGAGAAAGATATCGGTGGGAGTGTGGCAGGGGAAGAAACACCACTTGGGAGGGAAACTTTGGTATGAGCGACATATATTAGCGTGTACATCCCGGCAGAGGCATGCACGGAGTACCTGAACATTCCACATCACGCAGTCTTGGTCTGACACACTTAGTTTTGTACAACGCATATTTTTTTTTTTATAACAGAATTGGAAGTTGGTCCACCTGCCTTTCCCATGGGAGCTGTAGCACGGAGCCTGCAGAGAGCCACTGGCCCCGTGCCGCTCTCTGGCGGGGCGGCGGGCGGGCAGTGCCGCCGGTGCGGGCACGGCCGGGCGGGGCGGGGGCGAGGGAGGCAGCGCCGGGCCCCGGGGGCGGGACGGGACGGGACGGGGCGCGGCGGAGCCGGGAGCGGCCATGGGGAAGCTGCTGGTGGTGGCTCTCGTCGGGATAGCGGCAGCCCTGGCGGCGGAGCGGCTGCTGGCCTTTCGGTGGGTGAGCGGGGTTTCGGAGCTGCGGGTCCCGGTGCCGGCGGGGCGAGAGGGGCTGAGGCGAGCCCCGGGTAGGGGGCGGCGGCCGGGTCCCGCCGCGGGGCTGAACCGGGCGGGGGCGGCGGGCGCTCCCCTCCGCCCTCCGAGAGTAAGGTCACCGCAGCTCCCGGTCTCGGGCACAACTTAGCGAACACCTGCCCTTGCATGAGCGCAGTGTCAGGCAGAGGGGAGGGGTTCATCATCACCATCATTGCTGTCAGCGTTATCAAGGGAGCCGTTTTGCCCCAGAGAAAATAGTGGCACTGTGACGCCGTTTTCATCCTGTTTCGGCATAAACTAACTCCGGGAGCGTTTATGCAGCAGAAATGCCCTTTGCACTGAGTGGATGTGAAATCCTCCCCAGGATGATGCTGGGAGAAAGGGGGACAGGGGGAGAAGGTGCACTGGGGCAGGGGCATGGTGCCTCTGTTTTTACACAGTCTGCGAGTAACAGGGATGTGCCAAAAGCACTGTCTGTGAATTTACCTCATCTCCTGCCAGTTGGCCAAACAGTGACCCCAAAGCAGTTTGCCAGAAACTTGGGTTATATTCTACCAAAGCTGACCTCTGGATAACAGTAGCCCCTATGTACCTGAGGTTTCCTCTGATGGAGCACAGACATTGGCAATCCTGAGTTGTGACCTCACTTGCTGTGAGCTGAAATACCCAGCCATATCATGCTCCATATCATGCACCCCATGCCATAAGGTATCAATGTGAGCACTGGTGTTACAGCAGCTTCTGTCCTGAAAGCTACCAAATGTGTAACTGGTCTTTTCAGGTCACAAAAGTGACAGTGAATTACTGTATTGGAAGGTGACTAAGTCATTATAATTTTGCTTTCATTCACAAGGACTCCAAATGCCTGATTTCAAAGCAAAGACATCCAGCTAATTGAACTTTGGGTAGATGGTAATTGTAGCTAATTACAGAAAGAGAGCTTTACTGCCTGGACCCTGGTACCTGGCGTGGAAGTGGTTGCATGTTGCACCTAATGCCCCGCCAGTGTTACTGGTGATAACCATGGTGGTAACGGGGCCCTTCTACACTGGAGTTGCATAAGCTGGGATAGCAGAACTGGGAGATACTCCCAGGCTTTAGTAGGGTGAGCCATTTCAAGTGCTGTGAAGAGCAGGGGACCCTGCATCTCCTCCAAATCAAAAGAACAAATGAAACATTAGGAATCTGGTAAAGGAGAATCTCTGTGTAGAAACAGAATCCCCCTGTCTCTTTAGCTCTCCATGGGTTTTTCCTGTGTACTCTGTTTTCTGCAAACTGCAATGTACCCGCAGTCTTAAGACAGTTGCCAAGTTTGGAAACACACAACTTCAGATCACAAAGTACTCTAAAGGTAATTTAACATAGTCTTGAGAGGAGAAACTGTGGGTGGTGTTAGCTCTTGCCAAGGGTCCCTTTTATTCATCCCCCACCCAGAAGGCAGGAATCCAGCAAAGGCTTTCTTCAGTTCCTTCTGAATTTGTAAAAAAAACCCAGAATCAAATCCCAGAAGATTCAGGATTGGTTAGTCTAGAGATGAGGAAAACTGAAAGAGAGAGAGGTCTTTGAATATGCAGCAGGTTCCTGCTGAAGGAAAGGGAAGGCCTGCGGTCTGTGTCCCATGAAGTAGGACAGCAGGTAGGAGGACTGAAACTGGAAAGAGAAGCTGTGAGGGAAAAGGTACCATGCACTGGAGCTGCACCAAGTAGCAAAACCGCTTGCTTGCTTTGAAGTAGCATCCCGCACGTATTGCAGGCCCTCCATATTCCAGGCCGTTCTTAGTACAGGCAGTCAGTAATCTAGGCCATCTGGCTGCGTGGCTGAGGCTGTCTGAGCTAGATAAACTGACACATTTTGGAAAAGCCTCTATATATGCTGCAGGCTTGTGACTAGTGTCCTTCTGAATTACTCTCATTCCAGCCCATGAAGTGTTTCCCTGGGAATGCTGTCGGGATATCATCATCCCTTGCTGGCTGCTGGCTGAGTTCCTGCTGTGTTTTTGGCTCAGCATGGGCTGCAGCCTGCCTGGGAAAAGCTGATGAAAATAGGGAAGGGAAAAGCCCTAAGCAGGCAGCAGTGCAAACTTCAGGCAGGATCGCCCTGAGCCACCCTTGGGTGCTTGGTGGGTTTGGCTGTGCCAGGATGCCAGTGGGCAGTGGGGCAGCTGATACCCCTCCTGTGCTGTTTGTGGGCTGGGAGCCAGTGTAATTCTCTGTCAGTACTCCTGTGCTGGGAGAGGGGGCTTGGGAGGGTTTAACTTTGCTCCTTTCCCTTGCTATCCTCTGCACTTTTTACTGTTTTTCTTTTGGCCTTATGTTAACTGCATTGAAGCAATCTGCAGTTGATATTTAAGTGACTAAAAAAATGCAGGACTGACATACCATACAGTGGTCAACTGCATCACATATTTTTCATATCACTGACTGATACTACTGTTTAGTTTATGTTTATGCCTCAAACTATAACATAAACAGGGCAAGATTTTGCTATGGGATCTTTGCGTTTAGAATTTCCTGTGGTTGAAGCAATAGCCTCAACACATGCATATGATAGTCAGGCAAAGGAGTAACTACTTTAGGTTAAATGCTTTTTTCTGGGCAGAAAAAAAAGAAGAAAAGAAATATTCTAGCATGCTAGCTCAACATTTTTACAAAAAAATGCGACATATTTTCTTGTGGCACTGTGGACCAGCATGGTCAAACACAGCAGTCCTGGCTGTGAGGTGTCTTTCATAAAGATTTGCAAACAGCTTGGAATGAAGGAAATGGAGAAATACGAACTTGTGTGTGCCTATCTATATCTGCTTGTCCAGTGAAGGATGAGGCAGAGGTGGAATTTTGTGGGCATTCATGAATGAAATAAGCACTGATGAAGGGTAATGCTTGGAGTGGGTACCAGGAGAGGAGGGAACAGGGTTATTGCTAAAACCCAGACTACCAAGTCCTGCTTGTTATAAGGAAATGAGTACTCCTGCCTTGGAACAGTGCTATTGCTACCTTTGAATGTAGACTAAGAAATGAAGAAAGTGCAGCTGCTGGTGGCCTGGTCGCCAAAAATAGGCTGTGGGTTGCAGTAGAAGGTTGCCCTCTCCTCATCTGAAATGTTGGTCCTAACTGCGGGGTGCTACTATATTTAGATGTCTGAGACCTGAAGAAAGAGTGGTTATGTTATTTTGTCATCTGAGCTGCAGTGGGTCATGAAAGCTTGTTGCTGAAGCTCATGAACAAAATAAAGTTTCTGAAGTCACTCAGTGTAGAAGAATCACTTAATCCTTGGACATGTGTAACCACTGCAGGGATTTGGACCAGTTGCTGCTGTCAGTTCTGGGGTTTGCTTATTCAGTATTTTATGGCTGATTTGTTGCTGCAATATGGTAGACAATAAAAATGAAAACTAGGAATGTTATGTGTTTTAAAAGTGGCTGTGTGCTGTTAACCCTGCTCTTTCCTCTTGCAGGAACAGACTCAATGCTTCAAGGGAAGTAGCCCCAGTAAGCCTCCCGAACTGCCGGCTCATTAAAGGGATCGGTACGTGCTTAAAATAACTGAGTGCATTGCTTTTGTCCAGCCTTGTTTTGTAATGGCTTCTTGAAGCCAACTTCCAAGCCTGATCCCAAAAGCAAAGTACTAATTTGACTTTCATTTGCTACTTGGACTTGGAGATAGGGAGAAACTGCAGGAAGAAAATGGGACTGAAAAACTAGTTTGGTATAATGCCTTTTGCCTTCGGTATTGAGTTTCTTTTCCTTTTCTTGAAATTGAGTACCTTGCAAACACTTCTTCTTTGCTAAGCCACTTAGGAAATGATTTGGCTTTTACATGAGGGTGTGCAGGCTCTTCAGACAGGTTCTTACAGGTAGCTATCAGCTGGTGTCATCTTGGAGATGGGAAGTGCTTCAAGGGTGGAAGCTTTAGGAGAGGGCCACAGGCACACAGTGAAGGAGCGGCTGCTAAATGCCTGCCACGATGTCGCTCCTCTGTGCCACATTTTGGGGATATTTAGGAGCCGGCTGGTGCTGCGCGGTGCCGGTGGCCGGCGGGAGCTCGGCGCAGTTGTGCAATGCAGCTGTGCGGTTCCAAAGAGCAAGAGGTCATGTTTGTCATCTTCATCTGGTTTGCAGGGAAGTTTAACCGAGTGGCTGAAAGGTTGACTTTGTCCTTTGGGCCATGTGTTTAGCACACAGCAATATTTCTGTCTTGGATTTTTTCTCTCCATTTTGGATAACCAATGTATAAAAAGGATAGCTTTAAAATTGATTGCTTTTTTGTGTCTCCCTTTCTCCCAAATAATAGTTTTTAAACTTAATGCAGGCTTGATGGCTAAGGATTTTCCCTTCCTTAGTTTTTTTGGAAATGTCTTAAATTATGTTGAAATTTTTCTGGATTTTTCACGTGTAAAAGTCATTGGATGAGCTTTTACAGCCTTACCTTTGAGCTTGCTGACTTACTGAGTTGATTTCATAAATCTTGCTTCTTCCTTGTGTCAGGATTCAAACATCTTCGTAAAGTCAAATTGCTGCCATGAATGAGTATATGCAGAGTTCCTGTGCTTGAAAATAGGTACAGAAAAAATTGCATTTAGAAAAATCTCCAGGTCTTCTAGATTAAGCTGTAATTTACTCATACAAGACTATGAATAATGCTTATTTGATGATGATTAATATAAAATAATTTCTGAGTATTTTTTTTAAGCATACCTTTATAAGACTTTTTTGCAACATGATTGTTCTGTTGAGGAAAAAAGGAAACCTGGAAAAGACAAATAGAGTTGTGTTTCATTTCTAAACAGTATCTTGGTTTTTGTGCCTGACATTTACATGTAGATTAGGTGATTTCTGAGAACCTGTCTCTGCTTAGAGGCAGTGGATCAATTTACAGAGCTTCATTCCTGTTTGTTGCTGGCTCCTCTAACACTGTCCTTTCACACAGAGCTCTGCACCTTGCCTCGCCTTTGCTCTGCAAAGTTTGCTGCTCATTAGATAAATAAAAATGCCAAAAATCAGTTTAGCAGGTCCAGTGTGGCAGAAAGAGAAGTAACAAAGGATTGTGCAAACTTTTAAAGTTGGTGTGTTCACTCAAATGTCTTCTAAAACTCATTTGCTGTGACAAAGGGGCTTATAACACTCTGGGTGACCAAGGAGCCATAAAGCTCAGATGCTGCCTAGGTAATGCTACTCAGACATGGGCTTCTGCTGTACTCCGATCTGTAAGGTTGCTCGTGTGGGTGACTTAGTGTAAGGATGTCTTTGTACATGGACATCTTGGCTTCCTGGGCCTTTTTCCTTTAAAATGCTGAATAAACAACGTCTTTATTTTAATGTTTAAATCAGTCCTTCTGAACTGTTAAATGCAACATAGGTCCCAGAGCTGGATCAGCTGGATCTGAGCAAAATAATCTTAAACTATCCATTCTGTACATAGAAGAACAGACCTCTGGTACACTCAATGAATTATAAGTGATGTAAGCGAAGCAAACACAGAGTAAATGGAAGACTTCTCTAGTGGACCCTTTTCTTCCTGCACAATTTCATCTTTTCTGTATCTTTTTTAAGACTTTATTCTGCTTTTCAAATATTGTGCAATATAAGCACAGATACAAACATTGCACAAACAAAAATTGCAGCTTGTCCTAAGCCTCATTCACAAATCTGTAGGAAAGGCTATATTTGTAGAATAAACACTGGCTTCTGAGTTTTATTGGTGTCTAATCATGTTACTGGTTTATAATAAACTAACCATAGCTCCTGTACTAACTCCCAAAGTTCAAGAAGCTACTATAGAAGTTGCTAGAAATACTTGCACCTTGGAACAATTAGTGGGATATGGGCAAAATAGTGTCACACTTTTGGATATGAAATCCAGATTTTTTTTTTTTTTTTTTTTTTTTTTTTGTTAGATACACCTGCAGGATACATCATACTAAGATAAAATAAAGAACAACAAAACCCCAACAGTTCTAGAGTAGGCAGCAATTTTTCACAGTATCTTTTAATTTTTCTTAAATGCCCCCTCTTCAGATAATTCCATGGACAAGCTGGGCTCAGTGATACAATTAAGCAACGTAGTGTGTGTAAGTGGTACCTAAGGAGTCAGTTCCTAACTCTCCTGCCCCATAGAGCGCCTGCAGCAGCAGCGCAGAGCCCTCCCAAACCAAGGCGTGCAGGAGAGTCCCTGAGCTCTCCTGTGGCCGGCTGTGTGTCTGCAGCCCCTCCTCGGTGCTGCTGGATCAGCAGGGCTGTGCTGAATCAGCATTCCGCTGCTCTTCCGACACCACTCACTCGCTTCCGCACATTCCAGGACCTGGCCATGGAGCGCCCAAAATGTGCTTTGCTGGGCAGTTTCTCTTGAAGCAGTTTGGCGCAGGGCTCTTAGTGTGCTCCTTCCACCAGAAACTTACAGTTTTTAATTGTCTGCTCCCAATTAGCCTGCTCATCCTTCTGCTTGGCAGCCTCACTGATTCAGTAGCGATAAATGATTGTATCTCTGTTTATTCATTCACCAGTGTGCGCTGCCAGTAAAAGCTGTCTGTCCTGCTCATGTCACCATGGCAATTGAGCCTCTCAGCATTTCTTTATGCTATTAGCCTTGCAGCAATCCTGGGAAGTGGAGAATTGCCACTAGCCCCATTTTATAAATTAACCCAGACTTGGAGAGACTGGGGCAAAGGAAAGGAGTTTGTGGCTTAAACCAGAGTGTAAGCTGAGCTGAGAAAAAAAGTGCCCAAGTTCAAAACTTTAATGGGGAAATACAGGCTGTAAGTGTCTCTGGACACATCAGTGCATATGTTGCCTCCTGCCTTAGTCAAAATTCAGAACCAAAACCCAGGGGTGGGATAACAGCCGACTCCTCCCAAAATGCATCTTCAGACCTTTTGCTCTTCAGAAGGCTTGTTGGTGTCATGGGGTGGAGCAGGAGCTTGCTGAGACTGAGGAGGAGCTGGCCTTGGCCAGAAGTGAGAAGTTGTGCCACTGCATCTTCCCAGGGCTGAACTGGGGAGGAACTTTCCTGGGTGGATGAATTTGGGGTTCTGGTTCCTCTCCACAAAGGCTGTCAGTGATCCCAGGATAAACTACAGCCAAGCCAAATCAGTGCTTGGATAAATAGGAGTTACTTAAAGGCAAACAGTAAA